>NC_050511.2:32614797-33214797 GCF_012460135.2 Molothrus ater | reverse complement strand
TGTGCAGGCCTGATATCAAGACCAATTTGATGAAGCCAAGAAAGAAGGACTGCTGATCCAGAGGTATGGAAACCATGAAAGTATTTTTCCAGACTCTGTGGAAAGAAACTACAGATTCCTGCCTCATGCTGGCTGACATGTTTCTGTTTGCTAGGTAGGCAGTTCACTCCCCTTCTGTATGTCCTTCTCAGATAAAGTTTTGTAAACTGAGCGTACTTCCACAGCTTCAGTTTTTTCTCTCTGAAGGGTGTCACCAGTGAGCTCTTGAACAATTATTATCAATTTAATACTTTTCTATTGCCTGTTTTTTCAGTGTTGAATACTGAAAAGTGATGACTATGAGGTCTTGAATTCAACCTTTTCTCCATTTCTCAAACTGATGGTTATCAAATTCATATAGCTAAGCTCTGATACTACTGTTCTTCAGTTTTCAGTATCCAACCAGCCCTAAACCTCACAGTAAGTTCATTCCTCATGCTTATTACTTTCATCTAAGTCATCTCTGATTGCAATTCCAATAGTTCTTGTCCATACTACAGGTATTCTAGTCTGTCTATTAAAATTTCTTTTTATCTTTGACAGGTCCAGTAATCTTGTCTGACAGCATAGATATCAAAGAAAAGGATTCCTGTCTGAATATGATTGCTAGAATGTTTATTGACACTTTTTGGCTTTAATAGCTTGTGCCAGAAAACAAAAAACCCAAACCCAAACCAAACAAAAAACCTCTGAAACAAACAAAAAAACCCCAAACAAAACAAAAACCAACCAAACAAGCAAACAAAGCAACAAAAAGGAGAGAGAGATAAAGAAATCTGGCTAGCTCCAGCAGTAAAACATGTTATCAGAATTACTTTCTTCAGCTTCCTCTTCAATCTCACACTAGTGTGTCTCAGCATAATGACAATAACTGTCCCTTTATTTTTGATATGTCAATGTGGCAAATGGTTATAAACTTTAAATTAGGATGGCTCATTGAACATTTAGAAAATATAAAAACTTTTGATCATAAATCAGAAGTTCCACAGCACAGAGTTAATTTAAAAAAGTATATGAATTTCAGGGAGTTCACTTGCCAAGTAATTGAATTAAAAACATTATTTACTGCACAATATGATTGAACAAAAGCTGTCTGCTTTAAATTGCTTTTCTAGGAAAAAAAAAGAAATCAGTTCTCAATAGGAAATCACAGTATAAAAATGTGGAATGGTGGGATGTGAATCTAGGCAGTCTAAGTTCACTTTCAAAACATCATCAAATGAGAATCCTATGTTTATATCTACCAGGATAGAATAATTGTTACATGATATTTGGTGACAGCTCTGGGAAATGAAGCCACCAGCAGTAGACTATATGACTAACTCATTCCTTCTGGTTGCCGCTTTTGGGAGGTGAAAGGTTACTTCTGCATCTATCCAGTTTCTTCTCCCAGGACTCTAAACCCAATAAAATTAGTTTGACCAGTCTTGCACCTATAGCTACAAAAATATCTGACTTAGCATCTGCTAATCTGGAAAGTTTGGAGTTGATGTCAGACGAAAAGAAATCTTAGCTAAAACTTTTTGCTGACAATTGAGAGATTAGCTTTATAAAGAAAAAATGTCTCCTATAAATCAGTCTCTGTTAGTTACATTTGAAAAATACAAGCATGAGCTCTATATTCTAAGAAATTACTTCATTTCAAGATGATATTTCTAGGAACTGTTCAGGTTTTGGTAGTTACAGTAAAAGTGTGATGAATTACTGCATGTAACTGCCAGTAACACCAACACATGACATATACTCTTGTAACATCAGTGTTTCTCACCACTTAGCAGACACTAGTGTCTCTATTTTTTTTTTTGAGTAGGAAATAAAGCAAAAGTTTCAGCAGTCTGACAGCTGTGAACTGCTCTAAATATTGACTACCACCAGCAAGCCAAAAGCAAGCAAAGAAAATCTTTGCATTATTATCTACTAATTGAGGTTTTCAAGACTATAACATGAAAACCTGTGAATCTGTACCTATTATTAACTCATTAAATGCTGAGGTTTTTTCAGTTCTACAGTATTTATTTTGAATTTTTCTACAGTTATCCTCTCTTAAATCACCTGAAAGTTGTAAAGTAAAAAGACAAGAGCTGGAAAGCTCTAGGTTTAATTAAAAAGACACTGGACTCGACATATTTCTCAGAACTAGTTAGATAAAATGATGGGGAAAAAAAGGATGTCGGAAACGTGTGTTAATGGTCTGTGGTATTTGCAACCTGAGAACTTGATTAACTTTGAGAAACTACAATTGCCAAGCATGCTTATTGCAGACAACCACATGATTAGTGCCATTTTGACATAAGTTTTCTTTTGCACTGTGATTGGAGCTGATGCCCCTTATTGATAGGAGATAGGGAATGGCTGAGCCCTTAAAATATCCATTATTTTTTTCATCTGCTATGGGAGGACAATTTACTTCCATATATTTTTGTTTGCACAGAGCAAACCAAGAGATAAGAACTAAAAATTATATGTGATTGTTAGCATGTACCATCAGACCCCTTTTACATTTAGCTTTTTTTGGTGATTGCCTTTGGGTGATCAGTTGATAAAGGAAACAGAAATATGTGATAAACTGAGCACTCTTAGTGAGAATCAGCACAGATCTGGAAGTGCTGGGCTAAAATATGTTGTGCACATGGGATTTTATGCATTTCTTATCTTGCCTTTTCAAATATGTTTGGACTCAACAATCTTAAAGTTTTATTTCCTTCCTAAATGATTCCATGATTCTAACTAGCCATAGCGAAGCAGTATGTCTATGGGTATTAAGTGCCAAGCACACACTTGAAGAAGGAAAACAAATCCAGCACAGAAACATTTTGCACTTACCTCCTCCACAGGACTCTGAACACTCTGTAAAGCCTTCATATTCCCAGTCATAGAGCTCATCAAACTCCTGCAGACTGCCATACAAAAGCTGAGTCTCCTCTGGGGCGTATTCCGCTGCCTCCCCACTGCAGGGACCACTGTAACAGGCTCTGTGAGACACAGGTTTGGGACCTTCACATTCATCCATGGGCAGATCAGCCACAGACTGAGAGAAAGAGAGGAGCACTTGGCATTTCACAAGCCGCATCTGGCTGCCTACTCCACAGGTGACACTACAGGTGGACCAAGCCTCAGGAATAAATCTGTGAGAGGAAGAGAGCAAGGCAAGTTATGTCCACAAACTGCCAGGGAAACAAAAGCAGGATAGCCCTCTCCAGGTAAAATTTTATTTAATGAAAAACAAGTACTTCATCCTATCATAGATTTATTAAAAACTACACACAGGAGGTTCTATTGACAGCTCAGTGGCAGGTCTCTTCCTATTCAAGAAGTAAGACAAACCCTTGTAACACCCACCTTGATCCTAAACTATCTCAGTGCAAGGCATCTAGCAATCTCCCAATGTGCCAATGTACATGATGGTCCCACTGGCTACCTTTTTCAAGTATTCAAACCAGATAATCTTTGCCTTAGTTGTTAATTTTTTTTCACTAGTAAGTATTGAGCAGGCTGCTGTTATCTGGTAGTTGCAGAACTACATGGAAAATAATTTCAATTGTTTTTCTTCTGTACAGGAACTGTTTTTAAGTCTTAATTTGAAGCTAGCAAAAGGTGAAGAAAATTCATAATTTCTTAAGCTTTTTTTTGTTATCATTGTTTGTTTTATTTTTCTTTTAAAATTTATATTAATACAATTTAAAAAAAATTAAATAATTTTTTTCCCAGAGGACATTTACCTTTCTCTCATTTAAAAAAAAACCCAACAGTGTTTAATTTCTATTGTGGGTTTGTTTATCTGTTGCACTTGTCTTACTGATCAGTAACCCTTTTATGCTCCAAATTTTTCCTTCTTGAAGTCCATGAATATTTTATTAAAAGCACTTTGCAGCTGTCATTACAGTAAAACAGACTGAATTCCACCTCTTGTTATTTTCCTCCAAACTGGAATGATTTCTCAGTTTCTCTGTGTCGTCACTGCTTTTTCAATGCCAGTGCTATAAACTGGACTAGCATTTTACTCAAAGTTATCAAGCCTAAGATTCATATCCAATATATATACCATATCATTACTACTCTGTTGCAGTAATGTAACACACCTTTTTTTGCTGAGCTCATGCTGAACTAAGCTGACTCCTAAATCTATGCAGAAACCATAGTTTCAGAGCACTCGGTAACCTGCAATACCTGTGCTTTGATACCTGATGTCAGTGGCATTGGAGCACTGGCACAAGTTATGAATACAGGGTAATTTAGATGGCTTTATCTGACTGTCTTGCCTTCTCCATTGGCCATTCTCCAAAACCTTCTGCCACAGGCAAGTTCTAAGGCAAGGGTTGTAGATACACTTCAAGGACTAGAACAAATGAGTGAATGGCTGAATCTGGTACTGATCCTCGCTGAACCTCACAAGAACAATGCCTGTTGATAACACTCTCTCATTAACAATAAGTGTTTGGAATCTGTCTGCTTCTGCAAACTCAGCTTTTGGGATGTATTTTTCATGGAAACCTTGCTGTCACTGACAGTATTTGTCTTTCTTTGGTTTTTATTTTGATAGGCCACACCAGAGTTGGACAGCTTTGCCCAGGGCTAAAGGCAATACACCTGTCTGTTTCTGCTATGGTCTGGGGCTCTAGCAAACTCATTTCTTACCTTGGAATGGGAACCATAGGAATCCCAGTAACAGTTTTGATAGGAAGAAAAGGGATATTTAGTTTTGGGATCAGCATATTTGAAAATATTTTTACACTCGTCTCCCTTTCATCCCCTGCTTTTCTCTTGCTGACAAAAGGACTTTCCCTTCATGCTGAAGTTAAAAAAATCCAAAACCTAAAACGGAAGCTAGTGTTTTGCCAGGATGTATATATCAGGATCCCTGACCGGAAGATCACAATCTTTTGGAGCAGGGAGTGTGCATCTCTTTACCCACTTTTTGTGGGTCTTTATAAAATCTTGTTATAAACCTGACATCCACTACTAGAACTATACATGGAAAGTAGCAGAAAGGGAAGAAATGAATTGCAAATATTATTGTAATATTTGAAAATATTTATAATGCTGCTACAAAGACTGAGAGAATTCTTTTAGGAGCAAAGCTTTTAGGAAACTCATGATGCAAACTGGTTCCATTTTCCTACTCATAAGACATTTTAACTTAAAATATCAGTCTTGTTTCCAAGATGATATCTTTAATTTTGAGAGGGTTTTACACTTCAGCAACACAGGCAGGCCACTCTAGGACTGCAGCTGCTGAAATTCTATTTTGATGCAGAAAATCTCCTTTCAGAGATTAAGCAGTTTGCATCAGCCACTGTCACTTAGGTATTTTGACTAGTTCAAATGTACAGCTTCTTAACCTGGTAAACTGAGAGGTAGAAATACTAACCAGATTATGAGGAAAAAAAAAGTCCTGGTCTTCATCAGAAGCTGTCTTATAGTTTTGAACACTGTAAATTGTTCTGTAACTTTGCTTTGTTGAAGAACTCCTGTACTCCAAACCAAAAGGGGGGATATTCTTCAAGATATTAAAATTATTAATTTAGAAAAACAGAGATACTTAAAATACTTGCAATATTTACACATTATGTGTATCATACATACAAATGTGGGAAAAAAGGGAGCGGACACAAAAGAAAAGTAAGAACATTACTAAAGAAGACTGGATCCTTTTTAAAATGACACTTGATCTATAAATGCCAGGTATTATATTATTTCACCCAAGTCAGCAGGAATTTGTTTGGGAAATTCATTAAACCCAGCAAAGAAATCTCCATATAATAATGGTCATTAAAATGGAACATTTATGTAAAGTGGATGTATAACATAAATCCACAATGTTTCTGAATTTTCCACCATCCTAACACCAGAAAATTATAAAGGCTTTCAAAGATCTTTGTGTTGACATTAATGACATACAAATGTTGCCAAATGGTGAGCACAAACCCCAAAAAGTATATGAATAAAAAGGAGACAGTTCATGAATTTGAAGTTATTTGTCCTGCATATAGCTCGTCTTCCACTGCTCAGCATTAGGAATTTCTGTATGCTAACCTCTGAGTTACCTAGAAAATGGAAGTAGTGGAATAGATATACTGAGAAGTACTTTTTTAGAGAATGGGAAATGATTGAGGTGTTTCATTTGTCATTCCATATTGTTTAATTAAATCCCACTGAAATAATTGTCCCTCTAACAACAACCCTAATAAACAAGCCAAAGGCAATAACTCATTCCTTCAGCCAAGGACTGATTTATACTCCCCTCCATACAGAAACATATACGTAACTGGAGAAGTCAGAAGAGAATTCAGAAGACAACGTCAATGCTCAACAGTGGGAGACCTTTCAGAGCAGGTCACAGTGGGTTCAGGTTGAGACCCACGGAGAGCTCTGCTGAGTGTTTCAGAGATTTTCAAAATTCTTGATGCATGTAGCAACAGCCTCTTCTCTCTAGGACATGGTTTCCTACAATATGTTATGAAGAAAAACAAGTGTATACATACTGGTGTGCTTTGAGCTATGGAGAAAAATAGCTAATTTTCTTCAGTGCTACATAATTACATATTGCTCTTAATTTTGATTGCTTAATGGTTTTTCTGTTTGCTTTTCCCCTTTTTGCTTTGTTTGTTTGTTTGTTTGTTTGTTTGTTTTAAAACACCACTGGTTAAATCCATGGCTTAGGTAAAGTCTGAGGTTTTGAGACATGCACATACCAGTGGGACTGAGTATTCCAAGGCACAGACACCCATCTATTAACTTCTCTAAACTCAGATACTACAAAATGAAATGTTCCGTGGCTTGCTTGAAAATTCTTGGGAATTTTCTGTGATGAATCCAGAACTCAGCACAGACTTCCAGATTCCTTGTGTTGAGCTGAAATGCAATTCCTCCTCTTCCTTCAGGAAACACCACCTTTTCATGGGTTTTAAGGCCTGGGTAACACCACAGGATATTCACATAACAGCACTGGATAGCTGCTGGTGTCATTATTCAGAGACATGAAACAGTGGTCATTACCACTTATCAATAAAATATCAGGCTCCCTCTTTCAGAGTATTAAAACTGGAGGCAGCTGCACAGGTCCAATTCCAATCAGAGTGATTCCATTCAGTCCCTCTATAGTTTCTTTTAAGTTGCTTGAATATAACTTTTCCTTCAGGTTTCTTTATTTGATGCTGTTGGTGCTTTTCATTCCCTGCTGCCTTTGTCCACAGGGAACAACAACTGTTTCTGTCCTGTACTGTTGTTACACATGAATCTTAAGTAGTTGTGACTGTGCACAGTGGGTCCTTGAATGAGTAGATAGCAATCCTTATCTAATGTGTGCATTCATCACCTTCCCTTTGAACAACAATGTACATCAGATATTAATATGAAGATTCTTCCTTTTCACTATGTGAATCTAAAGTAGACAAGCAATGTCTCAGTAGATAAAGTGATATATGCCCTCACTATCTTTTTTTTGGCAATCCAACAATCAGAACATGCTCAATTTTTACAGTACAGCTGTAATAGGAAGTTTTAAACTTACTAACCTGTGAACCAGGTATAAAGAACATGATGGAAACTGTTCAATAAGGAAAATCAAACTAAAATAGCTTATGTGTTTTTAGAAGCATAAATACCTACTGAAAAGTAAGAAAGAGATATTGGGTGCCTCTGCCACACTGGTCTCTCTGTCTGTATCCAATTCCCTGAGGGCTTTGTCACCCCTGGTAATGCATGTCAGGAATTTCCCTTTGTTTTTTACTGAGCTGGCCCCATCACTATGATGGTGCCATCTGGCATCCAGATATTATTGTTTGCCCACTCGCCCATCAATCTGCCATTCCCCCCCGCCTTTTTTTTATGGCTAGCACCAGGGTTGTTTATAGCAGTATGTTAAAACCTGGACATGGTGTTAACATACAAAAGCATTTTTCAAAAATTAGAAATCTCATAAGAAACCCTCCACTACTCATAAACCTAATCTCACTATACATAGAAAACCCTATGCTTTTTAAATCACAACTGTTGTTCTTTCTGGCTGTCACACTGTGCTGGTTTAATGAATTCTAGAGGAAGAGGTCAGACAGAAAGATACAGGGGCTCCTTCCTCAGATAACATTTCTAATGCCTGGTGAATGGTCATTTCAGGGATGGACAGCAATAGGAGAACAACACGCACCTCAACACAGGACAGCAAGGCCTTCTCACCTTAAACATTTGTGCTGACAAAGATTACAATACTTTGTTACCAACATGGAATGTTTCATAGTAGTTCTGTCAGCAATTAATTTTTAATTGATCCCATTTAGGTGAGCAGTAGGTCAGACAACCCAAACATACCTATTCCCTCTAGACTTGTAGAGGCTGAATTGGTTGTGATTAATTCTTTGAGCAGCAGAACTAATAAAGAAATATTTAAGATGGATTTACATTTGAAGACTGAGTGCCCAAGTGGATACTTTGCTATCTTTTAAGGATTGAACTCCTTTAAAACCTTTCCTTCAACTGGGGAATTCTGCTCAGTCTTTTATTTTAGTGACACATGTGGAAAACGTCTACTGAATTTCCTGAAGAATATCAACCAAGTTTGACAGAGGAGTAAAATTCTCTGTGATAATTTTATACCTCTGTCAGAATCAGTTAATAGCAATAAATTCAGACATTACTAAGAGGAGAGGAAGGCAACTGACAGATAGACATATACAGACAAAATTAAACTGCAGGACTTGTTTGCATTAGAAATTCCTGAAGATATAAATTATGGAAGGCATTATATACAGATGGAATAAAATTGCGGCATCTGGTGCTCTGTCAGCACATGTCAGAGAATGATCACAAATTACAGGTGGAAGGACAGTATGTGAGAAATATTGTAGCTTTATAAATCATAGCATGCAATTTCATAACAAAAAAAAATATTCAGTAGAAAGTTACAAAAATCAGAAGACAGCAATGCAGAGATTCACAAATGTAAGAACTCAATTCATAGAAGAAACACGCTGATTCTCAATATAAACTTTGAGAAAGACAATAGAATTGCTTATAGCTGAGCTTTGTTTTCTTTGCTTGAAGAAGGATAAAGGGGAAAGGGTCACAGTGGTCAGGGAAGAGTGGTCTACTGGTTACAAAGAATGGCTCTGTCTGTAGAGGAGAATGGGGGCAGTCAGGGACTTGGTGGCATAAGAAAGCTTGGCAAGAGCCTCAGATGAAGTGAGGGAAAAGAATGAATCCTTGCTGATGTCTGCCCAAGTGGGGTAATGAAATTGGTAATTGCTGCTCCAACACAGAGTGAATAGGAAAGTCATTTAATCAGCCATAATATGATCATTCATCAGCCAAAATATGTGGGTGGTAGCCTGACATCTGTAAGGCTGATGGGCCATGGAGTATTACATTGTGTCTCTGCCCAGCTGCAGAAGCACTAGCCAAAAGATGCATTATCAGGGAATACACCTCACACTTGGTGTGTTTGAAATCCCTACACAGCTGAATGAAAGCTGGCCCCAAAGTTGATTGTTCCTTGTATTTTGGTGTGTTATAAATGTTTTGTCTCCATTTTTATATTGTTGCACACAGTTTTTCAATCTAATAACGCGGACCCAAAATGAATAACTGTTTAAAGTCAGACATTAATGAAAAACAATGTTAATAGTGAGGCACCAAAGCCAAGTTTAGTTGGAAGTTCACTGCTCAAGATTACTGAAAGAGATTAGATATTTTAGAATATGCAGATGGATGTTACGGTTTACAAATGGGGATTGCATGGATGATTCTTCCAGCAATTTTCTAAGTTTTTATTTGGTTTTCCTGTCTCATGCCTTATCACCAAAAATCATTCTAAAGGAAACTCAAGGCATCTCTGAGCTTTGGGAAAGTTTGTGTGAAGACCCTGACTTCACGCCCTTTATTCTTCCTGTAAGTCAACAGATATAAAAATCTGTACTTGAACTTAAATTAACTGGGTTTCTCATCAGCCAAAAACAAAGATTAGAAATACTCCTAGAGGTCTGCCTTGCAGGGAGAAAACAAGTGTAGGAAATGTCACCTCATGGCAGACTGAACCTAGTCTGGACTGTGGCCCACTGTCCAGAATGGGAATAATAGTATCCCAATGGCATGACTGGAGCCTTGCAGTAAATGCAGCAGTCTTTGCACAAAATGGCCTCCAATGCAGCAGAGCAGTGACATGAAGTATGGAGGTGTCATAACTGCACTTGAAAACAATTTGAAATTCTTAAATCCTTTTCCTTTTAGATCTCTCAAGGACTGTTTTAGTACCACAGGAATATACCTGTAAAGTTTTCCACAATATTTTATTAAAACAAACATCATGGCAAACAACAGGTTATGCCTATTCTCTACAAATCTATTCTTGTTATTTCTTAAAGCTACATATATCCATATATGCATATACACATACACACACAAACATATATATACCTATACTCCTTTTCTACAGTGTAATCAACCTTGTTCACAAAACTGATCTAAAAATTTCCTAGTGTAACAAATTACTCTGAATATGACCAGAGTAATTTGATCGCAGCATATCAGTATTGTTCCTATTTTATGTATATTCCCAAGGTTTATTTACAGGTTGATAAATGCACATTTAACTAAGTAATTTAGTATAGCCATGAGAAAAATCACAAGAAAATGCACTTTACAAATGAAAAATTAGTATATCCACAAATATCAAATTTTATAGGCTTTGACTGAATTAATCAACCTATAAAGTCTATGGAACTCTGGAAGCAGTTAAAGATCTCATTATACTATATGTGATAGCTGCTACAAATATATATAAAGACATACAAATGTATTTGTCTGTGTAAAAAATATTTATCTGTGTATGTGTGTGTATAAATGCTTCTGTATACATATATTTGTCTATATGTATGTATATATACATATGGTAGCTGGGTATTTTTTTTTTATTTTGGAGGACTTATTACATATGTCTCCAGCTTGCTGGAAATGCCCCAGTTTCTAATTACTTCAACTGATTAATTATGCCAAAACTGCATTTATATTGTATAAAAATGCTTTGCATTTTTACGTTTTATTAATCTAATACATAGTTGCAGTTGTAATAAAAAATGCCATGTGCTCAGACACAAGAAACTGGATATTGATGGACCCTGTGTATGGAAGTTGTAATTATAGCATGGATTTATCACAGTTTCAGACAAAAACATCTAAGTTTTTGTACTTATAATAAAACATAAGAATACTTATAATTACTCAATCTCATTGCTCTAGGGTTATGTGGTATGCATCACAGGATTCTAGTTTATTTTCTTGTAAAATTTATACATTTTTTTGCTGTTACTATGCTTTTCCTTGGGGAAAAAGGCAAGAGGGAATCATCACTGGTTGCTTTGTTTTGCTTCTTGCTTCACAGGGGTATTGATAAAATAAATAAAACTGCCAAGCTGTGAAGATATAGTGGTAATAGAGAGCACATAAATACATAGGTGGATGCACTTTTATTATAATACTCTTGTAACGATCTTACATAAAATGCATTTATTTGATTAAATTAAATCTGCATTTACCCTCTTGAAATCTATCTCTTTGCAGCTAAGTATGATACAGCCTTAAGACCATGGATTTTCACGGGGCTGGGCTCATTCTTACCTATCTAGCAGAAGTCAAATACATTCAGGAGATTGTGCTAGCTCTGTGCCAGTCCCAGGAAACGTTTCCCACGTGGAAACACAGAAACTACAGAGGACTTTGGATTGGAAAGGACCTTAGGGATTCTCTAGTTCCCACTCCCCATGCTTTGGGCAGGGACCACTTCCACCTAGACCAGATTGCTCAGAGCCCCATCCAACCTGGCCTGTAACACCTCCAGGGAGGGAGCAACCACAGCTTCTCAGGATCACATAACAAGAACTTGTTGTAAGCAAATTTTTGAGACTTACGAGGGTTCTTCAGATACGGCTGCTCCTTCCTCCAGCTCTTGAGCCTGCTTATACCATGGCAACTTTGCTTCCACAGGAAGTTTCTCTATGGAACAAACACAAGCATGTGAAAATAGGAAGCATGTGGTAACACTGCCATGTGTGCCACCCTCCCTTTGCTCACCAAGCATGAGTGTGATGTATGGGTGCCTTCACACATACAGGGGCCAACAGAAGGAGGAGAAAGAGAAATGAGAACACAGGGGAGAGAAACATACTCTTTCATCACCTGGACTATATTGTTTACAAGGTTGTATGGCCAGATATTTCACTGTTGCAGGTAGAAGGGACATTGCCCCAAAGCAAGACAGGCAAATTAAAACTGTCACCTTTCAGACTATACAATGGGACTGTAAAAATAGGCACTTTGGAAAGTATTTTTTGGAGGGAAACTTGCAACTGTAACAGGCCTGCATCACACATGGCAAAATGTGTAACATACCTGTATCTACATTTAAATTTCAGAATGTCAGAAGACACGCTGAGCTTGGTTTTGGGAGATTACAAAAATAAAGAAAATCCTGCTTTGATGAGTGATACAACAAACAGGAAAACTATAATTAAATGGCTGAGCTATGCTTTTCAATTCCATTTATCAGTTCATCAGCTATGTGGATTAAAAAAAATGAACTTGATACTTTTTCTGTCATTCCTGATGGAAAACAGTGGAGGCTGCTTTTCTCCCTCTCCAGGATGTGTGCACAGGGTAATGAGCTGCTCTGCTCTGAGGAATGCAGGGCCATGCTGCTTTGCAAGCCAAACTCCACTTCAATGCAGGGTCAGAGCGGAGTAGCTGAGCTGGAGGCAGCAGAGCTGTTTTAGCTCTACATGGGTATAAAGCAAAAGCAAATTTTGCACTAAAGTTTGAGAAGGTGCTCTGCACTTCAACAGAACATTCTGGGCTAGGATCAGGGGAAAACAATACAAAGTGCAGTGAGGCTCAGACTACTGAGGAGAACCAGAGCCAAACCTATTTGCTACTCACAAATCACCTCAGCCTTTTGGTTTGTGTAAGGATGGACTTGTACTCGCCAACAGGAGCAGGTTAATGTCATTCAGAATAGTCAGGAATTTTCTGTGGCTCTGTTGTGCAGAACATTTCACACATGCACATGAAATCTTCCATCTCTCAGTTGTATCACAAAGGAAAAATCACCTACAATTTGACTGAACAGCTACTGCAACTTTAGTCATGCAAATTTCCTTGGAGAAAGTTATTAACTGAGGAAAAGAGGGATAATAATAGAATTACTATTCCTCTATCTTAAAAACAGCTTTCCAAGCTCTTCATCTAACATATTAGTGCCATTTAAAGATGAATGCCATCACAGCTCTTAGGTTAATCTATATTTTAATAATCATCCAGAATATGTAGGAAATATTTCTATGTTCTACAATTTGTTTTATGGGTTTTGGAAAAATCACAAATTACTTATGTGATTTTTTTGCTTAGATGCAAGTGCTTGTAAAAAGCAAAATTCTTGCCTAACACAGCCTGTTTTGTGACATTTTAAATGACCTTCCTTTTTTTACAGGTGTAATTAATTAGCATCTACACTGTAAAATTTGTTAGAGGATTATAAATGTTGATGTTGTACAGTATGCTTTGACAGAAAAATGAACAAAAAGCACTTCTAAGATAAGTTAAGGAGAAAATTTTACCTTTGGAGATTAAAGTAAAATATTTTCTTTTAAAACACTTCCAGTAAAAACACTTATATTACACAGAAAGTTGTATTAGATTAATATACATTCTCTATAAAAACTGAAAATTACTACTCAATCTAGTGATATCCTATTTTTTCCCATTATTGGTGCAATATAATGTGCCTTAGGGCTTGAATAAACTAAAATGAAATAAAGTATATGAACGATTTTCCTTCTATTTCTTTTTTGCAATTTTGCCTTCTATTTCTTTTTTGCAGTGTGTTAAGAGAAGCAAGACTTTCACATTTTTTGCCTTGCTGCTTCTGTCAGCTAGGAAGACTGATTTCTGCTTTGTGTTAATATAGCTGTCAAAAAAAACCAGTCTAGGACTAAAACATGCAATAGATGAGAGGTTCATTACCTCTTCTGCCCTGAATTTTTAACTGTAGTTGTGTGAAATAAAAAGGAAAAATCTCTAGCCTAAAAATAGAGTAATTTGGGTTGGATGGCACCTTTGTACACCATCTAGTCCAACACTCTTCTGAAACCACTGCTCAGCCTTCAGATATACCAATATTCAAACACATCACCTTGCGTTATGAAGGGAAAACTGTGAGAGTGTTGCAGAACAAAGATGAGGAGGAAAACTAAACCAAATTACGCCAAGCTTTGCACAGAACTTTTCATCCCATGTGAAATAATGGAAGACTTAGGAAGTAACTCCCTACATTCAGAAATTACGCATGTATGTACCGCAAAGGGCAGCACAAGATCTTATGCAGGGTAAAGATGTCATGCTCTCACAAGGGTGGGCTTCCAGAAAGGAGTAATTTACTAAGTTCCCTGACGACTCCCGTTTGAAGACATTTCATGACAGATAGATCCTAGCTGGCCGTGCATCATTCTAAGCAGAAGTCAGCTTTGGATGGTTTGCAGCACAATACCTCTTTTGTGTCTTGCTGCATTTAGCTCGGATGTAAACAGTGAAAATACAGCTAAATTTACATTTCTATTGCTTAGTCTGCTGGACCACAAATTAACTATGAAAACCCCAAAGCCTGTAAGATGAAAGAGTCAGCACTCACTCCAAGCTGCTGGCAGGCAGACAGGAACAGACAGGTGCAAAATCATAACTCAGGTGCAAGTGGAAACAGTGATGCCAGCAGCGAAACACAACGGCTGAACATGAAAGAGCTCTGAAAAATTTATGAGAAACATTCTGCCTCATTACCTTTGGGCTTGTAGCAAGGAGTGGGTACAACACATTCTTCTTTTATGTGTGGCTTTGTTTTAGTACTACAGCCTCCTGTATGCATCCCCCTGTGGTCAATGCAGAGGACCACACGGTATCTGAGTCCTTGTCCACAGGTCACAGTGCACTAGATTGAAAAAAACATAAAGGGAGAAAATGAAAAGGAGAAAAAAAACTCACACAAAGCAATGATAAATATAAGGGGAATATGCAACATAAGAGAGCTAAACACGATGCAGAAACACCCAAACTTGAAAATAAAATATTCATAATATGTGGTAATTATGGATAAGGTATAAAATTGACAGAAACTTTTGCCTTTTTGCTCAGAATATTTACTGGATTTGGACATTTTGCCACTGGACTTCTCTTGCAGTGCCACTTTTGCAATGTTGCCTACTTGGCTTGTAGCCATCTGTCCCATATTGGATATGCTCAGTAACACCCTGTCAGTTTAATTTGGAGCCACTCTGTTTTGCTTGGACGAAGTACTGGGGCTTATGCATCAACAGGGACGACATTCAGCTATTCTGGAAAAAAGCACCAAACAGAATGGGAAACTATCAGGCTTTCTTCTCTCAGACACTTCCTTAAGTTTTGTTGTTTTTTTTTTTTTTAATTTATCTTTGCTCTGGTTCATCAACTTTTACCCCCTGCACAGATTGTTTCATAATTGGTTCCACAGGAGACAATTAAGAGTACCAATCAGTTGGAAGCGCTATGGATGTTACCAATGTTGTTTTGCTCTTGGACAGCAGCTTTCATCTGAAAATCAACAAACACTTTGCAATCACCTCATCTGTAGGTAAGCTAGCCTAGCTTCTAAAGCACAATTTACTTGTTGAGAAACTGGAGGGGCTGAGAAAATATATTCAAGCCAAGTCCTTATATACGAAGTTAAAATATTTCACTACTTTTGTGGAAGGACATTTCCAAGACATTTACTTTCATAGAGAGGGAAAGGGAAGTCAGGAACAGACAAATACAGATACCAAAGAGCAGAGTCATATACAGATTTATGTGCTTCTAGAAATTTCTCAGCGAGTTAGAATTTCAATTTATGACTGAAATACTGTAATACAGAAATACCATTACATGCTTATCAGGGTTTTTTTTGTGCATTTCACTTATATTCCCAGTCTATTATTAGTAGAAGGTCACAAAATAATGTTATAGAGCTGATTTATTTTTCCATCATTCTCCTTGTTCATGTTCATCTTATTAATATATTTTTCCTGACTGGTTACTTTGCAGTTAGCAAACAGCATAATTTAAAATACAGGTGTTGGTAATGAGAAAAAACAGTAAATGTTCTAACTTCCAAAAACTCACTGAAGTATAATTTAAGATATTTTCCCTAGTGTGTTAAACACAAAACCAACAAAACTAAATTGGTTACCGGAGACCATTCTTGAGCAAGCCACTTTGGACAGTCAAATATATTGCAAGGCTGGACAACAGGCATCTTTGGAGTGTACATGCATTTCCATTCTTCCACGGGGCTGATGTGCCCCTGAATGTCTTCTTCCACACAGGAGACACTGCGGCTTTGAATGCCCCCTCCACAGGATGAGGAACAGGCAGTCCAGGGTGTACTTTCCCATCTGGGAAAACAAAGAGGCATCAGGAAACATTACCCTTCTTGTTCCCACCCCCACTTGTACCCCCAAAATGCATAAACTGCTGTCTGAAAGGTTGCTTGTTTGTATGGGGATTTTTGTTTGGTTGTGGTTTTATTTTTTGTTGTTGTTGTTTTTGTTTTTGTTTGGTTCAGCTTGGCTCGGCTTGGTTTTTTTACTGGGCTAAGATCAGTAAAAATTAATCATGCATCTGTTTTCACAGGTGTCCACAGCAGCAAAGCATGCTCATCGCTGTTGTCTTTTACACCACAGCTAATAATATGAAATCTCCTCTCTCCCATTAATCCAATTACTACTGCCACAGAAAATCTAAATACTTTTTACTTAGTTGTTTGTTTTTCCTTTTTTTAATTGATGGGATTATCATATTTTCATAATTTCTCATATTCTGAGGAATCTTTGTCACAAATCACAGGAAACAGTGTGCTTGAGGCTGACGTCCCTTTTGCAGAACATAAAGGGAAAGAGCAGTGTTTTTTCCAAGAAAGCAACTCAGTAGAGAAAAAAGAAAGAGAGATGAGGAAATTACCAAAAAGAAAAATGTGACTATACTTCTAAGATACATGTCCTCTGATGGATAAACCAGGTGGACCTTGTTCCCTTACAGTTAAGGCAGTGAGAGGAGCTGAGAACCCATCTTTTCTCTACAAGTCCCATTGAGAATGTAATGAAAAATCCTAACAACATATGCATGCTCTGAAAAGCTATGTACACTTACGAGAATAACCCTTTTTTAGTGATGCATATGCCATAAGCTATGTATTACTTTATATATATATATACATGTCTGTCCACAAAAAATAGTCTGGTATTGCCTCTCTTATATTCAAGCCTTTGTCACAGATTGGATGTGGGACCATTCCCATGATCTAGTGGGCTATTTCTGTATATTACTGTGTATGACTGAAGTACAGAAGTATGTGTGTCCTGCCCACCTGGAAACATTTAATGAAATAATTTAATAGCCCACAAGGCAAATGTCTTTTTCATAATGACATTAAAAATACTGTTTGAAACAACAATTTTGGTCAAAAGATTTCAGTTTTTGACCTCAAAGAACAGTTTTTGTGAAAAACACTCCACCAGTTTCCTCCTTCAGACAAGAAGTAAAAAACTGAAAGGTGAGGACTTTTATTGTCTCACTTAAAACAAAGGAAATATTTTTGTTAAGTAACAAATACAGGATCCCCAAGATTGTTGAGCAATATGAAAAATGCTTATCTTTCTCCCTAATTTTCCATCATGTCAGCCCACAATCTACTTATCCGCACCTAGCAATACCCTGACTGAAACTGCTAAGGTTGCCTACAGGCTACTGTCCAGTAGCACCATAAAACTCAATGTGAAATGGCTTAAATTAAAAGTTGTTTATGAGTAGTAAAGCCACTGATTAATTCTGTGACTAGGAGTGGTGGAACAATTTTTACACCATGCACAGCCATCATCATGTGCTGATCATAAGCCACGTATTTTACAAAGATATAATTTTACGGGTACTTCTACTTAAATGTGTTTCCTGTGGTTCTTCTGAACAAGTTTCCCAACATACAGCTAATGTTTCTTACTACCACAAACAAGAGATTGAAATTCACAAACTGAAATTCGTGAAAAGCAAAATTTGCTTGGCTCAAAATTTGATGGCTCAACCCACCTGAGCCATCTTTTACTAGCCTTAAAAATGGATGACACCAGGAAGTTTCCTGAAGTCTTTGGGACAAGTTTCCAGGTGTTTTAAGCAACTTTAGCAATTTCAAGTAGCTTAAATATAGCAAGAGAGTTTCGTTCTCAGTTGGAAGTTGGTCCATGTTTTGGCTGGAGACTGTGGAGTATGAACACTGCATTTGTACACTCATGCTGAAACCTCTGTGCATCAGGCCTCAATATATTTGGATGGAGGTTGTTTCCTCACCTGGATGAGACTATCAAGTTGTCTAGAGGGTTCTTTCTGTGATTGCATAACACATGACACAATAAATTAATGAAGAAGAAAACACAGCACAATACTTTTGCATGTCCAGGCAGTATTTCAAAACCTAGAGATTATTATCCTTCAGCTATCAAAATTTTTTATAATCAACAGTCTTATTCACTACTTTAAAAATAATTATTCATGTGATTATTTCCATGAGAATCTTGAGTCTTGCATTAAAGGCATTTTAATTGTGAGATAAATAAAGATAAAAATCTGGTCTTGATCCTATTCCTGCCCTGATCACCTACTTCTTAGAAAAGCAGACGAACTAATGTCCCTGGGAAAGGCATTAGCATGGATTTGTAGCATCAGAAAACACTAATGTTGTCAAAACCCAAAATCTCACAAATTATAGGCATGCAAGAAACAGCCAAATGGGGGTGAGGGAGAGAAAATCTTGTGGTTCACAATAAAGCCATAGATTACAGTTCTGCTCAGAGAGGAGTAAAGGGCAAGAATAGGAAACTTGTGAGAGAAAAGGGGAAATGAGGTTGAGGAATGAGAGAAAGAAAGGGATCACACACTTAATAAATCTGGACTTCTCCTTGAGATAGGCTTTAATTTTGGTTCTGCATTGACAGAATTTATTACAACAGGTTAGCACTTGAACATCTCTATATTAATCTGTAAGAGTCCAGAGAAGCAGGATCTGTTAATTTAGCCTGACAGTAAAGCAGGAGTACAGAGAAGAACAAAAGAAAAAGAAAACAGATTTCTTAAGCCTAGCAGCTGGTTGACTTTTTTACATACCGAGGAAGGGGATGGTAGAGGTCATAGGGCATGATCTGCTTGTATCCATCACTGTTAGGAACAATAATGCCAACCCTCTGAGTAGAAGGTACACATAATAAAATAAACACTAGATGATTACATTATACGACTTTTGTATTACATTACACAGCTTTTTATATTACAGTATTATAAATCAACAAAACAAGGTATTTTATCTAAGATGTTATCCCATTAAAAAAAATATACTCCCATCCTACTTTTTCTGAGTAATTCAAAGAATAAATCAGTGGTTACTACTTTTTTCTTATAAATAGATTATTGTTTGACAAATAAGCAATCTATTGCTAAAAGTGACCCAAATATTATTTTAAATTACATTTTTATTATCTAGCATCAAAAAGAATGTTTCTATACTTGATATGTTCTTGGAGCTTGGATCCAAAGTCACTGATGACAATAGGGGAACTTTATCTGCTGCAGACCTCTAAATAAAATCCTTTTTATAACTATTTTATGGTTGTTTCTGCCCATCAAATAAAACCTCTGCTTATACAGGGTACAGGATTAGGAATCTGGGTAATCACAGTGCAAGAATTTGTATCTGCAATGATTGTCTCTTCACCTTAAACGAGTTGAGACCTGTATTTTTTTCCCTGAAAGAAGAGAAGGAGCCTGAGAAAAGATTAATATGTCAGGTAGAATTTTTTAGTTTGTCAAAACTAGTTGGATTGCTTTGCTGAACTGTTATTGGTGTGGTGTCACAATGTAAAATCTAAAAGTTATAGAAGGCAATAGCATACATCAAAATTAGGAGTTTTCTGAAATATTATCTTGCCAGTTATGTGTGAGATGAATGCCACTTTTCTCATTGTCAACTACAGGGTCTCACTGAATTTCTGGTCTGAAATATTGCATTTTGTCTGCACTGTTTATAATTTTGGCTCAGAGTAACTTTAACCATGTTGTTTCCTAGTTATCAGACATATCTATTAAAATAAAGCAGATGACCTTGGAGGACCTAATTTATTACCTTCATCAAAGCCACTTGGGTATTTGGATGGGGCAAGTGGACAGAAGAATCAAGAAGTGAATACTAATTGCAATAAAATAAAAAGTGTATCTCCATCCAAGTTACAGAGAGATGAAAATGAATGTCAAAAACAGAGGTTGTTTTGTGAGCCTTTTACAGATGAGAGATGGTAGGTATGCTGCTGTGGATTTCTGCAAGGAGTGAAGGAGGGGGAAGGGAGAAAGTATTCTCCATCCTACATGCTCACTGAAAAATGCTGTGAGCATTCAAAGGAGTCTTGTCAGGCCAGGCCTAAAGGGGTCTATTCTCCTTTGAGTCAACAGGGGTTTTGTATGCATAACTTGTCCAAGATAGAAGAATGGATCCCATTGTGTTTCCACAGCAAGGAGTCAGTGCCAGGTCAGTGTGCTGGAATTTTCCGGCTAAAGCGCGGGAAACAGATGGAGCCTTGGAAGTGTGTGAGAGGGACTAGACAGTTCCCTCTAAGATTAGCAGCCACTGCAGTCACAGGAACTCTCTGCATGAGTGCGCATATTTGCATTTTCGAAGAGCTGTCTGTCCTCACAAAAATCTAAAAATCTAGGAGAGGTTGTTCTGGCACTGGGAAAAGACAAATGGGTCATTTAGAGTCTTAGCCTGATGGGTAGACATCTGTAGAATATGGAGGAATTGTGTACTAGTATTTTAAGAAGATGGAAGGGAACTTCTTGTGAGGGTTTTTTTGCCCCTTCTGTGGGAATTTGCTGTTTTCCTGACTCTTCAACTGCTGCTGTTGAAGTTCCCCTCTGAAGCTCTCTGTCTGCACTTTCCAGCTCATCAGCTTGCTGAGAAGTGGTTGGGAAAAAAAATTAACATAGCAAGTTAAAAAATAAAATAATTAGACTATAAAAGCATCTACTGCCTAAGAAAGAAGCAGATTTCAATCAATTTCTTACTCATTGCAGTGAAAAATATTTTATTTCTAATAAACATGATTGTCTATGGGTAATCCAAGTCTACATGCTTTAGAATGCATTACTTCCAAGACTGTTCAGATAGAAATAACTGTAACATATTCAAAAACTGTTATGAATATTAAGTAATATTTACAAAGCACTAGGTTAATATTGTAATTGGAAAGGTTTGACCCTCAAAAATTTTGCATGCAAAAATTACATTTCTGTAAACAGTATTGAGCTCCACAGATTTACTGATTCTGTCTTTGTCCATATGTGAAGGGCTGCCAAAGGCTCTCATTCTGCAACTACAAGAAAATGAATCACAGCCATAAAGTCTTAGCAAGGAAAAAGACCCCCACAATAATACACAATGGTTTAATTTATGACTTTAAAAAAGAATTGTCTTAAAAGTTAAAACAGAAGAGCAGATGGTCATCGTATCATTAATGCCATCTGCACTTTTCTAGCTAGTCTTGTGTGAGGTTTTTGTATGTGCTCCATAAAAAAACCCCTAAGACTAAGTTAACACTTAAAAAAAAAACAAACCTAAGAGATTACTTTGGTGTATTCTTACTTTTCGATGGGACAAAGTGGTTTAAATTCCATGACTCTATCAGTCCATCTTACTCCTATAAACAACATGGAAGAGATCTACTTTATGGGGTTTATTTACTGCACATTACTCAGACAATGCAAAGGGGATGATGTGCTAAACGAGCAGAGGAAACAATAATTCCTTCACTGAAATATGTGCGAGTAGCTAACAGGACTCATTCACAAAACATCAAGAGATTTGGCAGGAGCAGGAGCAGGAGCAGAAAGCAAATTACTTTGCAGAGCTGTTCTGTCTCATATGTCTGCAATCTACCATGCCTTTCAGACCAACAAGTCCTATCATATATTCTGCACATTGTTTTTTTTTTCCTCCTGAGGGCTGGCAGTCTCAACACAATTGATCTTCCAAGGCATGGTTGGAATGGGAGCTGCACATGCCAGAGGTGAGAGTGCTGCAATCAGATTTGCCACCTCTGCAAACATTCAGCCTTCCCCTGGGATGAGTTTCCACAGCTGCATGCCTTGGAAGACAAGTTTGGTCAACTCCTCCCCAGTTGCTCCTTTTCCTGCTTAACCGGATTTAGCACAGATGACAAGCTTTAAGCTCAAGTGCCTTTCTCCTCTACCTCCCTGATGACTCCATCTTTCTGACAAGGCCAGCCTTTCCCAGCTCACTCTCCTGCATGCTGATGAGTCTCAGGTTAGAACCTGTTGAGCCAAGCAGGGGCATGGGTGCTAAAACTGAGAGAGGAGCCAGCAGAGAGAAAGGACATCTGCTCCCAAGGTGCCTCAGGGTGGTGTGACTCACATGGGGACAACCTGCCACTCCTGTGCTGATGTCCTGCACCTTGCTGTGCTGCTGCCTAGCCTCTGCAGGATGCTCACGTGCTTCTAGCTCATAGCCTCCACTTCTGCTGAGGGCTCTGTTTTGCTGGGGGTGTCCTACTGACAGCTGCAGGGCTGCCCATGCAATAACCTGGGTGGCTGCACCCATTACACCTCTTTCCTGATCAAACTTGCATGTGAAGATTTAAGCCTTCACTGACATCTGTCAGACCTGAGAGTTCATTATCTGCATGGCAAGGACTGTGCCATCCAAGCAATGGAATATGTTTAAGACATTATTAGCAGTGAACAAATAATAATGAAATGTTTAAGTAGCTTGGGTTGGCTGTGCTGGAAGATATGAAAGTGCTCACCACCAGAGACAACAGTTTAGCATCTAAGCCAGCATCTCTGTGAAAGCCATGATTATCACTGGACAGACAACAATCTTGTGCAAAAGATTGCATTTTAACACTTCAAATCCTGACACTAAGGTGGTGTGTGGTACTGCATTTCAGTGATCTCTGAAGATGTCACACTGTGACATTATCTCCTTGTGCTAAAAGAACACTTTCTATGTTGAGAAACAGTTAATGAGACCCTCTAACAGATGGTATCTGTTAATGCCTCCCATGTATTATTCTGGGGATCTACTACCTTTTTCCTTCAGAGCGGGGGCAGATGACAGTAACACTATGGGTACAGGCAACATTGGTTTCAGTGCCTACTTCTGCAAGCAGTGAAACAGTACTTCTCAGTTATGGTACCAGTATGAGTCATCTTTCTGGTTTCTGGATGCTATCAATGTGAAACTGAACTACTATGTACATTGTATATATTGGTCCTTTTAGATGCTCTTAGTACTTTACAGATTGGCAAAAGCCAATGTCTGCTGCTTAAACATTTAAAAGTGGTATGTCAGTGGATACTTTAAAAACCTACTTACGAATGAAAAACACTATTGAGAAAGCCATTCTTTTGTGTCAGCATCCAAAACACCTCCTGCTTTGAACAGAATGTCTGATTGGCATGACAGTATCTTACCTTTATGAAAAATGTCTTGTTTATGGTGCAGATTTTAAATTCTAAGCAACATATTGTTTGTCATTGCCATAGACTGCTAAACCCCGATCTCTTCATAGTGCTCTAAAGAGATGTTTCCAGTCAAAAGCAGAAAAAGTAATTCCTTTCAGTAGCACGACTCTAATACTTCTAAACATCTCCATTTTTTTTATTCAGTTCAATATTTTGTTGTGGTTTGGATGAGCAGTGTTTGATACAAAGAGGGAATGAGCTGATAAGTAGTTAACAGTACTAAATTTTAACAACTGAATGTCCAGTGAAAATCTCTGTAAATGACTTGCTGCAGTTTTGGCATCTTCTAGGACTTAAACTAGACTAATTTTCCTGTAACTTCATCTTAGGTAGACAGATACCTGTATTTGATGCTCGTAACAGTACATGACATGTTTTCCTACCTTACAGCTTATTATTGGAAGCATATTGGAACTCCTTTAAACCTTTCTTCCCATGTTTCATTAAGACGTATTGTCCCCTCAGAGCTGCATTTGCTCTGCTATTCACATCTTTTAAGTGCTTGACAAGTGCTTCCTGGCCCACCCCCCCTACCTAATCTAAATTTTCTAGATTAATTTAGATTACTTCTGCCTTGTCCAAAATTTCAAGGTTTCAACTACTTGTCTTGAGAAGAAATGTATCTCTTTAGGTATTAGAATTATCTGCTGCTCTTGAGCTTGGGTAACCCAAATTATTACAACCAGAACATTGCCATTGGTACCAGCTCCTTTTCCATCTACAACTCCACTTTCACATTACCAAGCATATTATGAACTTCTCACTGCTTAGAATAATTCTGAATAGCCATAACATCCTGGTGTCTTTTGTATGCTTTTACTTGTACTTCAGTGTGCTTGTTAAGTTAGCTGAAATGAACAAATGAACAACTGAAAACTACAATTTTATTAAAATTTAGATTGAATTTTAAATTTTTTTTTGTAATGCCTACCTCTGCCACCATGGTATCGATATTTAAATGAGAATGCTAAAAGAAAAATTGACAAGCAGGAAGAGGAGTTTGCAATTTCGCTGGAGGACTCCATAAATAGGGTATATCTAAGTGTTCTTCAGGTCTCTGGACCCTAAAAACCTTGCTGAAATGAGAGATTCTCCCCCGCCAAACTATTCCACAGGTATAAACAATATTTCTAGTGGCAGGCTTACAGATTAACTCTAGGCAAACTCCAGGAACTGAAGTGATAAAAAGAACACTTTATACCAGAGGCTTGCTAATACAAAATTTTTTAGACAGCTGCTTTATGAATTTGGAATCTTTGCTGAAGCTGCCTTTAGAAATCTTTATATGACATTGAAATCTCCTGGTAAAAATACAATTAGACCTTTTGTGACTCAGAAACTCCCACATTAACATGTAGCAGGAATAGGCAAAAAATATGGGCGATTGGTAAAAATGCAGAATGGCATGGCTAGGAATGGCCCCTAAAAGCTGAAGACGAAATCTAGAAATAATACTGAGAGTATCCTGGTGAGTGAATGAATGATGAGTGGGGCAGCAGTCTTTTTCACATTTGTCAAAATTGCTTTTTGGGGGGAAGCCTGCCTTGGAATTATGAAACAAATTTATCTTCTGCTTATAGCACCTTAGAATTGTCCTAAGTGTTTAGCACACCCAGTTAAGCAAATCTGAAGAAACCTTTTCTCTAAGCAAGAAAAAAAAAATCCATTCATTTTTTACTAAAATACACCAGAAAGGAGGATAAAGATGAAAGCCAAAAATACCTTCAAGTCTGTGAAGCTTTGGGTAGCTACAAGATTTTCACCTAATTAAATAGGCGAAACACTAATATTGGATTTTGCCCCATGAAAGGGGAGTGGACTAGATTGAATTGGCTGCTGTTTACATCAGTAGGTAATATGCATATAGACTTATTTTTGCCAGTCAAAGGCAGACTGCTGTAAAATCATAATGGACTGTAAACAAACAGATCTTTCCTTTTTACTTTGTTGGTTATTATGGATGCAAAACAGATTTGACAAGAGAGGCTGAATGGAGCAATGCTATGTAGGGATTAAAAGGCACTCAATGTCATCGTGTATTACATGTTCTGTGACACGAATCACTGCTCTGACTTGGATGAACAGTATATGTGGCTGCCTCTACTTAACCTGGAAAATAAGCATGTATAAGTTGTATGTGTTTGATAAATAACCATCCACATACTTTCCCATGTTTATTGAGACTAAGCTTTTTTGCTATTCATGATGCCAGCAATACTGTTTATTGCCATAGTAAGCAGAATAAAGTAACCATTTCTATGCACTAAACCTAAAGAGGCAACAGGCTCACACAATACTTGTGGTATTAATTTAAACTTTTCTTACCCTTTGCTGAAAATTTTAGTGTTTAGTGTTTAGAGCAACCACTCTCAGTTCCTTTATTCAGTGCCCCTATGGTCTTCAATGATTATTTTCTGTGGCATTCATTAACACACCATAGGAACAGTCAGCAACCACTAATCAGCTATGCCTCAATGGAACTGGGTTTGCCAGGAAAAATTAACTTCTTGGTTTTATACTGGTGAAGCAGAGCAGCCCCCCACACAGCACAGACACTGCAGAGCCAAGACGCCCTCCTTGTCCACATTTCTGACCCTGTGTTTCTGCTTCACCTACCCTCTTCCCTACTGTAAGAAATCATCAGGAATCCAGAAGTTACCATGGATTTCCTCTGTTGTTTTTTTTTGTTTTTTTTTTTTTTTTTTTTCATCTGGGTTGTTGGTTCTTGAATTCTTTACAAAGGCACTCTTGAAAATAATAATTTGAAATTTGGCAGACTGTGAAGATGTTTCCAAAAAGCTGGGTCCTCTGGGATGGCATAGCTGTATTTCTAAATGACTTCTCCCTCCCCTTAGGGTCTTTATATCAACAACTTTGCCTTGTTATGTCTTATATAAAACAAAATTGCTTCCTGACATCTGCCCAGCTGTTATTTTTTTCTTCTTTCCTCTCATATACCATGTAGTCATCAGCATCACCATTTGAGAATATGTTATTTAAAATCATTGAGAAAGTATGGAAAATACCCACCACAAAAATTCCAGAGGCAAATTACATATTTGACTCAGAAGAGTAGGTTTAAAAAAATAGCATCTTAGAATTAAAAAAATAAAAAAAATAAAAAAAATAAAAAAATAAAGGAGCTACATAAAATTACCTTCATTGAGACTGTGATAGGTGACTCTAGAAGATAGGCTCCATGTTGATTCATATTTTTCAACAATCCTTTTCCTGAAACATTCATGTTTTGGCCTTCTACCTCATCATACCTGGCTTCTACTGACATCTGTCTCTAACAAATGTGCTTAAAGGAGGAAAGTGCAATACACTGTAGGTAAAGGTGTCTTCTATGACAAAGAAATCTGAAGGTTAACTCCAAAAAAGTCAGTGAACTTCAGTGAAAACTTCCTATAAGAAGTAAAACTTATCTTTGCCTTAGAGTGATTTGTTCTGCTATGATAATGCCTAGCTACTCTAAAGCTGGTACATCTGGTTTGGGCAGCAACCATCCTCAGTCAGGTGGATACATAGCCCCACAAGTTTCTTAAGTATCCTTTTGCTCATCAGGACATTTCTCTTTGACAACCTCCAGAAATCTGAAGCAACACAGCAACTTTTTCAGTGACACTACCTTGAACTCACAATATTGAAGTTGGTAAGAAACAAGCCTAAAGGGAAAGGAGCTGGTGATAATGGTGGCTTTAGGGCATCCTTGTCCTGTCTGCTGGGTAATGCTTAACCACCTTTTGGCAAAGCCACACAAGAAGACCAAAAGATTTAGATTACACAAATAAATGCTTGCTGCTTATTGAGTGGCTGCAGATGGACTCCCACTGAAGTTCAGGGCAATCAGTACAACAAAGGATTGTTCTTTTTTGTGGTTTTCTTTCTTTTCTCATACATGAAAAATCTGACTATCTGATCTTACTATTTTTATTGTTAATCTTCTGAGGAAGAATGCACAGCAAGTTCCACCATAATACCAGGAAGAATATCTTTACTGTGCAGTGCCAGTGAACTGGCACAGATTGCCCAGAGAGGTTGTGAAGTCTCTCTCACTGGGGATGTTCAAGAATCATCTGAACATGATCCTATGCCATGTGCTCTGGGATAACCCTGCCTGAGCAGGGTGGTTGGACCAGACGACCCCCTGTGGTCCCTTCCAACCTGACCCATTCTGTGACTCTGGGGGCAGCAGAGATCAGACTTTCACTCAGGGCCAAAGGACATTGTTAACTAGAGCAAAATCACTCATTACATTTTACAAGCTACCATAAATGCAAGCAGACTTTTCATTAAGGAGAAAATTTTAAAAAAAAACAACTCATAAAAATTGTTCATCTAAGTGTGATGACAATAATTTTCCGGCAAAGAATTTTTCCATCTCACTAACACTTAAGAGACATGTATTCAGCACATGAATTCAGGGCATGGGGATGGTATCATGGAGAATTTGTTTTCTCATACTTGATAACAATAATGAGGCAAAATACATTCTGAGGGGAAGAAACAACCATTTCAAATCAGTCTTTGCTCTATGAAGGTGCTAAATAGGTGTTCTACACTGTGCATTCTTAGAATGAGAAAGAGGTTGAATAATGTATGATAAATGACACTGTGAGAAATAGCAACAGAATATTCTCCTACTTTGTTTTACCCCTTTAGAGCTCAGTCTCCCTTAAAATTAAAGCCAACTGACCTTGCAGGACAAGGATCCAGATTACACTCTTGAAGTTTTGGCTTTGGCTTGATATTTTCAGGATAATAGTGACAGTATTGATCTGCTACTACCCGATTGCTTCTCAGATCAAAGCACTCAGCAGATGTCAGTTGATAACCTGCGATACACAGAGGAATAAATAACATGATATGTGATATTCTTCCTGTCTGGCTCTGAAATGTATCTAAGTTCTGGTTTGGAAAAAAGAAACTAATTTTAGCTTGCTTCAGTGCTTTTGGACATAACAGATGTTGTTTTACAGGCCAGATTGAAAACAGCAATGTAAATTACATGTAGTAGGAAACAGAAGATAACCAGTATGGTCAAACAAAAATTCAGAAGTCTAGAAAAAGCAAAGAAAAACAAAGGCTGAGGTTTCTTAGTCACCAAGAATTGTGCACTTAGTTTCAGTATAGAGAGTAAACCTGCTGGTAGGAAAAGGGACAAATGGAGACATCTTGTTTTACGAAATCCAGCCCCAAGTCCTATCAGCCCTAATATCTGACAGCTATAGCATTAAATGCAGGTATGTAGCTATCAACATGTCCTTTATCTACAGAGTCTGGCACAATGCTGAAATCTACAGGCTACTACGATGTTGCTAAATCCTTCCCTTCATTTAGTTCTAATTATTCAAATTTTTAGATTTTGCCATTTTTAAGGTCCAAAACTCAGGGCAGCAGCTGGGAAAGGTCATGTATGCAGATGACAGCTTTTGAAATACAGTGGTAATTCATTACCTCCACCACAGGATGCTGAACAAGGGAAAAAATCAGTTTCCCTCCATCTGTGAATGATCGGCTGGTAGAAGATGAACTGGACTGAACTGTCAGCAGCACCAGCATAATGGATCTGAAAAAGAGTTAATATCAAAGAGTGAACCTAACACAAATGCTGTGAAGAAATATTCCACCAAAAACATCTTGCAGATTGAAGACATCTTGAAGCGTCATGAAATACCAGATGTACTTTGCAATAGGAAAGCTAAATACAAAACCAAGCATTGATTGTTGGCAAAATCTTGGATTCAAAACACAGTCAAAGAAATTTCTGGGCATAAACAGTGACCATTTTGAGACCATGTTCTGAAATAATGAGTACATGGCAAATGTATGATTAGTGCTACTGAATAATCTTATAGGGACATTGGATAGGGACTGGTGCATCAGAAAATTACCTTACCCCATCTACTGTCCCTGACACATGGACATAGATTTTAGATCTTTAACATTTCTCAAAAAACATTTTCTGAACAGTTACAATACACTGGATAGTACAGAGTAAAACATGTGAGGCTGCACTGTGAAAAATAATAAACAGTATAAAAACTTTAATTTGCCTTTTTTTTTCCTGAGGTGAGGTCTTTATTTCATTCTCCTTTGTGGCACTGTCATTATTATGAAGTTTGTTCTTCTGCTTATTTTATTTTGCTTGTGAAAATGCTTCCTTCAGTCATAGGCATGGAATCTTGCCTGGGGCTAAGTGCATGTCTGTAAACTGTCCTTGGAGCCTAAAAGCCACCTGAGCTGAAAAGCTAGCATGCTTTCAGTACTAGGTGTGCTGAATGGATGTTCCACATGAACAAGAGTTTGTAGTGCAAGAACTGCAATAGGAGAGACCTTCACACTGGTAAAGCAGCACTACTTGCACCTAAAAAATCCTTCCTGTTTGATATCTATGCTGATTATTCCAGATATGAGGGCTTCAAAATCTCAGCAGGTTATCCCCTATCCTTACCTTAATGCCTCAGCATGAACAGCTGGAAAGGGAAGAACAAAAATCTGCTACTGAAAACCTCTCCTATTTGATTACTTGTCCTAGGACACAGTATTTCAGTTGCTACTTGGCATCTCTGCATCAGCGGCATAATGCTATCACAGTAGAGAAAACTGCCAAATCACATCTAGAAAGGATGGACCCTAGTCCAAGACAGTACTGCTGCTCTCAGGAGCAATCCTCCCACCTTTTTTTTTCCAGACAGCTTAAACTGTTTGACCACTGCCTCCTTTTACTTTTTTTCCTCTCATGTTTCAAATGGGTCTCCTAGTTTTGGAAGCACCATTTTTCCCTTACTCTTCTCTCTTTCCAAACACCAAGAGACACTGTCAAATAATGGTCTGTGAAACAGAAGCAAAAATATAACAAATTGAGATGAACTTTGCAACCTATGTTGTTTGTTTTGTTTTTCCCTGTAGACAGACAGCAACATGATAACAAACCAAGATATATCTTGAAGAGCAGGAGGAGGGCAAGAATATTGATGTGTGTATGAGGTCTGGTCCACTGAGACTGAGGCTGCCCTTTTCTAATTAAACAGTGATGTCAATTCTCAAAAGGAAAAAAACCCAAACCAGCTGTAGCAATACAACTGCTTCAGCAAATGGGAGGCCTTTTGAACAGATCAATATTGTTTGAATGCGTGTGTCAGAAACAGGATACTTAATTCCTTGTGCGGGGATGGTGCATTAATTACATACTTCAGAAGGGTCTTTCCAGGCTCATGAAAGCTTCAGGCACTCCTGGGAAAAATGTTCTGTTGTGCTGGAAGCCATCTGGGGAGGTCTCTGATCTCAATGTGCAGGAAAGGCATTCTCTGGGGAGAATTCTGCTTTTACTCTTTGTTTTCTAAGGATCATCAGTGATTCCTAAACTCAGATCTACTCAGCAGTACGTCCGCAGTGAATCGTTAAGAACAGACCAAGAGCTCACACTTGGGCTACTATAAAATGAAGGGGGAAAAAGAGTTTACATTGGAAAAAAAAAAATCAGGAAGAAAGAAGAATTCCTCTCTCTCTGCAGACTATTCCTGCATATTTGGAGTTATCTGTCTGTTTTGACACAGAGAAAAGACAGATGTACCTTTTTTTCCAGTTTACTGTGGAAGTCACTAATACAGCCATAATAACAACATAGGTGGGGAAGAATTACAATGAGCCACAGTCATAAGCTCAAATTATACACAATAAGCAAATAAAAGAAGCATACACAATATTGTATATTTTTGAGGGGTATTGTAAGCAGAAGAGGAACAATAACTTGTGATTCCACATAGCAAAAACTTCTTTTTTGATTTTGTTTTAGTGCTTGTTATAGTTAAGATCTTTATCCAGGAAAAAACTTGAGCTACTTGAGCCCTGAAAAACTCAGAGTGAGAACTGATAGCTAAATGCTGTAAGAAATGCCGTGGTTTGGCTGCACAAGGCCAGCTCCCACACATTGAAATACTCAGCTCTGTAATATGATGAAATTTTTTACCCTTGCAGTATTAGCAATATCCTTGTAGCTATGAGAAGTTCCAAAGATCCAAATAGAGATGGCCATCACCTGAGACTCTTAAGCTAGTCATGTAAATAACAATGTGTTTTGCACACTTAGAGAACTGAACTAGAAAAAATAGCAACCGATGGTTATATTTGCAAACAAAATCCTATCTAAAGTTATTAATAGCTGAAGTCAGAAGTACCCTGATCTTGCAGAGCACTCATCCCTGCATTTGTGCATGGCAACTCCCCAGATATCATCCTTGCCTTCCTTTAACTTTCAGGGGATTTTGGAGCATTCCTAACATTAGAGCAGCACTTACCAGTTTCACAGAATCAGCGAATCACAGAATGAACTAGGTTGGAAAGGACCTTTGAGATCATCAAGCCCAACCTAAGACCTCACACCTCCTCATCTAAACCACTGCACTGAGTGCCCTGTCCAGTCCTTTTACAAGTATCTCCAGAGAGTAACTCCACCACTTCCCTGGGCAGACTATTCCAAAAAGTGATTCCCTTAATCACTCTTTTAATGAATAAAATTTTCCTAATGTCTAGCCTAAACTTCCCCTGGCACAGCTTAAGACCTTGTCCTCTTGTTCTGTCACTATTTTCTGTCACCTTGGCCTTCTTGGCCACCTGGGCACACTGCTGGCTCATGTCCACTTGGATGTCGACCCTAAAGAATGACACCAGTCATCCGTGGAACTGGTTAATACTAGAGTCTTCAGAATATCCACTGTCTAGCCTACAGTCACTATAAACAGAGATAGCTTTTTTCTCTGTTGAAAGACCTTGGGAAAAAAATATCTCTTTTAGACTTTTTTTACACTGATTTCTCTAATTCCTGCCTAGGATGCCGCAAGAGAATTACAAAACTGTTGCTCAGCAGATTTGGTTTGGTTCATGTCACAGAAAGCCAAAAGAAAACAAGAAAATAAAAATTTGAACACAAAAGGTGTGTAATCTTTTTGAGATATTCTGACCTGCTCTTTGAACAGCAGACTGCAACATCTGACTTCACCCTTGCACTTTTCTGGTTTTTCCTATAGCTCCAAAATTTTATTAGTTCACATAAAACCAAACAAGTAAAGTTCCCAAAAGCCAAACCATTTCTTGCTTAATTTTGGCAGTCTATGCCTGAACCATTTCTTTTTGTTCTCTGAAGAACATATGGCCTGACCTACAAAACCACAGTGGTTTACTTGGACAGTTTCAAAATTTAATCAGCACTTTATAACCAGCAGTCATAACCAAGTAATTATTAGTGTTACTTGTACAGCTCAGCCATGAAAAGTGTATTCAATAAAATGTTCTCATTGTATGCAGTTGGGGGTAGATGAGGAGGAAAGACACCATTTCTTTCTTTCGTGTGTATGTGTGTGTTCCAAAATGGGGACAGAGAAAGGGAATTATTGTTTTGTACCTCAGAATTATAGAATCACGAAGGTTGGAAAGGCTTCCCAGATCATGGAGTCCAACCTTCAACCAAAAACCACCATGCCAACTAAACCACAGCACTAAGTACCATGCCCAGTTGTTTCTGGAATATTTTTAGGGATGGTGAATCCACAACCTCCCTGGACAGATAATTTCACTGCCTATCTACCCTTTCAGTGAAGTTCCTCCTGATGTTCAACCTGAACCTCCTCTGGTGCAACTTAAGCCTGTGTCCTCCTGTCCTGTCAGTGACTGCCTGTGAGAAGAGACTGACCCCCACCTGGCTACAGCCCCCTTTCAGGCAGCTGGTAGAGAGTGATAAGGTCACCCCTGAGCCGCCTCCTCTCCAGCTCCCTCAGCTACTCCTCATAGGACTTACTCTCTAGGCCATTCACCAGCTTTGTTGTCCTCCTCTGAAAGTGCTCCAGCAAATTTTGTCTTACACAACTTGATCTGGTCTGCTACGAACTGGCTCCATGCCACCATGCTTATTAGATAATTTCTAATGGATTCTCCCATATAATTATTCTGATTCCGATTCTGATCCTGAATTGTTTTGCAAGTTCCACATACCAAATCATCAGACTGATACTAATGAAATTAATGAATGAGAAATATGACAAATGTAATTTTGTGCTTCTCATGTCAGTATAAAAATACTCTACCTAGAGTGCCTCAATATTGCTGGTTGTACTGCTGGTTCAGTATTGCAAGTGATAACTTGCGCTGAAAAATAAAGGAGGATGTACAAGAGATTTGTTGCTGTTAATAATTTGTTCTTGAAGGAAATAGAAGCCAGACATTGTCATGGGAAAACAAGTTTACAAGACTGTTTAAAATAACATAAAAAGCACATAAATGTAAATAATGAGAGATGCTGAAGGCTTCAAGCACAGGTTTTAAGACAGTGCTATCCCATAGAGTATCCCACCTATGAGTTTGTTTTGTCATTCCCTTGGAATGCTGAAAGGATTTCTGCCCTGAAGGTCCAGGGAAGATATCTACTGTCCTCTTCTGCATTCTTGTCCCCTGACTGTGATAGTCCTGTGTTGGATCAGCTTGGTTTTAGGGCAGTCCCTCTTATGAAAGTCAGCTCCATCTCTTGCTTGTCAATTTAAGCCTCTAAATCAACCAGAGAAATCACTCTGAAATTACCTTGTCACTGATTTACATATTTTACAAAGTATCTCTGACTTGGAACTTGCTCACCCCACCTCAATCTGGTATTAAACAGTATTCCTTCAGGCAATAAATCTGTTAAAAAGCTTTTATATTAATTCTCTCACAAAGCCAAAATAGAAAACTAGAACGTTCAAATCTTTCACCAGTTCCATTATTCTGCCCAAAAGAAGAAAAAAAAGAGAAAATCACTGCAGTGGATTGGCTAGGATGGCTGGCAGTAATGGAACCTGCAGTAGCAGCTATAACAACCTATAGAGAATCCACTAGTAAGTGCAACAAATATGGATGTTTCTCAAATGAGAAGACCAAAATTGTTCCAAGGAACAAAAGGCAACCCCAAATACAACAAAACCAGACGTGTTGCGTCTCTGCTTTGATACCAACATCCCAGTCATTGTGGAAAGACCATTTCACCACTATCAACAACCAGGGTAAGAGAATTCACCTTCAAATAAGCCACCTTAATCATCACTGCAGAATATTTATGAAACTTAATTTATTAATGGCAATAGCAAATAAGTCAATGTAAAAAGATGATCCTATAGTGATAAAAATAAAATTAACTAATTGAAAGGGCATTTTTTGCCACACACACACAAATTATTAAAATTGTGAAAACTGAACAAGGTTGGCAACAGGCCTTCATAGCGCTAAAAAGTGACTGATTTTTAAGAAATATAGATAAACAAAAATTACAGAATAAGAAAAGAAAAGAATTACAAATAGCATTTTTTCAGAGCAATATAAAATTACATGCCTAAGAAACTGTCTCTACCACCTTAAAACCTGCCAGTACATTTCAGATCAGCAGCATTTTAAAGAAGTATGTAAAATTAATGGTAACACATCTTCAGATCCAAACAGCATCCACCCAGTAATTTCAAATGATGTACTGGTTGAGCACAGGAACCACAAATCCAAATCACATTTGATCATATTCAGTCTACTTACATGCATAAACTGTGGTTTCAAACACATAAATATTGATAGAAATTTTTAACAGTTTTCAGAAGGCGCAACGCGCAATGACTAATGAACAAAACTTCAGTCCAATACCTTCTATCTCAGTTACTGGGTGAGTAGATAGAATGCAAAAAGAAAACACAACTTCAATAGTACCCTGAGAAAGATAATTTTCCTGAGCACTTTGTCAAAAAAAATAAAGCTAGTTTTATTATTCTAGATTTTTTCCTAGGTCCCTCACCAAAGGTCCTAGACAGATCCTCCTAGAAGATAATCCCATGAACTGATGGCTGGGTAACAAATAATGGTCCAATAACCTGCTCTTGCAATGGATGAAGGACTGTGGAATCCATCAGGGATACATGCTACGGCATGAGATGTTAGCCAGCTGCACAGATGAGCAGGATAAAGGGTCAATCATGAGCTTATCAAGTTTGCTTATGAATGGCGCCTAAAATGGAAACCATCTGTGAAAGCACCCAAAGTTTTGACAGACTAAAATTTGAGTTCAGTAAAAAAAGAAATAACGCCTATGAGAAACCCCAATTAATTATATATGCTAATTATTTAAAAACTGTTGTCCACATTAGCTTTTACTATTCAGAATCATAATAAGGTTGTTTTAGATATTCCTCTGGAAATATCAGCTCCGGATGCAGCATCAGTTAAAAATATCAAGAGAATTTTGCAGAAAGCAAGAAAAACGGAGAGAAAAGTACACAGCCAGGTAAAATCTGTATGTCCTTATTATTATGTGTACAGAATCATAAAACTATTAAGGTTGGAAAAGACCTCTAAGATCATCCAGTCCAACCACTAACTTGACACTGCCAAGTTCACCACTAGACCACGTCTCTAAGCACCACATCTACTCAGTTTTTGAACACTTTCAGTGAGGGTGATTCCACTACTTCCCTGGGCAGCCTGTTTCAACATTTAATCAGCCTTTTGGCCATGAAACTTTTTCTAGTGCTCAGTCTATAGCTCCCCTGGCACAACTTTAGGCCATTTCTTTCTGTCCTATTATTTGTTACGTAGGAGAAGAGACTGACCCCCACCTCATTACAACTTCCTTTCAAGTAATTGTAGAGTGTAAGTTCACTCTTTTTCAACATATATATTTATGTAAAAATATCTCTTCATATCAAATAGACATTAAATAATTTTATTACATTTTATTAAACTATAGATCTATAGACAGGAAATTTATTCTTTCAAAATATCCATCTATGTAATTAAACACTAGTCACAAATTATATTTTTATGTGTATTTTAAAAATTGTGACTCTATAATCACATTGAAACCAGGAAAAAAACAGAGAATGGAAATAAGAATAAACTTTTTATGGAACATCTTTGATAAAAAGTAAAGATTAAATCGAGTAAGACATAAGAAAGACACCGATCTGTTGGAACAAGTTCAGAGGAGGTACATGAAGATGACCAGAGGGCTGGAGCACCTCTCCTATGAGAAAAGGCTGAGACTGATGCCTTATGATTTTTGTCTTTTTTCTTTCATATATTCTCTGTGTTCTTTACACATATACTTGTAGCTTTGTAGCCTATTACTGTAACTTGCCTTCAGTATTTTCCTAAGCAGAAAGACAAAGCAAGTTCCAAAGTCCACATCCTATCTTGGCTCTTTCTGGGAACTGGGGCTAAAAAACAGCTCTTGGAGACACATTTTTATCAAAAAAAGTTTAGGCCTATCTAAAGGGGAAGGATTTAGAAGGGGCTTGGACTGGGGGAGGAATTGCATCACCACTGGTGCTCCTAATCTGTGATTTTTGTCAGGTTAATTTGCTAAATTTCTGCATACAGTATTCTGTGATCTGTATTCACCCTGTGTGGGTGGGCTTTTGTGGACATTTTCCACATTTGCCCCTGGACGTCTCCAATAAAGACCAGCCTTCATATTACCTCCTACATTAATATTATCTTGAAAGTGTGCATTGTTTCATTTTTAGGTTCTTAAGGCATCAAGACAGTTGGGGTAGTTCAGGCTGGGGAATTTGCTCCAAGTACACCTTCCAGCAGCCATTCAGTGCATAGAGGGGCTACAAGACAGCTGGAGAGAGGCTTTTGACAAGGGCATGTAGAGACAGGATGAAGAATATTTGTTTTAAACTGGAAGAGGTTATATTTAGTTTAGATATTAGGAAGAAATTATTTTGTGTGAGCATGGTTGGACATTGTAAAATGTTGCCCAGAGAAATTGTGGATGCTCTATCCTTGGAAATGTTCAAGACCAGGCTCGATGTAGCTTTGAGCAAGCTGATCTACTAGATGGTGTCCCTGCCCTGGCAGCAGAGTTGGAGCTAGAGAATCCTTGAGGTTCCTTACAACCCAAACCATTCTGTAAGTCTATGCAGACACTAGGAAAGAGGCAAATTATCATGGCAGAGATATCAATTACAGAAGTAAAGGAGAAAGGAGCTAAACAGTAGTAATAATTTCTTGTTTCTCAGAGTGGAAGAACCAGAAAGAATCAGTGAAAGTATTGCACCAAGTTCTGAACAATGAGATGTCTTCCTCATTTTACACAGTGTATTATTCATTAAGGAAATCACTGCAAGGCCTAAAGTTCAAATATATTGATTAGGAAAATGATTATGTTCTGTGGAAGGGGCTAACCGTGGGCCTGTTAGCTAAAGGAGTGAGAAGAAGCTGAGAAGTAGAAGAAACTGATCAGGAGCTCTCTCCAAGGCTGTAACCAAGGAGACCGAGAGAAGAAAGATAGAAGAACTTTGCAGCTGGATGAAGCATTTTTAGAAAGTTAGTTAAGTCACTATAACTTCTCACCAATAGTATTATGTTGATTTATTGTGGCCAATAGTAAAGATAAAAGAAGCATAAACAATTGGAAAGTGTATAAAAATCAGCCATGTTCAATAATAAAGTGTTGCCAACTGAAAATGCTTGTAGTCTCTGCTTTATGTCGTGACCGCCTCGACAGCGACAATGTTCTACATACTGTTAATTGAAGTAATTTATAGTGAACAGAAAAAAAAAGGTTGATATGAAATAAAAGCTGTAAATTGTTTTGAAAATATCTAGGTCATGGTTTTCCATAAATTTCACCTCATTTGCCAAGAGAGGAGAAAAAATAATTTTCTTGAACTTGCCACAAGATCTAGCAAGATAATTAATGATTGCATCTCTTTTCAGGCTGGTCATTACTTGTGAGTTTAACCTAGAAATTATTACAAAAATTGTATATTTTTTGGATATGAGGAGATCAGATTGGGTGATTTTTATGACTATTACTTGGAAAAGAAGCACTGAATATAAACATACGTTGATAAAAATCATTGATACAGACATGCTTCCAGCTAAATCCCATCTGCAGTGCGCCAAAATGACCTCAGGAAGACACATATCTCAAGAGGTACTTTTGCTTTAGAACAAATTGACAATATTCTATGTATCTCTTCTAGATGCACAAAAGCTGAATCAGTTACACCAAACTTTAACTATTACTATTTCTGTGTACTCAGCCTTAATTCTATCTCATCTACTTCCAGGAGCACCATCTTAATCCCAAACTGTCAGTGCTTCCACGATTCACCACTTCCCACCTAACAGGAAGCCTTCTCCAAATATGAGGTATAATGTCTTCTGGAAACATCTGCCAGCATCAGAACTAAATTGCACAGAAGATCTTTACTGTCTTCACTCCCAATGCTCATATGATAATACCTCAAATATCCAACAGTATGTGAACCATAAACAGTAGCTCTTTGCTGCTTGAGCAAATTTGCATCATTTGGCCTCTGCCTTAAAGCCAGTGCTGAAATAAATTATTTCAAGCCACAAAGTAAATCACTGTGTGCTCCTTGCTCAAAGTAACATTTAATCCAATCCTGGCCCTAGACTGACAAGGCCCATCAACCTCTCTGCCAGCTGGCTGCCTGTACATTCATTATCTCCTGCATGCCCTTGCAAGTCCCAGGAAGTCTAGACTAAGTCCAACCTTATTTTCTTTTGCTAACCTGGACTGTTATCAAATGCATTTATCTCGCCAGCACTTTCTGCCAGTGCTAGATTGCAGCTGAGCCAACAGCTGTCTGGCTAGCTCTAGAGTTCTGTGTAATTCAGCATCCACTTTGGAGATGCATTTTATGACTTTTTGGACAATTGGTGGCCAAAGCACTAATTTCAGCAGTAACTCTGCCCAAGTGAACCCAGTCCACTACTTTTCTTAATCAGCTAGCAGCACACCCCAGCACACAAAAAAAGAACCAGACAGTCTCTCCTGGCAGCAGCACTTAGCCAAGGCTTGTCAGTCCTAGCACTACAAAAAGACAACATCAATACAATGCAATCCTAATCTAAATACCTCTAAAAGCCTCCAGACGAACATTTGTGCAATTCAACTTTATGCATCCCTCATGCAAAGGACTTGGTCTGGGCAAACACTATGACTACATCATCAATACTAAGGATTTAAAACCAAAATAAAAATAGTCCAGCCTAGATCTAGGCCTACAATTATTTATCCTCCAAACCAAACCCAAGCCTAGATAATGCCCTTCACTAGACCCTCTTTTAAACTCAATGGTCTTTGCTGGCTCACACCTCAGCCACAGGATTAAGGCCCTAGCTGTGCAACAATCAGCCTGTGAAGCAGATCCTAACAGGCTGCGCTTTGCCAGCCTCACTCTTCCTGGCAGCTGCTATTGGTGGTTCCTGTAAGCCTGGCACTAATGCATTTCATATTTGCCACTAATGCATTTCATTTTTACAGTTATCAGGTGATGTCTGCTCTCATTAAATGGCCATCTGTAGATCCTGTCTGACAGTACTGCTTCATCCTGCTCAAAGGAGAGCAGATGCATGACATGAACTGAGTACCCCAAGATTCTCTGTTTAGGGTCTGAAATGTACACTACCAACAGAGAAGATTTAGCACAGAAAAGTGAATTAACATTACACCAGCAACAGAGCAGATCAGGGGCAGCTCTGCCATAAAGGGCACACCCCCTGTGTGATATTACTACTCTTATCTCTAGAGCACAGAAACAGATTTCCAAATGAAAGTGGACCTTAATTTCTTCAGGATTACGTCAAACAACACATTTTTCTTACAGGAAAGAAGCATTTCTATTCATGAGACCCAGAATTTTGTACTGAAAACATCAAAACAGACAAATCATCAGAATTTAGGAAAAGTAGTTCTAGTGGAACTTAAGCTTACTGGCACATTTGCCAGGTCTTTTGCCTTTCAAAAATTAAAGTTTACAGTGGAGACTTATAATTCTCAAATGATCAGTATAAAAAATAAGAACATGAAAAGCTTTGCTCCTGCTTCAATTTTGTGATAACAACTTTTTCTTTTAAATACAGCAGTTTTACTGAATTATTTCTACTATTTACACATCTTGTGAAAAGATTGCAAAGAGTTTTGCACAGGAGGAATGTACCATTGATTATTACACAGTAAAGAAATCCAGTAATTATACAACCCAGCTCCTCCAGGAACAGCATGAGGTTTCTTCTTGCAATTTTAAAGCACTTTGGGTTACCAATAAGGAAAGTTAAGTGTCAGCTCTCACAGTGAGTTTCTACTTCTGAATTATATCCAGGTTCTAACTTTACCTGTCTGAATAAGAGCATTCAGGGTCAAGTGAAAAGCATTACCAGAATAATTCTGGGAACAATGATTCTAAAACTAGAGTTCTGCTACATCTACAAATTCATTTAGATCTGTTTGCATAAAAATCTGCCTTGGCCCGGGAAAGTAAATCTTGGCAGCCAAAGAGATCCCACTTTGTAAGGAAAGCTTATTAACACCACAGAGAAATATTCATTCTGATTTTTTCAAAGAAAAGTACTTTAACTTCAAAACCTGAAGGGAAAATCATCATGGATAAAGCAAGTATGAAAAACAATTTCCAAGCCTGACATGACTGAGAGGTAGCATCTTGGATTGCATGCAGCTGAACACCCATCTGTGCATGCTTATATCTGGTAAAATCTAACAAAATAAACACCCAGAAGAAAAAAACTTTGTTAGAAAAATAATTTAATAGTGCAGAATAATATCTGTGTTGCATGAAGTAATAGCCAAAGTATCTTCTATAGCTGTTGATTAAAAATGAACTGTGATTCAAGAGAAGAGAATTTTTTAGTGCCTCATCCAATGTAAAATTTAATTCTAATCTTAGAAAAGATCCTACAACCATGAAGAGTGGGTTAGGGGTTTTTGGTGTCTTTTTCTATATCCAAAAAAAAAAGACAACAGATTTAACACCTAATGAGTCAAAGGTACATACACATAGCAGAACTCAAAATAATTTCACCTCAATTCAGCAGTGTCTGTGTTTCCCATGCCTAGCCAATTTGTACACTCACATTGGTTAGGCTGTCATCATTTATACACAGTACTCCTTTGATTTAACCATCACTTCTTACCTTGCTTTGATAGAGAAGGAAATACAAGCACTAAGGGATAAAGGTATTTTCCCTGTCATAAAAGACAACCGTGGAAAGATAGGGAAGAGAGTGAAACTCTCCTGTTGCCATTGCAAGACAATTGGTCTATGTGATTAGCTGTTTCCCACAAACATATTATAACTAGTCTGCCAGACATTCACAGACAGCAGAAATAAAACAAAGTGAGAAATATGGTTTACATTGCACTGATGTTTGCCATCTCTGTATCATCTGTAAAAGAGATAAATGAGTTTTAGATATTTTGAATTGAACAGTATCTATTTTAGCAAGTCATCATTGTTCTGCCATTCAAAGAGGAAGGAAGATATTCCTTAGTCCAGGTTTCTCCTTGTGAATGAGTTCTGAAAATTTTAATTTGCTTTTTCAGCTGCTAACATACCACAATGGACAGAGGACATTCTGCAGGACTGTGCTACTTCCCAAGCTAACCCATTCCAGCACAGCTCAGCTTAACCCAGGACAATCACTTAGGACATTTTCCAGTTCACTGTTCAAACCTCTAGCTGCCATTAGCTCTAGGTTAAAGCAAATGTCATCTACCTCTGGGGCTCACAGTGAAAAATTTACATAGTCCTGGACATGATACAGGTTTTGCAGTTTTACAGCTGAAATCCTTCAGGTTCCTTGGACCTACTGGAAAAGGATTTATTTTATTGCAACTCCCAAATGTTCATTTTTGTATGTTTGTTTTCCCACAGAATGTTTGCATTGCATCCAGCAATGTGTTTTATATTACCTGGAACACCAGAAATGCTCTAATGGGAAGAAACAATTTTCCTCCTTTTGCCAGTGCAACTAAAAGCAGAACTTCAAAATGATGCCATGACTTCTCAAGCAAAGTTATCCATTTATTTTAGAGCTTAGGGACTTTTCACTTTCTTTTAGTCTTCTGTGCAACTACATTAGTATACACCCAACAAACTATGGGCCAAAGACATATTTTTCCACTTATCACAGACAAAGATAACTGCATGTCATTGATTTATAAGTACCTCAGTAGTGCATAGAGAAAGTAATCTGTCTTTTCTTGAAACGAGTTCATCTTTTCTTTTTAGGGCATGTATTGGCTATGCCTTTCTTGACATAAATGCAGTCTCTCTCTCCTTAGGAGTTTCCTGTGAGGCTTTCATCAGACATACGACCATAAAGAATTACATGTAGAGTTCAAGAGATAGCCTGGATTAGGCTTTGTGATAAACATCTATGGGAAAATTAAGACCTAGAAAAATCTCTTTCATCTTTCTAGCACTTCTTGTCTTACTTTATGTTGTTCTAAGATGTCAATGACCAATGACCAATGACCCTCACCTTGATAGTAAAGTCTGCAGTGAGAGGCCCAGATATTCTTAAGATCTCCTTGTCAGGAAACTTCTGGAAATCAATGCTAGAATTTTCTACAAGGAAGGAGCCAGTGGTGCTGAGGCTGTTTTCACTCTTCACACCTTGGAGAGTATTAGTTTCCAAATCTGACAAACAGAAAAAAATGTCAGGAAACCAGAGCATTGCAATTTGAATTGAGAGCAGAAAAAAAAAAACAACAAAACAAACCAAAAGAACCCCAAACAACAGCAAAAGTTAGTAATATTGCAACTCTTTTCCCATAGTTATTCACATTTGCACATTTTCCTTTTCTTTTTTCTCTTCCATCTGCTTTTTGTCTTTGTTCAAACCTTGGACTTTTAGCTCACATTCCCCTTCTCACCCATAGGTCATGTTTTTACTCTCTTCCAGACACACTAATCCATTCCTTGTTAGGCATATTTGCTGTTGTTTAACTCACCCTCAGTAAGTCACGCTCCTGTGTGGAGCGTGACTCAGACTTTGGCCCATGAGCACTGCTAAGTTGCTGTACCCTCTTGCAGTTCAAAGGTGGGTCACTAACCATATGTTGCTGTGGTAGACATTTAACTGAAAGCAGGATATCCAGGAAAGAAAGATCAGTATGACAGCAATCCCATTTCCTCTCCAGAAGCAGTCTGACCCATCCCAGAGGAGTAGAAGGGGAACGTGGGCACTGAACCCTCCTGAGTTCTCCATCTATCTCTCTCTGTATTCACAGTTCCCCAAAAAGGCATTAATTCAGTTACTGTTTTGTAGTAGCTACTTCTGATTGTCATATTAAAAGTAATGATAATTCTTTAAATAGAAGTCAACAGTCAGAAACTAGGTCTGTTTCATCATGCACCAACTCCAGATTATGCTTTACAGCACATTCACCAATAAAACGTTTCTGGTAATTATTTAAAAACAACAGGGTTTTTCATCATGAAAGATTGCAAAGCTGCAAACCTTTCACATATATTTATGAACACAGGCAGAAAAACTCTATCACAGTGAAGCAGTTAAGGAATGCTATTAATCTATGATGGAGCTATATTTTCAAAGACAAACAAAAAAAGTTTTTATTTGCATGTATTGAGTTGTTAATTAGGGAACAAAAAATGCAATTGCAGTAATTTCACTGCTTTTCATTATGGGTTAAGGGGACTAATTAAGGAAGGAAGTTGCCGAGGCAGTACACTAAGAATTTTCACTGTAATAATCAACCAAGGATGAATTCCTTGGTTTTCAGTGATACCAGTCTCCTCCTTTGTGATTCAATTGGCCATCTATTTGTTTTTGGCAAGGCTGCATGCATCAGGAATAAAGATGGTTTTAAGACGTGTATATATAATCAGCCTCCTATTGACTTCTCCCACAACCGAAGTTCACAGGGGAAAATACTCCCTCCCCCTGAAACTGACTGTAGCTCATACATATATAAAATCCTTTGATGAGTGAACAGAAAGATTCAAGGGGACATCTGAAACAAGAAAGAGATATATTTGGACGTATTCATGTTTACACAGTGCAGTTAATCTAAATCTCAACCAGTGACTAAGGCAGACCTTGCTGATTCAAATCTTTTTGTAATGAAATATGATACGGCCTGAGTGAAGCTTTAGATCCATCTCTCCAGAAAATCTCATTTCTCTCTGAGCTGTTTTATAGCTCAATTTCACTGAAACAATAACAAAAGAACAAAATTTTCTACCTTGGAAGAGAATATCTATATAAGAAAAGAAGACAAGAGCGAAAGGAAGAGTGCATGTCATGTACTGGGAAAATAATATCAGCCATACTGGAGCAGCTCAGGAATACACAAAGGGCCACTTAAAGTTGAGGTACAGGCAGCATTTGAACTTTTAACAAAAACTTAATACATTTTTTTGCTTGGTTTATAACCTGTAATTTGCTTGTCTTTATGCACAGCTTTAAATCTGAAGAACTCAGTGTTTTCTCAACACAAGGAGGGAGCCATAGTACAGCCCTAGTAAGCCATCACTTATTTTGATACCCTGTATACAATTGTTGGGTGAAAGAAAATAGGAAGGCAGTGAAATGATTTGGTGTTTCACATCTTTGCTGACACTCATATTTGTACCTACACCAACAAACACAGAAGACGTAAACGGTCTGTACAGCAGAAAATTCCTAAAGACTTTTGGAAAAGGGAAAGGGTAGCCTGACTTATCTTACAATAATTTGTGCTACTGAGAGGTCAAGCAGTACATATTGGGGTTTTATTCTGACAGTAAATCATATTTACTAATACTCTAACATTAATTTCCTGCTGATAAGAAAGGAAGCAGCTTGTGAGCAGCTACTGCACTGGAAGATGAGAGAGAGAGGTACCAGGAACTTCTATGCATTAAATAAATGGATTTGCCTTCAGCTCTAGCAGAATATTCTCAAATCCTGAGACTCCTTCCAGGAAAGAGGGATATACAGCTTCTGGGATACACAGATGAAGCAGCAAAGTGTTATAGCCAAATGATGGGCTAGCAGAACTCAGTGGTCTTAACTCCTTGGAGCAATACCACTGCTAAAGAACAAGGTTTCATTCTTGTATGCAGTTTCAGATCTTTAGTGTGATTTTGTGTGTGTATGCATGTGTACACACATAGTGTGAGTGCATATGTGTATCTAGGGGAGAGAGAAATATCATAACAGAAATGTGTTAATGTCATGAGCAGCTTGGTGGCTGAGCTGAGCTGCAGGGAAGCTTATACTTTACTGTTCTCAGTATTTCTTCACTCAGTGGTATGTACTTTATTAATTTTAAACAAAAGCCCTTGACACCAAGTGAGCCAGCCAAAGGATAAGCAAACAGAAATGACCGAAAAATTATGAAGGGCCAAAGAACTCTGCACTGTTGGGCAAGGTCTGCTTTGAAAAGAGTGTACCACTGAGATAACTGGGTCTGAGGAAAACTTCTGAGAGCAGGACTCATCTGTGTGTTGAAATCAGTAATCTGAGAGAGGGAAACCAGACACCACAGTGTAAACAGAGCACTGCAGGCTACCAAGGCTCTCTTAAACAAGGGTACACCAACTCCTTCTACTTACATAAATGATCAGGTCCTTTCAGCACGAGGCGAATTTGTCTACTTCCATAGGGAATAGCAACCACTGTATCATCCACTGTGGGAATGCAAAAACACATGGAGTAAATAAGCAAGGAAATTCCCATCTGTTTTAAAATAAGCATTGAAATAGGTGTTTACAAGGCAGTCAAAAGAAAAACCTTAGGATCAATTAAAAACACCAAGACTTATTACTAAAAATCTGGAAAAGGAACTAGTTAAATGTAGTAAGAACCTTCTGCTTAGAAGAATTCAAACCTGTTCATTTTATTTATCCCCAACTCCTTCACAACTATTTATGGTTTTCATAAGTAACTAGTAAGTTTCTATTTCATCACAACTCCACTTAAAACACTCAAGTATTTTGAATCAGTGTTTGTGGTAGAGAAGCATAAGCTTATTGTGATATTTAACCAGAATAGCTTTCCCATTTCTCACTTGACATTTTCTCACTTAAACCCCACAGCTTCTCCATGATCCCATCCATGATATGTGATGGTCTCCTACTGTTCTGCCCAGTGGTCTGCCCAGAGAATGCTGACCTGAACTAACCAGCACATTTCATTCACTTTTCCCTGTCCTTTCTGCCTTCTTCCCATGTAACGGGAAGTTGGGAAAGAAAAGGTATGCTTGCTGAAAAGGGTTTTTATGGAGAGTGAGAAGGTGGTAGACGTGAGAGGAAAAACTCTCACTATTTCTTCATTAGAACTGCTCACATCTATGTTATGAAATGCCTTCTAGCAGAGCTACAGATCTGCTCTCAAAACAGTGTTTTTCAGGTGAGGTCAATTCAGACACTAAAAGCGTTTTATCTTTCATTCAAATATATGAGTTGGGGTCTTACACTTCTGCCCAGACCAAACTGGGAAAACTCTTGGAACCCTGTTAAATCAGGATTGTTACTTACTAGCAAAATAGTTGTTGATGTTGTCATTTTATATCACAAGTAGAGAGCCAACAGAGAGGGGAAACACGATCAGAAACAGGAGCTTTTAAGCAATACATTCATTCATCCAAACCATATCTCAAAACCTGTGAACTAGAACCCTTTTAAATTTTAAATTCTGTAATGCAGCATAGGAATTCTTGACACTCATATTTCAAAGCTTTATGGGATGAAATACTCACACTTTGTTGCCTCTTACTACCCCAGAAGTGCGACAGAAATGTAAGCAGTCTCTTAAAGTGCCATAAAAGTTGTGTGGACATAAAGACCATTTAAATTTTCAGGTGCTTCTGAAGCATGTCCCATTTTCGAGTTCTGATTTGGTATGTCTTCTCAAACTATCCAAAATTTCAGTGTCTAAGTCTTTTGTAACTAGGCTTAAACACAACACATGTTTTGCTCATCCACATCTCTGATACCCCACTGATTAGTAAAGCTAGGAATCTTTCCTATCAATACATAACTCAAATTTTCTATTTGGAAAGACAAAGATTCAATTTCCAAAAAAATAATTAAATACTAATATTCTAATACTGCTCTATTGGTACCCTTCTAGCATTCAGATTCAAGATACCCAGTAGGATAAATTATTTTATCCATTTTGGGGAGCAACATATGTGAGTATGACACATCAGTTTCTTGTATATATACAGCAGTTTTTGGACTGAGTTTGGAAAAACAGTAACTTCAATTTAAAAAAACCCTAATATGAATGGCCTTTATGCAAGCCTTATTTAAAGACAGTCCCATGCCATTATTGTATCTGACTGCCTCAGTTAAACACTCTGTGCTGCAGAATTTCAACTCACTAACATGTCACAAAAAACCTGGACAGTTTAAAGCCCATGTGAACTTATATTTTCAGCCTGCATCTCCTGCCCCAGGATATTGCTAGGACTATATTTCACCTGATCTTGTAGTTGCTCTCCATTTGAAATCCTAGCACGCTTTTTGTGAAATGCAAAGCTCAGTGGGATTTATGCTTATCACAGTTCTTCCTGCTTTCACAAAGCAGAAGCACTGGGGATTCAAGGATAATTTCCTGAGGTTAACAGTGATAAGGAGGAGACATTTCCTGAGAGGAGACATGAAACTGAACAGGCTAACATTTAGTCACAGCTCTTCCCAACAATAAGCAGAGAGACAGACTGTTGAGCAGCTGTGTGGAAAAGACACAAAATGCTTTAACAGGTGGTTGGTTTTCTCTGGAGACTGTGCATAGGGAAGCAAAGAAAGGTCCCAGACAACAGTGGCTCAGGGCTGAGAAGAAAGTTCAAGGTTTTAGGCAATAGTTAAATGTCATGTACATAAATCAGATTCCCATAAGAAATAAGTTTCTTCTAGTTTCAGATTTTTAATTTGGATTTTGGACAAATGGTTTGTCAGTTCTCATGATGAAAAATGGAGTTTTTTCTATCTCCCAATTACTACTGATATTCAGTAGAAATCTGGAACCACATATATTTTTGACAGCCATAACAAGAGTAATTAGGTGAATGTCTAGACAGCATTATAATTTCTACAATTTGCTTATAAACTACTCTACTTTGCTAGTAGATGTCAATCCTGTTTTAGAGAAATACCAACTTTGCACTAGGTGATCAGCAGACTAACTCTCTAGCTTCTTAGTGAATAATACAGAGAAGCCTGCTTAAACGCATCTTATCTTCATAGGAAGGACACACAGAGTTCCCAAAAGAAGATACTAAATAAAAAAGAGAAATATGTATTTTCTGCAGACTTCTAAAGAACCACCCAAAGCACCTAAGAATAAAGAATATTTCTGAAATGAATGAAGGTTTTTGTAGTTTTTTTATTATTGGTCTTACAAAAGCATAGACACATGTGCTTTCTTTTTCTTGAAAATGTAGGTTAGAATTCAGCATCACACTACATCCTGCCCTACTATGTTTCTGTCTCTGAAGCCACTGGGACTTGTGTAATATCCCTATAAATAGTGGAGAAGCTGTTTCTGTAGGAAATGCTAAGTGTTTAAAAGCTCTATGCATTTCTTTCTCTTATGCCTTTACATGATATAAACAGCAGCGAAAAGGGAACCAGATGTGAGCACCAAGAGAAAATTACTTTAGTATGATGAGCTCAAGACTGTGTTTGGAATGGTTTTGAGATATAAACAGCTTCAGAAACTATTGGGGCAGCTCTGGAGTAAAGGTCAACTGTGCAACCCCTAGAACAGTCCTCAAGATTGAATACTATTCTTAGAGAAACAAAACTCCCAAGTGAGGCAAAATTTCTAGTCACTGCTGATATCTAGTCACTGATGTACATATACTCTCTGATTTTTCTAATGCTTTTCCTAATGCAGTCTGTCTTTTAATCCCTTGTTTAAACCACAGATAAAGTAGACATAATTCTAGAAAACCAGGATCATTTTATAAAGATAACTTGAAATTTAGCTATCAACTAGTGAATCCAGGCATTTAAATGACTGAATAAATAAAATGAATAAGGCCCTGATCCCAAATTTGCCTGTGTATTTATGTTTATAGTGACAAATGAGCAAGATCCTGACACAGATGAAGTACCAAGAGAGCTGGGGAAGATAAATGCAGAAAATGAACACAATAGATTTTTGAAACAATTTCAACATTTAAAATCTCGAATTTCCACAACATTTACATAAATCATTTTAAAGTCAACCACAAAAAAAAATCATATTAATTCACACATGTGAAGGGGATTCATAACTGGTTCTTTAAGATTTTTAAAAACCCAATTTAAAAAAAGACACTATTCACAGATTCAAAGTTCACAGTGTTGCATAAAAACATGCATGTTTACAGCAGGGAAGGAAATAATGCCACATTATACAGACTGCAAACAAAATCTACAATTTTCCTAGCTCTTCATATCAATTATATACAGGCAAATTTGTCTGAGAAATCCATTCTCTAACTTTTTTTCACATTTATCTCAGTCTAAGATTGTGCTCTCTGTCATCTGCTCTATTATCTATTTAACATTCTTTACATTTAAGAGGAAACCATTGGAAATTGGTTACTGTGTTTTACTAACATTTATTCCTGTGCATAATATATTAATGACTTTATCTTCAGTAGAGAAGAGATGAGCACCTTTTTACAAAGCAACTAAAAAAAAAATTAATTGCTCCTACAGGAAAAGACATTTGCCAAAAAAATTCACAAACACTATTACTCAGATTTCCAAATCTGTTCCTGCTTATTGTAAAAACCCTAACAACAAGGTGAAATTCCATTCCTAAATCTTTGTGAATTATTTCCTTTGTCCTCTAATGTACAATTCCGCTTCAGAATCCTCTTATGAGGATTATTCTTTTCTTTCCTTCATACAAAATAGTTTCCCTTCCCTTCCCTTCCCTTCCCTTCCCTTCCCTTCCCTTCCCTTCCCTTCCCTTCCCTTCCCTTCCCTTCCCTTCCCTTCCCTTCCCTTCCCTTCCCTTCCCTTCCCTTCCCTTCCCTTCCCTTCCCTTCCCTTCCCTTCCCTTCCCTTCCCTTCCCTTCCCTTCCCTTCCCTTCCCTTCCCTTCCCTTCCCTTCCCTTCCCTTCCCCTCACTCAGCAAACACAGAGCCACACCTGCACTGTGCTATCAGCTGCTCTGTGTGCTACAGCTCCATATATGCTATACACACTCCATACCAACGCAGTTACTCTTTGACAGAGAGAAGCTTTTGTAAAAAGCAGCTTTCCCTGTTACAGAACCCACAAGTATACACACACTGTCATCAATGGATATTACACTGCTATTTGAATCTTTAAAGTCATGTGCTATTCAGCAATTGCAAAGCTGTTCCAGAATGGTAGGGCTGGTATAATTAAACTCTAAGGCTGGGGGAAAGTTTTCAGGCTAGCACATGTGATTCCTTAGGTGTGTCTACATAGACATGAAAATACACATACTTTTTAATCCTTCCTTCAAACTGACAGAACACACCCTATCTCCCATCGCAAAAGTTTTATAGCTCTATCTGTGGTGCTATAAACAGATTGAAAAAATCTGTCTGGGGTTCAAGATAAATTAACCCCCTCACTGGGGCACACTAATGCTACTTTATCACTCTCAGTTAAGCTGGGTCAGCATGCAGGAAAGGCCATGTTTTTCTGTAGACATCTCTCTCAAGCCTGTGTCGGCACTTTCTGACAGCTTTGGTTCCTCAGTTCCCTGTAGAACTGGGCACCATGAAGAGCATGCAGACACACGTGATGCTAAGAGGCCTTGGAGACAGCACTCTGCCAGGCTGGCACCACCAGCCAGCCCCTCAGGGTTTCCCTCTGCTGTAGAGCAGCATAAACCATTCTGTCGAGAGCAGCGTGCACTAAGTCCTGTGCACAGCCAGCCAATACAGCCACCTCCTCCTGCTCTCCTGCTCTTCACAAGCAACTAGCTAGCTGAGATGGGCAATATGCTGATGGACACCTGTCCACAAGCCTCTGTCCACCCCCACAACCTGACCAGCAGTCTGAGCAAGGCTGCTTTAACTGAAGAGGCAAGCACCTGTGGGACAACTAGACTGAACACAATTATTCAGGTACCCGAGAAAGAGTGGGGTGAAATCTAGCCTGCAAAAAATGAAAACTTCACTAAAAGGGAAAGGTGGCACTCTACCAGAAGGAACAGCTTACGTTTACTTGCAGAGAGCTGGGACTTATACTGGCCTCGAACCAGCCGGCAGGTGGACCCATCTCCATTGCAGACCCCACAGTTATCTTCCTTGACAGCACTTCCCAGCTGGTGGTCACAGCCAACAATCTGGCAAGAAAGAAAGATGTGCAGTTCAACGTGAGCACTTACCAACTGACTACTCAATCCATCTCTGCAACTAATTACTCTAAATTTCCCTCTTAACATCTCTAGAGGGCCATAAAGTACCTTAGCAATCAAAGAGGCTGAGCAAATCTGGCTGGCAGTTGCACTGAAGTCAGGCGAGAGATAGGGAACAGGTTAGTACTCAATGGCTTTTGCAGTTAAGAGGAAGAAAAGAGTATTGGTGGAGGTTGTTATTTTAGGCATTGCGGACATTTCTTGGTCAGAGTCCTATCAGAAATTTCACTTAGAGTTTCACAAAGGAAAATGCCTGAAACAGATAAAAAGACAGATAGGAAGCAGACTGATAGATAAAAGTGAAGAGAAACATGGATCAATAGCAACACGCCTCTGAAATTTTACCTGCTATGCAGCTGGGAAAGTCATGTGGATTTAATTACATTAGACAATAAACTCATCCCACACTGTCAATGCCTGTGTTCAGACATTGCAAAAGATCTGATAAAGAAGGCTGGAATGGTTGCAAAAGAATTGAGAGTCATTGCATGAATGTAAAACCTGCTCTTAAATTGGGTTTTTCCTACATGCAAATTGTTTGGTTAAAAATTTTGAGAGTTGAATGGATAAACCAGGTTTCTCAATTTGCAAAAACCTTGTTATTCTGAGAAGAATCAAATAGTAATTTATAATTAGGTACATTTAAAATTAATGAGTGGACTATCTGTTTAACACAGTGTTAATGTAGGCCTTTTGTTTGAACTTTTAAGTTTTGCTTACAAGTCATGAATTTTTTACATAAATAATAGAAATCTAAGAAATTAAGAAAGTCCTTGCAATGTTATAATTACCTTTGTAAGTACTAGAAAATTAAAGGCCTTCTAGCATTCTGGCATTCAGAGTAAGTAATGAACAAATAATTGTCTATAACTTCTAATGAGGTTGTGCTAAGGCTCTTAGCCAAACAGAATGTATATATAAATACAGGGAATTTTAAAGAAAGTGTTTTTTCAGCTTTAATTTTTCCCACATTTCTGAGTTTTAGTTAAATCTGAGAACTAAAAATGATGAGAGCAAACAGGGCACTTGTCATCAAGACTCATAAAAGCTGTATGTGTAACTTGCGCATTAAAACATTCATAGACTAATATTTCTTATTTGTGCAAATCTGAGTGTGCAGAATTATACATCTTTGCTAGGGTGAGATAAGCTTCGGGGTTTGACTCTTCATCTGTCAAACTTTGGGGTTTGCTCTTCATCTGTCTATGAAAATGCAGTCTTTTATAACCAGTATTTTCCTTTAGCAATTCAATTCCCATTTCTAACATCATTATTTTACTAGCTGCAGAATAGCTGTTTCCTTGATTATCTGTCATATTGACAATATAATTAATTAAATTTAAATCATTATAGATTCAAGTTTGATGAAAGCTATTATCAAATTTGTTTCATTTTACCTACTTCTTCCAGGTCAGAACTGGGCCAAGCCTCCTATGCTTACACATTATATTATGATCCCTCTAAGGGAATTAATGAAGCCTAAAGAAGCAACAGTCACAAAAATGATACATTTCCTTGAAAAGCTAGCCATACCAAGACCGCAAGAGACATTTTAACAAATTAGAAACATCATGACAAATAATGGTTAGAAAACGGAAGCAAAGATAAGCGTATCTTCACTGTGATTGCACCATACAAAACTTCCAAATACAGATATACGAATTGTATCCATAGTACTGTGTAAGATTTCTGTCTATTTTATTTCTAGAATTTTCCTACAGGAGCTTAACCACCTTTGACATATGCAGACTGGTATGCTTTAACTTCCATGATTGCCACGGTGTAGAAAAGAGGGTAAAAAGGATCATTTGCATGATCTGAAAACTGGCTACAAATCAGATTTTCCTTCTAGTACATTAGAGATCACTAGTACCCACAGCAAAAAGGGTCCTGTTGGGGAGCCCAGATAACAGAAGAAAGGTCAGAATTCCCTTTCATATCTGCTGAAAAGTGCAGTTTAGAGTGGTACACATATCTTTATGCCTTTGCCTATTTTGAAATGAATATGCAAACTGTTTGGATAGGAAATTGGCTGGATTTTAAATCCAGGTATGAGGTAACCAATTAAAAAACCCCCAGCATGTACTACTTTAAAGCATTTTTAACTTTATGAATCATCAGCTCACATGTTGCCATGGGCTATACCAGATTAAAGTTAATTTATAAACTGAGCAATCTGGAGCTAGGTTGCAACTTGTGGAGGAAACCACCAGGAAAATCTCAGGTGTGAAAGGAAGTTTAATTATGGTTTGTTTCTTTTTTTGAATTGGACAGCCATTACCAGTGTACAGCATAAAAATATTTCTTCTCTTGAAATGCCATGTTTCAATGGAAGTATGAGCAAAGTGAAGTATGGAGACCTTTGTGATTTCTAAAATTTCTGTGGTATGTACACAATGTATATTAACCTTACTGTATTTGGCAGTGTCTCAGATAACTTTATGCAATTAAAAGTTTTGATGAAATTAAATGAATTTCCTATTTGTTCCCAAGGTCTCTGCAGAGATTTTTTCTTTACTGTGTTAGATTATCTCTCTAAATAGATATGCAGAGCTCTGGGAATACGGAATATTTTCATTAAAAAAATTTATGAGTGATTACCAATGCCTGAAATAAAAATTATCCCCAAATTTATTTTTTTTTCCTTTCCTTCTCCTTCTCCTTCTCCTTCTCCTTCTCCTTCTCCTTCTCCTTCTCCTTCTCCTTCTCCTTCTCCTTCTCCTTCTCCTTCTCCTTCTCCTTCTCCTTCTCCTTCTCCTTCTCCTTCTCCTTCTCCTTCTCCTTCTCCTTCTCCTTCTCCTTCTCCTTCTCCTTCTCCTTCTCCTTCTCCTTCTCCTTCTCCTTCTCCTTCTCCTTCTCCTTCTCCTTCTCCTTCTCCTTCTCCTTCTCCTTCTCCTTCTCCTTCTCCTTCTCCTTCTCCTTCTCCTTCTCCTTCTCCTTCTTCTCCTTCTCCTTCTCCTTCTCCTTCTCCTTCTCCTTCTCCTTCTCCTTCTCCTTCTCCTTCTCCTTCTCCTTCTCCTCTTCCTCATCCTCCTCCTCCTTCCCTCTTCCTCTTCCCATTACTTGGGGGAATTCTTCCATCTTTTGAAGGTAATTACATGCACTAGAAAGATTGCTAGTATTTGAAATGGAGTCACTGATGCTTTAATACGAAAAACACTACTCCAGATCTCTTATATGAGTTTTTAGTAGCTCCTATATGAAAACATTTTGCAGGCTGGACTTTTGTGACAGCAAAAGATCAGACAAGGAAATATTGAAGTGCTCCTGAAAAAATACACAGCTCATGAGAGCAGTATGTCTTGCCTCTGAGGGGAAGAAACAGAAGTTTGGCTGAGTTGAGAACATGTTATTTCCACAGCATTATTTTCACTGTCCATCAAGGCTGCAGAGAAGTCCTTGAAAAAGGTTATGGAATGGGTGAAAATATGTCACCACTCACCAAAAACCTGCAAAGGGTTAACAAGGGTTATTTCTTTCAGCATCCACCCATAGCATGAACAAAACACAGAGGGGTGGTTTTAAAATGGCTGTAATCAGAGATGTTGAAGATGCAAGACACTAGGAGAGGCCAGCAACCAAGAAAAGTCGACTGCAGAACTACAAAAGTCGCCAGAAAAGTAGTCTGCAGAACTAGAAAAGTCGCCAAGACACTGCCTATGGGCATATTCACCTGACGAGAGGTGGCTGAAGACCTCATCATGGAAATAAGCACCATGGAAGGCACTACTTCATCAGCATGGTAAGCCAAGGAACTCCGATATACAGCTCAGAGTAATGGTTTGGGGGACATAGTTTGAAATAACTTAATAACATTTTTGAATCAGAAGTCTAGGGATTATTTCACTCTCTGAAAAGCTTTGAAATGTCAACTCCTTGTCTTGGTTTGAAGCTGGATCTAATGTTGAAATAATGAAGTTTCTGTGGAATAGAAACTTCCCTTTCCAATGCATTCTAGTTCTGATCTCAATATATCCTGGGGGGTTTAGGGAGGTGAAGTCTTTTTCAATCCATAAAGGTCTGGGAAGGAAGTCCCCATTAGAAAGGAAAATGGATTACTACAACAAATTGTGCTTTGAAATGTTCTGAAGTAAGCAGTTTTCATACTCATTTCTATTACCTATTAAGCTTCCTCCCCTTAAAGCAGGGTAATGAAGCACAGACTTTCCACACTGAAATCTTTTGAGTTTCAAGTTGCTGAAGTGTGGTCAGAGGCTTGAACTGCACATTGTTACTGCTCAAAATGTCAGAAGCAGCTCCATTAAGTTCCCTGACTATCTAATCCAAATTCCATTAAAATCAAGAACATGTTCTTATAAGTTTGATAAATTTTGGATGAAGCTCTTATGTGTTTCTAAAGGTGCTTCTATGAAACTCATTACTATTGGGATTCAATGCCCTTAAAGCAGTAAAGGCAGATTTTGCAGAGCTCTGGAGGTCTCTCAGTATATGGAAAATGTCAGCCATGTAGTACCAGAGTGAGGAAATCACAGGTGAGTACCAACTGCCTGCCCAGACCTTCTTCATCACCTCTAAAGTGAGCTGACTTTTTATTCTCCTTATGAGTTTAGTGTAGAAAGTCTAGCAACAAAAAGCCAGAATAATAACAGCTAATCCCTAGTTGGCCAAGACTGTATTGTTTTCTGGCATAAGGTACCACAGCTCTACTCAGAGGTAAAGATTCCATATTATATTTTAGGCTGAAGTCCCAGACTTCATGCTGAGTTTGACTCTCCCCCGTCTTCCCCCCAACCTCCCCCCTCCACTTACTCCACTTGACGGCTCACAGGTTGACAAAACAAAAATAAGGATATTCCTGACTCTGAGACACGCGGCGAAATAATTTTTACAGGATGCTGCAAGAAAAGAGATGGCTATCAACTTAGCAGATCAACTGCTTGCATGTCATTTAAAGGCATCAGGCTACAAGTCCAACGACAGGAGTTGGAACTAATCACTGAGTGCGTGCATGAGTGTTATAAGTGCATGTGTTCCCCTTGTGGACTTGAACTCTGGCTCAGTTTAGCAGGTTTTTCCAGAAATAAAACTGGACCAGCAATGACAGCCCTGCTAGTCTGGAAATGCCCTGAAGTAAGAAGTTTTCATAATAATTTCTATTCAGTATTAAGAAATCCTAGGCAGGAAATAATGTAATAAAGCAAGCTTGCAAATCCAGGCAATTACAAATAAATCTCTCTGTTTGTCAAGGGGCATGTCTGCAGTTCAAACGCAAGAAGTTCTGACAATCTGGGAAAAACAAAGTTGCCCTTCACATAGATACTAATGTGGGGCTCAATGTGGGACTTGTGTGGATTATCACTGCTCAGTTGAAAAAGGTTTTGGATCAGAGCCATCATTTCAACTGGGTTCAAAATCCTGTTTTACAGAATCAGCATGAAGAGCTGCTCTACTCTCCAGATTACTGGGGAGAGAACAAGCTTGAGCCTGTACAGCAAATTGGATTTGTGTTGGTGTCTGTGACAGGAGGACTTGCAGCTTCTGTTGATGAGGTATCTGCCCTTCAGTGCACCGATGCCTTTGAGATGACATTTTAGAGCCCCAGCATTTTCCTGGCATAGCCTCATGACGTTATCCTGTCACAGGCAATCTTGACCAGCACCAGGCACGACTCCCTCAGGTCCTTAGGAATTCTGGTGGAGTTCCAACTATAATCAAAGACCATAATATGATTTTCACAATGGCAAGGTAATTCGAGAGAAGCATACCTTGCAACTGTTCAGGCAGTGTGAAACAAACTTCAGTTACTTATGACTACCCCAATTGTTAAATACAGCCATTGAAGTGGCTAAGATACACCTCCCCACACATGAAACATGGCTGGCCAGACTGTAGATTTGTTGCTGCTGGTTGCCTTATCTACCACTAATCCACTGCAACCAATCTGCAGATCCTGCCTGGTACCTGTCCCATCATTCTCAGGTAGCCAGAGCTCTCTGCTATTAATATATTTAAACAAAGACCCTTATATAGCCTCACTCAACCAGAACAGCAATACCAATACAGGTGTTGGAAAACACCAACAATACATTGAGAATCAATGGTTCAGCCAAAGCTCTAGAAGCAAACAGCAAACACCTAGCAGCAGAAGGAACTGAAGAGAAATTTATATTTCTTAATTTTCTCTCAGGGAAAAAGAAATATAAAATTGCTCTGAAGCTACCCCTGATTTAACAAATAGAAACTAAACTAATTTTAAAGCTGGCATGTCTAAATAAGGATTACAGATGCTCTAAAGTCTTGGGTGGGGAAAAGTTAACTTGTTACATGCAAATTAATTACGAGGAATCTTCCAAGATAAAAAAAAGATTGATTTTTTCCAGGTTATTCATTTTTAACCAATCAATTTTTTTGTGTGGACCACCACAGTAGAGTCCACAGACATATGAACAAAGCTCTCTGTAATTCATTCTCTGATGATACAGAAATCCAGAGGCTGCTGCTGTGTAAAAGGCAACATTTAAACAGAACTAACTTCCAAGAGTTTATAAACAGGCAAAAATAGGAAGAAAAGAAACTTCTGTGATTATTCATATACACTTACCATTTAATTTACACTTTGGTTTCCACTGTATTTAGGTTTACATATCCACATTGAGTTGGAGTAAAAATTAGTTTCTCCTTTGTCCTTACATGCTTGTGTATTTTTTTGAAGGAGACAAGAATGCCTTAACTGTTTTTTTTTAGCTAGTGCTCTTTAGCAGATCATCACTGAAATACTTGCTTTTCTCCAGAAGAATGACATCTATTGTCTGGATATTTTAGCAGTTCCAGGGGGAAGATTTATCAGTTCTTGAAGAATATTAAAACACTACATCAGAAAGTGATTGCAAAGGCCAATCTAAGACAAAATTCATTAGGGTAGCTCTCCCTCAGCTTCTTGGTAGCCATGTCATTGAGAAAACAAGAGTAAATTCTGCCTGCTGGGCCTATCCTTTTCTCCTAGAACATGAAACACCAATTGAAAAAGCATTTAATTGACACTTGTGACACATTACATGTGACTGCGATTCTTTGTAAGCTCTGGTGACTTCATGACATGCTTGAAATTGCTATTCTGAGCTCTCTTCTGTGGGGCTGTACAGGCTTCTTTTGTTGGCAGGAGTCTGTCCTCTGTTGGCCGGATCAATGGAGATCCAGCTGCAGAGCTTTGTTATACCAGTGCCAGCAAGGATTTTCTGGTGCTTCAGCAGTTACATAATCTGTGTTATCAAGGAACAGATATCTTCCACAGTTCAAATACTTGAGAGAAGCTACTTGTTCCCAGGCTACTGCTGAAACAGCTTGGCTAGTCTATGTGGTACTCCGTGCTGTTGCTCTGTGTGTAAGAGGAGTGCATGCAGGCCCTAGAAGACATTTGGGATGACGAAGCTATTTCAAATGCCTGCAAAACACCTGTCCTGTGTCTTCACAGTGACTGGACCCCTTGCCAAGGTCTTCAGTGAGAACCGCAAACCTGTTTTGCTGAGGACTCTCAAAACTGCCCTGCCATTGCAGACATCTTGCCATCCCCTACAACAATAAAGCCATTGCACCACTCTAACAACTCAGGCTTTTAGGTGTGCTAAAGAAATACATGAACAGAGATTACTTCCTGGTAACTAAAAGAGAACCCTTAGAAGTCTCCAAGCTGCTCTTTTAAATTTCTCATTATTGTCAAGCCTCGAAATGACAATGTTCCTCCCTCTGCCACCAGCTAAGGGAACTACTGTGAGTGCTGCTGGTCAAAGACATGTGAGCAGTAGATAAGCTGGTCAGCATTTGTTGTTTCTGCTAAAAGACTAGAGCAAAGTATCTCTGAGGAGATGCTAACCTCTGTTTGTCGAGAAAGTAAAAAATTGCTAACTCACGGCAGGGGAGTACTAATAGTGCAACTGAGGATTCTTTCACACGCAAAAGGTAATCCCATTTCCCTTCCACTCTCCACCACAAAACTGTTCCTACCTGGCATGATGAGCAATTTAACCATTTGGCTACTACTCTTATGAATCATGGTTCTCCACCTCACTGCTTTCTGTGTGCTGGAAAGATGTCACAGTAGGGGAAAAGCTACCTCTTTTGCCTCAGAAAAACTGAAATTCATCAACAAAAGAACAAAATTATGATTCGCTACCTGCAAAATATTCAAATGGCAATTCAGTCATTCAGCCCAACATAGGTTCAAAACATACGAACAACAATTCAAGAATTCAGTACTTTCTGAAATATTATCTCTGAAGAAGACATCTAGGTTTCAATGGACTATTAAAAAAAAAAGGTTACAAACAGGAGGCCGAAATAGCTGAACTACACAAGACTGAAATCCCAGCACTATGTAAATACCTTGACATATTTTTCCACAAATAATTTCCTTTATATGACCTGATTTCTGTCACAGCCTTGGCAGAAGAAAAAGATTATTACTGGAAGTTGTCATGGGGAACAAACCACTTCCAAAGTAATATGGGTTGGTGGAAACCAAAATGATGTTTGTTTGTAGAGAATTAATAAAACAAATGCTGTTCATTTCTCCACCTTGCCATCAAACAGGCAAATAACAGCACTTTCAGTCCTTCTGTGTGAGTGAAAGACAGAAACACAGGTAAAAATCTCCTACTGGAAGTTCCTGTCTCAGAGTTTTCACAGTTAGATAACGTCTAAGTGTAGAAAAAGGGATCTTGTGAAAATCAGCACACAATCCTCCGTGTTACTGGTGCTAAAGGAGGACAAGAACAGTCACTAATATTAGACCAATTACTGTTGCAGGATGGAAAAATGCAGATCAGGGGTTAACATGGGGCGGGATAGACTCCTGGTGTTCTCATTCCCCAGAACTGGAGTTGAAAGGAAGGCATGCAAAGAAATCAGATCCCAAGCTAAGGAATGACTAGGAGCAGCCATGGACCCAGCTGCAAATTCCTGCAGCTACATCCCAAGTGTATCCCACATGGACAGTCAGGGCCCAAGGCAGGCTTGTAAGCTTTCGAGAGCCTGCTGAGGTGACCACCTAATCTTATTTTTACCTGTCTCATGCAGGTTTACTGGGCGAATGAGTAAATTTTCATACACCAGACTCCAAACATGTGATACTATTATCCTGATTAGCTCTGTATTCTGGGCTGAACTGGAAACAGAAGAGGCTGTGTACAGCAACAGTTTGTACATTGAAGAGAGAAGGAGAAACTCTCTATCATGAAGTCATGATACACAGGACATACAGCACAGTCACCTATTTAAAGTAGAGCAGATTTTCCCAGTCTAGACACACACACAGACAGAGCCATTTAAGTACTGGTTTATCTAGAACCACAAAATAGAACCATGGACTAGTTTGAGTTGTAAGGGACCTCTAAAGTTCATCTAGGTCAACCCGCCAGCCACTGGCTGAACACAGAATCAAAAAAAGACCTCCAAGATCACCACGTCTGACTTCTGACCAGCTCCAGGTAACTAGACTTAGCTAAAGGTAACTAAGCTTGTTAGCTGACTTGAATTCACTGTGCCGCACAGCAAATAAACTCTTAGGAATCAATAAATCAGAATTTTTTAAAACCCCCTTCAGAATTATGTGGAAGTAGATCTTTAAAGAGAAATTTAATACTCTCTAAATAGTAAACATTAATATAGACATTTGGGATGCAGCTTTCTTTAGCAAATAACCTGTAGAATTAAAAGAATGTAAAGGAGAAAGTTGTCCAGTTTTGTGAGAAGAAATGAAAGGCTGTTTTTGGTGCTAAACAACTTTTTTGTAATAACAAATTTAGTTAACAGCTTTCTTAGACATCCCCAGTTTTATAATCATTGGATCTGATCCTACAATTAGAGCTATAATATGATTTGTCATGTTATTCTATCATATAGATGAAGTAATTTTATGGTCTTTAATAAAAAACCCCCAGCAACAGCAGTAATAGTAATAATAACAATAATGAAAACACTCATACAATTAGAATTAGGCTTGGTTTATCAACAAAAGAATAGCTTTTCAAGTTTTATGTAGAAAGCAGAAAGCAAAAATAGAACTCTTGTCGCAGACATCTTTTCAGTAAAATCCTTTCATTAGGATTTTTCCTGCTGAGAAGCTGAGAAGCTAGAGCAACAAAATGTAAACAATGGTTATCTGCTGCTGTGGAATGCATCAGGTGGATTTTTGATTGGCCCATCCTGAATGTTTACAATTAATGGCCAACCACAGACCAGTTAGCTTGGACTCTCTGTTCGAGCCACAGATCTTTGTTATTGATTCCATTCTATTCTTAGCTAGCCTTCTGAGAGGAAACCTTTCCTTCTATTTCTTTTTAGTTAGTTATAATCTAATATATATATATATCATAAAATAATAAATCAAGCCTTCTGAACATGGAGTCAACGTTCTCGTCTCTTCCCTCACCTGAAGACCCCTGTGAACACTGTCACAGAACTCTTATCTTGCTTCTTCAGAGAAATTTAAGGAATCAATAGGTCTCACATTTCTACATGCACAAGAAGTCAGTTTGTATATAACTTTTCCCAAATACATTTCTCATCAATTTCTTGGACTAGTATGATTGTAGCATCATTTTTTTTTTCAGAATTTTCTGCTAAAGTTTACTCTGTCTTTCATAGATCATGGCTACACTTTTTCCCTTTGATTGGAAACCTAACACTGTTTCATCCTTTCAGCAGATAGTTTATTTATGGACATTTTCAGTGTCTAACCTTTCAACGTGAAAATGGTGCAGCTGTCATGATTTTCCACAGAGAAGAACTTATGTTGTCCTGAGCTATTGCTGAAATGTTTGAAGTGAACAAATCATACACTTCACAGAAGCTTATGTGACATGAGGTCCCCTGGGATCCCTGGGCTGAAGAGGCTGAGAGGATAGCAGAAGACAAGGGTCACTCTGGTTGTGTAAGTACAAGAGACTACCCAGACTGAAAATGTCTTGTTCATGACTTGTGACTTCAGGGAAGTGAAACCCACATGAGATGAGGATTTGGCCATGATATTGATGGGACATGCTTTTGGGAAACTACACAACAATTTACTATTTGGCCACATTTTTAATGAAAACCATACAAATTACCCCTGATCTGGTATTACACAGCAACAGATTCTGACATCTGTACTGGAGATAGATGAAGCCCTGAATAATCTTTGATCACCCACTAGAGGAAGCAAAGACTTTCCTCTTTTTCCTTGCCAGAGTTAAGAAAAAGAACATTTTTCAGAATTCACACAAGCAGAAGGCAAAAATTATGTTGAGAGAGAACTAAGTATGAGGACTACAATAACAGGAAGAAGTGAAATGGGTGAGGAAAACAGAAAAAACCCAAAAATTAAAACAAGAAGGAAGGAAGGAAGTGGCGGAAGGAAGGAAGTGGCAGAAGGAAGTGGTGGAAGTGGCGGAAGTGGCGGAAGTGGCGGAAGTGGCGGAAGGAAGGAAGGAAGGAAGGAAGTGGCGGAAAGAAGGAAGGAAGTGGCAGAAGGAAGTGGCGGAAGGAAAGAAGTGGCAGAAGGAAGGAAGTGGCGGAAGGAAGGAAGTGGTGGAAGGAAGTGGCGGAAGGAAGTGGTGGAAGTGGTGGAAGTGGCGGAAGGAAGTGGCGGAAGTGGTGGAAGTGGTGGAAGGAAGTGGCGGAAGGAAGGAAGTGGTGGAAGGAAGTGGCGGAAGGAAGTGGCGGAAGTGGTGGAAGTGGCAGAAGGAAGTGGCGGAAGTGGTGGAAGTGGCGGAAGGAAGTGGCGGAAGGAAGTGGCGGAAGGAAGTGGCGGAAGGAAAGAAGTGGCGGAAGGAGGGAAGTGGTGGACGTGGCGGAAGTGGCGGAAGTGGCGGAAGTGGCGGAAGTGGCGGAAGTGGCGGAAGGAAGGAAGGAAGGAAGGAAGGAAGGAAGGAAGGAAGGAAGGAAGGAAGGAAGGAAGGAAGGAAGGAAGGAAGGAAGGAAGGAAGGAAGGAAGGAAGGAAGGAAGGAAGGAAGGAAGGAAGGAAGGAAGGAAGGAAGGAAGTTAAACACCCATGTTGCTTCCTTTTCAGAGAGATTAAACACAAGGTTTGAGCTGCATGAAACAGAGTGTATAAATCAGTATTCCAACACACATGCTCACTGCTGCCAATTTCCTGGTTTTTTTGCTTTAATAATGTGAAGTGTGATGACAAAGAATGAGCTTGATTTCAAAGAAAAGGAGGAGCAGGCTGTTCCTGAAGGACTGTACCCTGTGGAAAGCGACCCACATTGGAGCAGTTTGTGAAGAGCTGCAGCTCACAAGATAGACTTATGCTGAAGAAGTTCATGGAGAACTGTCTCCCCTGGGAGAGATCCCACACTGAACAGGGGAATGATTCCTCTCCCTGAGCAGTGGCAGGAGCAATGTGTGATGAACTGATTGTAACCTCTGCTCCCCATCTCCCTTTATTGCTTACAGGGAGGAGGAAGAGGAAGGGAGGGAGAGGTAGGGGGGAAGATGTTTTTTGAGATTTGTTTTACTGCTCTTCCTCTGATTTTTTATTGGCAATAAATTCAGCTCATTTCCCCAAGTCTGTTTTGCCCATGATAGTAATCAGTGACTGACCTCTTCCATTCCTTATCTCAACCCATGAGCCTTCAGTTAAAATTTCTCGCCTGACATGGTTGCAGAGAGCAGCTTTGGTGGGTACCTGGCATCCAGCCAGGATCAACCCATCATTCTCCAACTTTGCACCTTCAACTGTTTTATGCAGAAATTGCTTAATACTCTCAAAACCATAAAAAAGGATTTGAAGTACAGGATGTTATTTTGCAAACAGGGGAAGTCAAACTAGAAACTGGAAGTTTTAAATGTGTTGTCCTCAGTATACCCATTAATTCTATCTATAAAGACATTTCATAATGTGGAACTTCAAATCATTATTTCCTTAAAGACCATTCTATTGACTTCAGCACTGAGGTTCAAGCTAGTTGTAATACACCAATGGGACATGTTACAAGCTGAGGTAAACTCAAAATGAGACCCAAATATCTGAGAAGTAATCTGTATTTCTTTAAAAAAAGGAGAAAGAAAGGACACCCAAATTACAGAGATATCCACAGAGGAAGGCATTTAAAATTTTCAGGAGGAGCAAGAAGATTAGGAAGAACTAGAACATATAACATTCTGAGTATTTTTGTTTGAGAAATGCTGTTGTTTGGTCTGTGACATGATGCATTTAAGAATAAAACTATAGAGAGAAAAAAAATTATGTTCAGACATTAATTCCTATTAATTTCTTAGGTGTTTCACACAAAGAAAAAAGGCAAGTTATACATCTCTTCATGGGGAAAATGCATTTACATAATATGGAAAGATCCACGTTTATATAATACAGAGAGAGGCAAAATGCTCGCAGCTTGAATGATTTCTGAACTATCACAGTCATGGGTACTGGCCTATGCCTTGAAGTATACCTGAATCAGCTACTGATTAACTTCTCCAAAACTCTGTCTCCATAAATAAAACTAAAAATATTTTTAAGAATCTCTAACCATACTCCTGGAATCAAAGATTCAGGGATACAGCCTGTTCTATACACAAATTTGGTTTTGCTTGCCTGGAATAGAATCAGACGTCTCTTCTAACTTTAACTACTAAGTGGCCAGCTGGCAAAACAAAGGCTTCAGCTCAAAATCTCATAATTAAACAAAGACTCATAAATATGCAGTTAAGGTACTGGTAGTCTTAAACCTCCAAACTGTATGAAAAATAAAGGATAAATATGAGAGAGGGATCTTAACATTTCCAAATACTGCACCTTTTTACAATTACAGTCTTGTCAATCAGAGTGAAATCCATCACCCTTAAATCAGGAGTGAGTATTGAGGCACACAGAAGCAACACAAGTAACCTTTAATCTCAGTAATCTGAATAACAGTTGGTGACCACACAATAGGCTATGGGTTGACCCAAGTCTTGCATAGAAAGAAATATATTCCTATGGTTAGTTAAGATAATTAACACTGTTGTTTGACCTACTGGGAAAAATGCTCTATCTCAGCATACACTGATCTTAATGTCACTTTTACTAATTCAAGACTCTTACACCTAATTAAATAAAGATATGTTTTATGTATAATATTGTATCTCAAGAACATCTTCTTGGTTGCTGTAATACTTGGATCAATGCAAGCCGATAGGAGGGTAAACTTAAAGTTGCTTTCAGTAGTTTTGCTCTGAGTAATCCAGAAAACATATTATTCACCTTCAACGTAGTGCAACTGTTGCAAAGGACCTGTTATTATAGAATCATAGAATATGCTGAGTTGGAAAGGATCCATCTGGATCATCTAGTCCAACAGCTGTCCCTGTGCAGGACACTCCAAATTTCAGAACATGTGCCTGAGCGCATTGTACAAATGCTTCCTAAAGTCAAACAGGTTGGTGCTGTGACCACTTTGCTGGGGAACCTGTTACAATGCCCAACCAACCTCTGGGTGAAGAATCTCTTTCCTTATGTCCAATTAAAACCTTCTACTACTCAGCTCCATGCCATTTCCCAAAGTCCTGTCACTGGCCATGTGAGTGAAGAGATGGGTACTTCCTTTTCCCCTCATGAGGATGGAGAAGGCCTCAAAGAGATTTCCCAGGCTGAGCAGAAAAAGTAACCTGAGCCACTCCTCATACATCTTCCCCTCAAGGCCCTTCACCATCTTTGTGACCCTTTGGACACTCTCTAACAGTTTAGTATCTCTCTTATATTGTGATACTCCAAACCAGCCCCCAGCACTCAAGGTGAGGCTGTCCCAGCTCAGAGCAGAGCAGGACAATCCCCTCCCTTGCCCAGCTGGCTATGCTGTGCCTGATGCACCCCAGGACAGGGTTGGCCCTCCTGGCTGCCAGGGCACTGCTGACCCATGTTCAACTTGCCAGGAACCCCAGGTCCCTTACTGCAGGGCTGCCTCTGCTGCATCTCATTGTCCAATCTGCATACAAAACCAGGGTTGCCCTGTACCAGGTGCAGAATTAAACTCTTGCAATTAAACTACATAAGAAACACACTTCACTTTTTAATCTTCAGGACCTTATATGGAAGATACATGTTAGGAGACTTAATTTTTTGCAGTTGTGACAAAACATATGTATATTAATACAGTTGCCTGCCCAAAATCATGCCATTTCAGAGACATCTCATGAAAATGTTGCTTTTCTTCCAGGTTCATTATGAATTCTCACAAACTACTGAGACCCATGATTATTATGTTTATGTCAACCACTTTAGCTAAGTGGTAGCCTGCAGCTCTTACTGCAAATGAATAGAAATAATTTCTAAAATCACACTTTGTCTTGTCTGAAGTTTCCACGCATTCTCTATAATTACAGAAATAAGTTTATTCACACAAATGTTACAGAGAAAGAATGCCCCACTGGTTCTTCTATAATACTATGGTTTCCAAAACTTCTAAAATAACCTTTATAGAAGCAATGGAAGATCATTGCTTTTAAAGGAAGCTCACCATTTATTATGGACAATTCCATTCTCTTTACCATTCTGGACTACTTATGTAGGACTAGCTATTGCTGTGATAGATGGTAAAGCAATTTCTCTCCTATAGCATATAGTTAGGACAAACCTAATTATAGATTTTTTAATGCAGTACCTCTACTGTCACAAAGGTATGACAGGCTAACAGGGATACACTGAGACAATAATATTTTGAGTTGATTTAAATTTAACACCCATTTTTCACTGTGAGGAATACAGCATGAGCATTTGTAGTTTAATTTTTTTTTTTTGGTCATCCTCAAAAATGTGGTAATTGTAAATATATGGCAAATTGGTTGAAGAAACTGAATGTTGAAGAACATGGGAACTATAAAGTCATTTATGCATTAAAAATTATACTACCATTTTAGGGTATATAAGAAAAGAGTTAGTTTAACTAAAATTACACAGGGACACTACTGCTAGTATATCTATTCTCAAGCCACAGAGAAATAACATCAGTGTTTATAGTTTTAGCAGTGCAGTTACCTTCAGACTTCCAAGTAAGAATGTCATGAGAATGCAAATGACTTTGTTTCAGATGCTTAGGAATTCTGTTTCTAAGGAAAAGTTGTATTGAGAAAAAGTATGCTTCATATTTGGACTAAGCCAGAAATCAGCCTGCTTGTAAATCCTAGGCCACTATATGCAAAAAACGTTGAATCTTTTTCCCATCTAGATTTTTGTGCTTCCAGTCAAGTTTTTAAAAGATCTGAAAACAGAAAACAAGACTAAAAATAGTCTGTTTCATTAGGCAATCTAGAAATTTGAGATGCATGCCCTTGGTTTAAGTCAAGAGGTCTAGATGATTGCCTTCTTCAGATCACAAATGAGACTAATCCAGGAACTATCTACTCTATTTCATTTACTTCAGGACTGCTTCTTGCTCAGAAAAGAAAATCAAAGAGAAAAGAAATAGAGAGGAAAGCTTCCCCCCCCCCCAAGAAAAAAAAAAAAAAAAGCAGTTGAAAATACTAGAAAGCCAACAACACATCAAGTTTACATAGATTTTAAGGTCACTGTGCAATGAAACATGAATCTACACTCAACTGTTTTTGAGACTTAGGTGTGCTCAGAACCTAACAGAGATGGTGAAAAAGTCCTCGCCTTCATCAACCAGCAGCCTACACGTAGTTTAAAAGAATAAAGTCTGATGTAGACAGAGTAAGTAATTTAACAGAAGCAATGATAGAGCATCAGTGTATAAATAAAAGCACCAAAGTAATAAAAAACCAAATTAGGATGCAAATAAATTGATTGAATGACCAAGAGATCTCCACACGCTGTGAAGTGAAGGGTCAAAAATCCCCATTTGTTACAAATTTTCATTGGTAACAAATAAGGAAAGCTAACATCCAAGGAGATGTAGCAGCTTGCTTAGTCCTAAAGGAAAAATGGCAGTATTTTTCACTTTAGTGCCTCATCTACTGCCATACAGGTTTCTGATTTACAGGGAGCAATAATCCTCAAAGATAATGTAATTTGATTGATAGACCTTGAAAACTTTGATGTATCTAAATTAAAAGCTACAACATTACTTTATACTTGGTGCTTCAAATCAGATATACTACTGCAGCTACAGAGAACAGTTCAAAAACAAAATAAAATCCTTCAAAAGAACCCCAAGGGAGCAGCATAAAGTGAGAAAATAATATTTAGGTTATACATGTCTCCCCCTTCCACCCCCACCCCCTCCAAAAAAACTCCAAAACCCAACAGTAAAGGAAATCTGAAAATAGATGAATAAAATAAAGACCCTAAAATTACACAAGTATGGAGGAGGAGAGGGAGTGAGCATGTGAGAGAGATCTGAGGAGGGAGTCATGAGGAGAGGGGCTGAGGCAGGGCTTCTTTCCTTACTTGGCACAAGCCACTGATGCACATGTCCAGGGATTCAGTGTAGCACCGTGTCCCATCCAGAACTTTTGGCGCCAGCTCCACAACCAGAGCTGTTCCTCTGGCTTGACACTTCAGTGAGCATGGGTTGTCAGGGTCATTAGAGATGGGGAGCCACTCATACAACTGCCCTTGGTACTTGACATCGTTGTGAGCAGAGCACTGCTGGGCACGAAAATCACCTGCTTCTGGTGGGCAGTCCTGCAGAAAAGAAGGAGAAGAAGATCAACAGGCCTATTCAGGACTGCCAGTTGCAGTATCATGCAGCTGGCGGTGTTCCACAGCTGCCAGATGGAGACAGTTTCTGCTTAGACAAAAAAGACACATAATTCAACAGATGATTATACCTTTCTTTCTTCTTTCCATGAAAGTATTGAAAGAACACCAAGACCATATGTAAATGGGAAATAAGAAATGCACTGTACATGTCTTAACCACAGCCTTGTGGTTAAGCAAAAGAGGGTCACCATGCTCTTGTTGGAACTCATTCTACTTGTGCACATATGTGGAGAAACATGTGTGCACAGCCACTCTGTTCCACACAGGTTTTACCCTTTGTTTGAGGAGAGACAAAAAAGAACTATGTGATTTTGTTCTTTATTTAAGCTCTTGCCACTAGCTTTTTTTCTTTTTGCCTCAGTGACATAAATCAATTGCTGTGGCCAAATGAATCAGAAGCATTTGATACATATTTGCATTTCTTTAAGCTAAGATTTCATAGTTCACATAATTAGGGACTTCCAACTGAGAAGATCTTAAAAAAAACAACACCTTTTTTAATTCTTCAGGAGATTTGTGAGACATATAAATCTAACTCTGAAGTCAGTCTACCAATATAAAAAATAAAGACCACTCCTACTGCATAAAGTACATTGTTGACAAGATTTTTAGGCTTTTCTTACCCACATACATTTTCTTGCTGCTACTTAGCACTGAAGAACACTAGACAGGTTCTCAAGAGAACAAGAAGAGCTTTAAAATCATGAGTCTTCAGGCAAAATAAACATGAGTTCTTTTTGTTTCCTTTCCAGTATTTGATCCTTGAAGAATGATATTTGAAGTCTTCTTTTGCTAGCAACCATAAAAGCTAGGGATTCACTAGGGTTTTCTTAGAAGTAACTTGAATTTCTCGCATAATTACAGGAATGCAGGAGCGAAGCTTTACAAAAAACATTAAACATCCTAAGAACTGAGACAAAAAAAAAGCAAACATTGGCAGAATGACTACCTCAGATTATTAAGATCCATGGAGTCCTCCACCTTACTGCCGTAAGGAGATCTGCTCCTGGATGGTATCTGGTAAAATACCCGATGAAATGAACAGTTGTTCCCCCTCTGCTTGAGGACTATAACATTTTTTTAATCCTAAATCACAGGCAATCCTATGTGTTGATGGCAGGCTTCATATGAAAAGTGTTTGATATATACACGATCACATAACTAGACAATATACTTATAGGATATTTGTATCTTCTGTTTGCCCTCAAACTACTTCTTCCTATTAGACAATCATTAATGAAAATAAGTCTGGCTTATTCCCAGACTTCTTATGCTCCCAGTCTTACTGCTGTCGAGGCAAAATATCTCTTCTTAGAATTAAATAGTCACCTATGTTTCTCAGATCTATTCTTATCCCGTCATTCACTAACAGCATTTTTTTAAAAGGGCAAACTATTACAGCTTTGGATATGAAAGACATGGAGGCTGCATGTCACTTTTTTACATGAATGGATCATTTTTTATTATTAAAATCTAAAATAAAATCTGTGTTAAAAACTAAGCTTTCTAATCTCCTCTCAAAGGAACATGGCAGTCTTGGCTATGAATTTGTCATTTGTAAGCCCTTGGCTTGAACCCAGGTTAGCCCTTCTGGCCTCTCATTCACTGTTGGAATGTGATTATGGCTATTTTATTTGAATGTTGAATAATCTTGGGTCGCAACTTCCAAACCTTTTTTGTTGTGGACTATGCACACATACAAGCTGTGGCCTTAGCCACAGATTGTCATCTAATTTTCTTTGTACCATGTGAGGAAATTTTCAATTAATTCGCTTTGTGTTCGAGTCTGATGCACCCCAAAAGTAAAGGGTCAAACTCTAGTCAAAAGTTCTGTGATCTTAGTAGAGGGCAATAGCTTTCCTGTTACAAAAGGTTCAATGGAGTAAGGCATAAGAGAAAAAATGATGTGGGTTAAATCTAACTCTAGAGAAATATGTATCAAAGAGTAATAACCCAGAGCTTGTTTTTCCTTTTTGAAAGTGGAGGATGAAAGTCAAAGCCTGTAACTGGTATTTTACTGCCGGAGAACTCAGTTTTTCTATCAATATAATACAGAAGATTAAAAAAAAATGTTGCAAGTATTTCAGTTTGATTTTAAAATATAAAGAAAATCTGAGGGGCAATCAGGGTCTTTTTATGATTTGGGCAAATTTTTGATACAAGACAAAGTTTGGACACTGAAGCAAGCAGAAAAATATGTGGGGAATTCATTATTCCTCTACAGCTCTGTAATTAGAGAAAAAGTGGTCTTTATGTTCTGCTCTTATACAAAGGATGAACAATAAGATAGTTACAGCTTGACCCAAGATCTGCTTTAGTTCTATTTTCAAACAAGAAAAGAAGAACACAGTGGCCTTATTTCCTACCACAAAATCTTCTGGTGCCTACCCTTCTGTGAATTTTTCTGTCTGTAAATGAATACAGTCAGGTCTATTGGTTTGGCAGATACCCAAGCCAAGGCTCGGTTGCAGAAATCCAAGCCAGCTCTCTAGTTTGGCTCAAACTTGGCTCTACCTTCAGAACTTCCTGGCTTGTAACAGCTTTATTTTTACAAAGAGAAAAAGGCCCAATAAAGCACACGACATACAGAATTCATAATCCTGCTTTGTACAGAACTCAATACTAGGTTTGTTGTGTTGGATTTTACTTCTTAATCAAAGAAATAAAAAACATTCTTCAACATAACAAGCCTTCAGGACACGGCAGGTGACCAGGACTGATGTTAAATACTTCCACTCTTTGATACTGTGGTCAAAACAAAACAATGGATTTAAATAGCAGAGCTTGTGTTTAAAAAAGTTTTCGTATGAAACTTGAAGCAATTAAGAATACATGCAAGCAGTCAGAAACACAGACATACATACATATCTTGGCACACAGATGTGAAAAAAGGTCACAGCCTGTCACATAAACTTTTCTCCTGCTGAAATCCTGAATCCTAAATTTACCTGAAGGCATTGGAGATGTCTTTCCCTCAGGAAGAATCTTTTCTTCTGCTTAAAAAAGCACAAGTACTTCCATGTTCAAGTATAATACTTACACAAGCTGTATAACATTTTTTTTATGCCAAAATGGACAGTGTTGAGAAAATCTGTGGTCTGAATTCTAAACATTTCTCATTTTTAGAAGGAGGTCACTGAGACTGAAAATATAGGAACTGCACAAAACTTAGCACATCCACTTTTTTTTTCAACTTAAATTTACTGTTTTTGTTTGTATTATATGTCAGTGGAGCTCAGAGCCTCTTTGCGCTGACATTTGTGCAACATATGATCAAAACCCGATATAAGTTCTCAGCCTATAAATAAGTATTCTATTTGCTGAAACAGAAGATAAGATAAAACCAGTGGGGTATTTTGCATATATTTTCAAGTAAATTGCTATTTTCTTCTAAACACTTTGCACACCTTTAGATAAGGCCACTTGCTGTTCTGAGGCAGTCTTGCTGTGCCTTACTTCTGCTGGCTCCTGGACAAGAGAAACTATAGACTAAGTCCAAAAAGTTTTCTTGAAAAAGATCAGCCTGCTTTTGGTATTTGCATGATGGTTTAGGGGAAGGGGACCCTCTATGGCTACCAGCTAGCACTGCTCCATTGGCCTGAGTGAAGTTACATATTGGTCCAGCTAAGGGTCTGATTCTGGGAGCTGTGTAAGAGCATGCAGCTTGTCTACCTGCACAACAGATTGACAGGCACTTTGAGACAGCCAGAAATCATGGGCCAAGTCAGTGTAGCAGTGAGCACGAGGCAGTGCATCTCTGCATGGGCTATGTGGTTCTGTGAGGAATTTAGCTAACCACATCTGCATGGCCTGTGTTTGGCCTGGAGCATGTGGCAGCCCTGGTATCTGGCCATAAAACTACTACAGTCCTGCTTCAGGTTATTCCAATTTTGGTACTATAGCCAAGTCTTAACAGTTTTGTTTTCTTTTAGAAAATATCTATGGGCCCCTGCAGATATGAGGAACTGCTGCCATTGCACTCCTTGAAGAATCAGAAAGAACTAATAAACTTGAAAGTTTAATCTAGATCCATTTATCTTCAAACTTCCCATTCATGAAGACCTTTCAGGGATGAAAAAATTCCAGTGAATAGGAAACAACTGTTCCTCCTTTAATTCTGTGAGTCCTAGTTGGGTCTTTTATGGCTTTTAGCTCACAAAGGTTCATGAGATATTACTGAAACACTGAGCCCGTGCTGGATACCTAAAATCCCTATTCATCCTGTCAGGTCAAGATTTCCTGTACAGCAATGAAAATATATAAAATTTTAAAGGTGATCAGAAACTCCTTTGATCTGTGAAACCCATTTTAAAATATACACAGGAGTTTCATCCTCACTTCTTAGGCATATAATGTGGTCCATATTATTATGGCTTCATTTTCTTCCTCACATCGATTTTCTTTTTTTTTTTAAACTTGACCTCCTATTTTACTCTATTGTAATTCATAAGGTCGATGGAGTTTTGCCATGTTTGAATCCCATTCAAAACAATTTCCATTAATCAACAATCCACTGGAAAAGATAAGATGAATCCCAGATGTCCCTTGATGGTGACAGGTAGATCAGATTTCACAGGACAAAAGAGGGTCAGACTTTTTAAAGTTTACTTAGTGGGTGAAATGTAGAAGATCCTATCTAAGCAGTGATAGGTGGAAACAGTTGAGGAACTTTAAAACAGTTTACAATATATGTGCTTGTATATTTGCAGAGGCCAAGAATGATTTACTATACCTGGAGCTCTTCCTCTGTACAAAAAATGACTAACAACTGGACTACTCTGTGCAGCATCTGACAGAACAGCTTATTGAACCAGTTCCATGAAGTACTCACGGTGCTGCAGCTGCACTAATTTCCCTACCAAGAATGAAAACCTGAAGTCCTCAAGTAGGGGCTTGTCTAAGACCAAATAAGAATTTTAGATAAAAACACAGGGACTTAGGAGATCTAGGGATTTAAGAGAAACTTCCCTCAGCCTTGAAGCCTTGTTGAGCGCCCTGCTTGAAGTACCTTTCGTGCAGCCAGATTTTTCAATAGCCTACTCCCATGAACTTAGAAATAACTTAGGGTCATACTTAGTTGCTTAGATTGAGAGGGGCTCATATTAAAGCTTTCTCTAAGAACTCCAAGACATTGCAATATCTGACAGAGATAAGCTTGAGAAAAATAATAGGAACAAAGAAAATGGGGAAATATCAGCAAATAAACATGGCATGGAGATGAGAGCTAAAATTGTCAGTGAACTACAAATGCAAAGTACCATTAAAATTTGTCATCATAAATATTTATAAAATAATTTTTTCACCAAAATAATGTCTTTTTTTGGAAGTATGATTCCATTTTGTCAAATAGTACAATATGCAGCCTTCTGTGTAATTTTAATTTCTTTTTTTGTCCATCTCTTTTAAGTATTAAAACAAGCATTTAAATTAGATACAGTAAGTTTATTTTCAGCATGAAAATTTCCAAGAACTTCAGTCAAAAACTAATATAAATACATAATATTAAAGCATATTTTCCTAAAGGCATTGAGGGTGCCATATTATCAAAGAGCTCAAAAATGAACTGTTCAAATAAAAAAAAAATAAATCAGAAATACTGAATTTAAAACTCTTATTTACCCAGAGTCCTGACAAGTCATGAAATATTACTGTAAGGGAAGCAATTCAGGTTATTTGGGCAACAAAGTTTCTTTTTACATTCAGATTAACTGGACACAATGTGGGGTTTTTTGTTCTATTTTTTAATTGTCACAGATTCACAGTTCTGCTTGCTGAAAAGATTGCAAATCCAGACATCCAAGCTTCTGTCATTTGCTAGATACTAAAAGCACTTGTTTCAAAGTATGAAGAAATAATTTCTAGATGACACACTGAGGTTTTAAAATGCAGCCAATCAGAAATAAGATGGAAGTTATAAAAATCTGGTAGTTTGAAGAACAGACTGTAGTCCCAATAAATTATCCGAGTTTAGAATTTTCAATTCAAAATTAAATTTGCATAAAACAAGTTGTGTGTTAGTAAGGAGATATGTGCCTATAATTTGTTTAATATGTTTTTTATATTTTACTGCAAAATGTAAATTGGGAGGTTCAATTGCAAAATGGCATTTCAGTCACCACTGGGTTGAAAAATTAAACTCTGCTAATCATTCTTGTAGGTCTGATAATATCTCCTTGGGGATGATACTTCTCATACACATAAGCCAGTGCTTCTGAGAATTATGTACTTATATGGAAGTTTAGGTTTGACATTTTCCAGGCTGAGGTTTAGAGCATGGAAAGAAGATTGTGTTATTTTGTAGAAAGTAAGATGAACAACACTGGTACTGGTGTATACAAAATGCAGCATGAGCTGATAAGAAACAGGGATGGAAGTAGCTTGTCTGAATGCAAGCCAGAAAATGGGGGATGACATTACAGCTGGTACTTCAGCCAAGTGAAGAAAGTGAGGTATACATTAAAACAGTTGCAGGTGGTGTTTACAAGCTTTGGTTGCCTGACTAATGGGACAATCTACAAATTTTATCTTAGGCTTAACAGAAACCTTGTTGAAGGAGCTAGTAATGTTGTGCAGCTTCAGTGTCAGTCTCATCTTTTTTTTCTTTTTCTTTCTCTCCTTTTTTTTTTGATTCAGAAAGCAATGCAATGAAAGGAAAAATACCAGGGAAAATAAAAATGTTTTCAGTCACAAGAAGAATTCTGATAATTGAGAAGAAGGCATAAAGACAGTACATATTCCAACAAACAAATTTCAGAGTGATTTTCATGTAAATGAAGGGAAGAGAAAGTAGAAGACAGCAGACTGGCAGAAGGACTATAAAAGAGAAAGGGCATATGAGGTGGTATGACAGCTTGGTATAAAAGCTGGAGAGCACCTGGCAACCAATAATGCACATAGAAGAAGGAAAAAAAGAGTGTTCTAGCTTAGGGAAAAAAAATAAGAGAACAAGTAAAAAAGTCCTACTCAGAGTTTGGAATTATATTTGTTTATTTTGCATAATGTTCAGTACAACAACCCAGAAAGTTGCAAAAACATGTTTTCATTGCATTCAGACTGATTTTCTAACGAAAAACAAATTACTCCTTCTCTCCCTCCCATGATTATATTCCAAAATGGCTGGAAATATGCTTAAATCCATGTGAATAAAAATAAGAAGAAAAGCAGATGCAATTCAACCCTAAATCATCTTCAGATTCTCTCATTCCTTCTTTTACTATTTACACATGTGGCTTTATAATCCTTCCAGTTTCTGATCATCAACAGACAATGCAAGTGGCAAATATACTGAACTGGATTTACTGTTTTAAGGACTGTTCAGAAACTTTATAGACAGCAGTATCAGTCTTTGCTACAGAGCTTAATTATGCTCTGTAGCAAATTTGCTATTATGCAAAATTATTCATCATCTCTGGAATAATTAAAATAGGTAAATGGGACGACAGGCATGCCATTCTTTCCCCTTGCCTCTCTTTTTCTTTATCTCATTTTTTCCCCTTCTGTAATTTAATTTTGGGATGAATTAAAACCAGCTGTAACAAAATCTTGCAAATGATAGTGCCTATAAAATGTATTCATTGCCAGACTCCAAAACTATTCTTCCAATTCTCCAACTTCACATTTCAAATAATTTGCTTTTAGTATATATGATTACCCATTCTTTCCTGCAAGAGGAGGGTCATTAAAAAAACACATCAGTTCACAGAAAGGCAGCTTGCAAAAAAACAAAAATACTGGTTATTTTATGAAATAAAATAGTGGTTATTTTATCATTCCTCAAGCTATGCACAAGATAATGGTAATGAAAGCTTGGAATGGGGGGATTTGATCTCTTTTGCCTTCAAAGACTGTCATGTAACAGATGAAAATATAGGTCTCATGATCCTGTAATTTCCATTTTCTTAATTTTCACTGTCTTTTTGGATGAAATCTTGAAAGGCAAAATCTGAGTTAACAAAAATACACACAATATTGTGGACTTTTCCTAGTGCAGAATTTCACAAGCTTCATTAAGTTATGAGCCTAATGAACTGTTTTCAAGATCTAATTTGTGTGTATGCAGAAAAAATTTGTGTATGTAGATCCAATTTGTGTGTGTGTGTGTGGAGACAAAAAAGCAGACTTCATTAATGACAAAGTACATGATTTAATTTTTTGTTTTACTATTCTGAAAGAGACAGAGTATATTTCAGTGTTACAGCTGCACAATTCAATAACAGAATGGATTTTAGAGATGCAAGTCTGGGGTTCCTAAATAGCTGTAGATTTACACTGCACAAGCCATTCTTTACGGTCCCCCAAAACCAGTTTGAAATCGTAAAACCAGTCCTGGGTCTTCATATTTCAGAGGAAAAACTGCCACTGATTTCAGCACAGTAAAGTTGAAAGCTTGAAGGCTTCATTTTGGATTATTTGGTATGAAATAATTGAGTTCTGCAGCTGTATGTCTCACTTCTAGAGTCAGTATTGCCAAATAAAAGATACGTAAAGGAATTGCCTGACAAAACTATGCGAGGTTTTATTTTGAAGGAAAATTGTTCAGGTGCACATTTGCAAAGCAGAACCTAAGCTAAAAATAACATCTAAAGAAATATTACTTATCCTGGAAAGTCAGTGATTCCAAAATAAGGGTTACAACCCAGCTAAAGCCCCAGCCTTTCATCAGAGTGATCCAGGAACATAATGGCAGGAGAGCAGGATGTACTCGGTCTCACTGCTCTTTACATGCACAAGGCCAGATAAGACACAGAAAGACCCAATGTGCATGCAATGCCTAACCAAAACAAAACAAATGGGTTTCGTTGTCGTCCAATTATTTTTTTAATTAGCCTTTAGCGGTATCTATTTGTTCCTTCCCTCTTTTCTTTATCTTCTTTTTTTTTCCTTTTTTTTTTTTTTTGTGTCACAGGGCAGAGCTATGGCCTGCAACTTGACTAGCAAAAATCAAACTTCCCATTCCTTACACAGAGGTAGTGTAGCCGAAATTTCTCAGAGGAAAATTGGACTGCTAATCTGCCAGCAAATCTATTTATTAACTACACCAGTTTCTGTCAGCTAGGGAAGGTGAAGGCTAGACTGATGAGGTATTTCAGGAACTCAAATGATACAATCAGAAAAAATTTCAGAGGAATCACAGAATTACAGAATATTCTGCATTGGAAGGGGCTCACAGGGATTATCAAAGCCCAGCTCCTAAAGAACTGAGAGCAATTTTACTGCATAGGAGACTACAGCTCAGATAGAAGCAGTTTTTTTCATTATGAACTGTGGTCTATTGAAGAAAATATAAGCTAAATATGAGCAAATATATTCCTTTTTTTTAAAGTTAAACTTTTAAACTTTTTAAACAAAGCATGTATTGAAAGGCTTCTGAATATGTCCCTATCAGGCATGAGAAAGCTTGGCCCGGTGTACGTTTGATTTCATTTTCCATCTTTACTGGTAAAACTGACATTTCTCCATGTAACTTGAGAGCCTTTACTATTCTTGGCACCCAATAAAACTTTCCATATGAAAGCCTCTATTTCAATTTTCAACAGTGAAAACACACTTTCACTTTGTTGAGACAGAAGTTGAAGTTTCTTACTTTATTGTATTGAAAACTATATTTGCCACATATTTAAAAAACCAGCAAGAGCCTTTGGAAATGCCAAAACACTGATACAGGCTATGTAAAACTGCTTTTATAAGACACACAACAGAATTAAAATGCTGTGAGGGCAGAAGTGAACAGAAATATACAGACTCATAGAATTGCAGATCTTCTACTAACTTGTCTTCAATTCTTAACAGCTTAATCCTCCAGCCTGACAGACTAACCAACGTGAACCAGCTGGTTACCAAAGCCCTACTGGGAACACAAGATGTCTTGATTCTGCAGGAGAGGTTGTAAAGAGCAACCATGAAGTTTCATTGACTCTCTATTTATGATGGCTGTGAATGCAATCCCTTCCAGACAGTTTTAGCATCAGGCTATGCTGTAATCTCTCCATATTTCAAGAAACTGGCAAAGGTTTGCCTATGGTTTTGGGTTCTGTGGTATGAAAACGGTTTAGATAGCTACAAGATTCTCACTATCACTTCACCAAATTATCTGCAGTAATATGGACACGATTATCATATGAGATGAATTGTATCACATCAAAGATATACTTGACTTACCACATTGCTGCACGTCCTGTACCGGATGTTTCGCCCTTCACAGGTCCTGTGTCCAAAAATTAAAAACAAAACCAAAAACATTAATAGCTGAATATAAAAAGCCAACACATAATGTTTACTGTGTCATTAACTTCCCCATATGTATTTTTAATCACCTACTCCCCTACCAGCCCTCTTCCCCAAAGTAATAAGTTATCTGTCCCTATTGAGGTAAGAAATCTACAGCTCCTTAGTTTCCTACTTTCTAGAAGGTAGCATCAGCTTGTAAATGGGATTAGAAGTGAGAATACTGACTTTAGCTGAAAAACAACATCTGAATGACTTGAATAATGTCTTGTGTCTCCATGTAATTCCTAATGATTTCACAAGGGCATAGCTCTGCGTCTACCTGGGCACACACTCCAGCACTGGCACAGTCTTAGCAGGCAGGCTTTGTCTTCTGGGGAACAACTGGGCTCCAGGATGAAGGAACTACGCTTGCAGCAGCATGAACTCAAGTATAGTTTGGGTTTGAAGGGGCCATCTACTTCCAATCCCACTGCCATTGACAGGAACACCTTTCACTAGGCCAGATTGTGCAAAGCCCCATTCAACCTGGCCTTGAACACTTTCAGGGATGGGACATGCAAAGCTTCTCCTGACAACTTGTTTCAGTGCCTGACCACTCTCAGGTTAAAAAAAAAAAAAAAAAAAATTGACTTAAACCTCCTCTCATTCAGTTTAGATTTCCCCTCTTTCAGGCTAGTGTGATATAGCTTTTTCCCATTTTGATATGAGGGAAGAAGGAGAACATAAAGCTTCCCCTCAATTCACTGGTGCAGAACAGCATTCAAAGAGCAGCTGGGCCCAGTGAGGTCAAGGAGAGCACATAGACTGATGTGTGCTCTCCTCCTTTTGTCTCACAGGAGACCTATACCAGCCCTGATGCTGGCAGGGTTCCTAAAAGAAAGCTCAACAGCCAGGTACCTTCTTAGCAGTCAGCAGCATGTACTCTGAGCATGTGACCTTTGGTGAAACTTCAGGTATTTTTTGAGTCCAGACAGTATACTCTGCCAAGGCCCTCATGCAAATCAGAATGCAGAGTCTGGCTTTTAAAATATATGCTTCAAAAGAACAGAATTCCTAACACTTTAAATTTCTTAATTTCACAACTTTCCCCCCTCCCCCTTCTTTTTTTTTGGCCACAACTTAACAAGCACACATTCCTTCAGGAATAAATGCTTACCAATCCTGATTCGTAAAATCCAAACAATTTTGAACTATCCAAGGGAAAGGACAGCAGCATCTGCACTGATTTTTCTTCACTTAAAAAAAATTATTTTTAAAGCAGAGAAACTTTTCCCATACTGAGTTAACTCTAAAATTAATTGAACAAGTTTTCTTTAAGTTATTGAAGTCATCCTCTCTGTCTTCATTATCCACAAGACTTAATTGTGAAATTCATCCAGGAGTCATTTACACACCACAGTTGTCTAAATGACCACAAGAGGAGACAAACAAGTAAATAAACTTCATCATATTTTCAGAATAAATCTAAGCAGAAAGATAACATTTTCTGTCATGTAGCATTTGGCATATAAAATTATATTAAAAGCATAACCGAACTATCACTAATCACTATCACTATCACTAAGTGATTTTGTAGCACTGTGTATTTAACTTCAATGAATTCTTATCTCAACCATGCACAGAAGTGAAAAATGTGCACAGTGTACCTGCCAGTAGAAAAAAATTGGTTTGGGCAGTACAATAACAAAAATTATATTCATAATAGACTATGAAATAAAAAACGCAATTAAAAAACCCAGTAACAACAACAAAACACCCCAGCAACATTCCCACCCACACTATTCCAGTCATTCCCAAGCAATATAGGCAAGCTTGGAAAAATACTATGGAAACCTGCTTATACTGCATTCAATAAAGGTACTTTGCTAATGATAGATAGTAAATAAAGAGGTAAATTATGCAGAATGCAGGCAGCCCTAGTGCAGGCCTCATTTACCACACTGAACAGCTTGTTCATGAGGCTTGATACCGGCCCCATGTGTCTCTCAGAAATGCCACACAAACCATCAAACATTATTTTGCTTAACCAGACTTGCTATTAGCACAATTTCTATTACTGTAACTGATTAATCTTAGAACCACTGAACTTCTAGGAAAACTTTAGCTTCCTTTCTATCATTTGCCTCTCAGTTTCTTCTTCTTTTCATGGTTTCTTCATATTATCTGTTTTGAAATTAAAAAAAAAAAAAAAACAACTACTTACTTCTCACTTATTCTCTGTGTTAGGGAAAATAATAGGTTCTTTCATTAGATGTATGAAAAAACAATTATTCCATTATTTTATTCCATTTTTCTTCTTCTGGCTAACGGCCAGGGATGTTCAGATAAAATGAGCAATTCTGGATGCAGCTAGCGCTCTTATGATTCATGAAGACTAGGAAACACTCTTGGAAAATTCCCCTTGTTTCCTCAGAAAGAACATTCTTTGGAGCTTGGTTGTTTAAACTCAGTAGTTTCCTAGGTATCACCCATCAGCCAAAAGCAGGTAACAGCTTTCAGCCTTACATGATATATTTTCACAATAGATTTGCATAGTAGTTTGTGTTTCAGATCTACCCTACCTCAGGACAGTATTTCAGATTCTCTTAAGCACAAGCAACTACTTTGGAATTCAAACTCATGGGATTTGCACGCATATCTCAGCATGGACACTGTGCAGAATTCCACAGCACTGAGCCTTCAGCATGCAAGGAAGGATCATGGCAGACTACTGAGCCCATGTTGTGAGATACAGCCATCATTTATCCTCTGATCTCTTCAGGATATAAATGGCAACTCCTACAAACAAGGAGTACGCACAGCCAGCAGGAAAACTCAGAAGTCAACCGATATGCCTAGTTCATCTCGAAGAGCACAGAAAGAGTGGGAGAAGTAAGCAGTACTTCAGCTATCTCTGTTATCTACACCGCAGGGGATTTTTCAGTGGAAAAAGGTAGCTGAGGGTTTGGCTTGACAGGGAATTATTATCATGTGAATATGAAAGAAAAGCAAGCTGTTGGGAATTATGTTTCATTCCTTAAACTTAGTCACTTGTTTCCAGTAAAGTTTCTCAAAGAGGTTAACAACTTTTAATATATTAAAATATTCTCTTCTCTTAATGTAAACAACCCAAACCCCTGGTATTTATTTCTCCAGGCTCCAGTTTGTAGGCAGACTTAGTTCAAGTCCCCCCCTCAAAGGCCTCAAGTAGATGTGTATTTGTGCTCAGCTAGAGTTAGAAGCCTTGCAAAAATCCATGCCAGAATGAACAGCAACCCCCTGCCAAAGCTGCCTTTATCAGTAATTACCAAAGACTATGAAGAGATTTTCAGAGAAGGACCTCATCAACTGCCACTCTCAGCAGTCATCAGACTTTGAATTGCTTTACTTAAGAAACAAGTCTGCACATAAACAAGCAACTATGAGCTATGGGTGGGTTATTTTTGTGCATATGAATTTTGATGCAGCTATTCACTACAGGGTCTGGAAGTTGATGAAATGTTGAATAATCTCCACTACTTTTATTTTCACAACCCTTGATAGACACACTTCTGGGACAGATTCTGGTTTCTGCATTGTACTTGTGATATAAATATGCTGTGGGTCTGTCTTTTCCCATGAGATCTTAGTCTGGCTGTGGCATGAAGCCAGGCTACACACATGGGGGTAACATCATCTTGCATCTCCCTTTCTTCACACTGTTGCTCTGCGCTCTTTCCCAAATCTGGCACAGTGTTATGACCCCCTGTCATCCTCAATACAATTTGTTTGTGCTTCTCTGAGGAATAGTCAGTCTCTTTTACTCACCCAGCATACCCCTTTTCCTGTAAAGGAATTGAGAAGGAGGGCCCTGAACACCAAATTGTTGTTATGAGCAAGAAAGACGCATCAGGAGGGAACTGACTTTAAGAAGTTTACCTTTTGAAACTATTTGGTCAGGTCTGCTAAACTCACGTCTAAATCACTCAGTTGACAATAATTTGCAAAGAATTTAAAATATTTTTCCACATCCTTTTGTTCACATGATGCCTTAAGTTTTAGCTGTCATATTTTCCAGATTCTGTAGTGCATTAGTATACAACTCTGAACTACATATAAAGTGTTAGCAAGTTCTCAGTTTAGTCAGACAAAACAATCCTTTTCCAGCCTGAGAACCAAGGACACCTTTGCAACCTCAGGCCCAAAAAGTGTCAACAACAGCAAATTGAGGAGAGCGGTCTGGGAGGATAGGACTTCATAACCTGAAGCTGTAATTGGACAATTAACCCTAATATGTAAATGGACCAAAACTTATAAAAGTGTCAAAACTCGACTCATGAGCAGTTGTCCATCTTGGATGTAGTCACGGCTGGGCTCTTGTATGGCCCAAGGTGTATGCTTTGAAGGTGTTTTTAATAAATATCTTTATTCCTTTAACACTGTCTAGCCTCGGCTCTAGGTAGCCTCTAAAGGCATCACACAAGCACTTTCCTGCCACCGTGGATTGTTGAGATGCACTGGTATGTTTTGCCATGCATATGTAGAAATCTTTCACTCTCTGTGTTTAGAAAACTGTCTCCTACAAGTTCCTGCATGTTGAAATGTGAAATACAAGAAGAGTTACACAAATAGTTAACTTTGAGACAAGAAAAGTGGGCATGGATGCACAAGCCAAATTTCCCTGGCAGGTTTAGTTACAGATCATATAAATGTTCTTACTTCTGCAATCAAAAAACAAACGGGAAAATACAACTTCAGTCACTACACGCAGAAAATCAGCAAGGCAAATAAAAGCATGTGTAGTAATATGGGGCCACAAAAGGCAAACTTTTCTCATAAATAACATTTCCATAACCTTGGTATTAGGCAATCAATAATTCTGATGTAACTGCTGTTATTATACTTAGCATCACTGGCCCCATGTGCACCTTATGAGGCTCAACAAGGCCAAGCACAAGATCCTGCATGGCAGCAATCTCCACTATAAGTACAGACTAAGTGATGAATTGATCAACAGCAGAGAAGGGGTTGGGGATACTGGTGGATGAAAAATTAAGTATCAGCTGACAACGTGCACTTGCAGTCCAGGAAGCCAATTTTATCCTGGGCTGCATAGAGGGGAGTGCGGCCACCAGGTCAAGGGAGATGATTCTCTCCCTCCACTGTGCTCTCATGAGACCCCATCTGGGTCACTGGAGTGCTGTGTTCAGGTCTGTGTCCTCAGCAACAGACAGAACCTGAGCTGTGCGAGCATATCTGGGTCACAAAAATAGTGGGCTGAAACACCTCTCCTATGAAGAAAGATCGGGAATGTGAATGTTACAGATGGGTTCACAAGGGGAAAGTCACGTTTAACTAAATTTCCTTACATAACAAGGCCTGCCATCTCATTGACTAGTAGATTTATTTTTATTAGAATTCAGCAAAGCTTTTGATACAGTTTGCATGGTATCCTTCTGGTAAATTTTAATTTTCAAGTTTTTCTTTGTCTTATTCCCAGTCACTGATTGTTGTTTTCTAAGTAACAGCTGGCATTAAATGCTATGCCCTAAACTCACAAAAATATGACAGGATAGTCCACTTAAAATAACAAAGATCCAATTTAAGAAAAAAAAAGGAAAATACAAAGAAAAAACCTGTCAGGTGCTTTCAGGGTACTGTTCATTTTCAGCAGTTAGTCTCACATCTGTTTTCATAACCACAGTATTTATTATTTTCTTAATAATATTTTAAGAAGTGTCTTTAACTTTAGATTTGCACATATAAAATGTATTGCAGATATACAGAAAGCAATTACAGTTGTGAATGTTTTTCACAATGCAAGAAAGGCAGAAAAGCAAAAATTAAAAAAAAAAACAAAACCTTTCAGTAAAACAAGGATGAGACGTCTCTTCACATTCGAAGTGGAAATAACTACAATATAAAATCTCACCTGCTGTGCTATATCACAAATATACCATATAGAACATAATGCAGGCCAAAAGTACTAACATCCCAAATGTGAACACTCTAGAAATCGGAGCAGGATCCAGGTTTTGCAGCTGGTCTTTGTAAAACAAATGTGCTGAACAGGATGGCAAGCTCTTCCTTCTCTCAGGAAGTCTGCATGTGTGTTAACCTCCCTCCACTGAAATTTCTTGTGTACAATCTAGTGCTCCAGTCTTTAGAGAATCACATAAGTTTCTTACTGGAATTAAGGCTTACAAAAACTCTATATCATGCAAATGTCTGACTGATTTAATTCTTTTTGATTTAAGTTCAGGAACAGATTTATCAAAAGACGTATGAATAGCCAAGAGCTCTTCCAGTGAACCTGGACATATGAACAGTATATCACCTGAGTGAGAGCTTCACAGACATTTTGTTTCGTAGGCCACTTGTCAATAGGGAGATGCATCTATGGAGCCCATATCCATCACTCACCTGTAACTGCAATGCTGATTACTGTTCATTCTACTACACGCTGGTTTTTCACCCAAAACACCAATACATATCATCACTGTGTCAGGTCTAACAAAGGGTTCCATAAGAAAACTACACTAGGAAAGCGTTTTCTACAATTTTAGATACTTCAATGAGGCACTGAAGCCAGAAATTAGGACAGCCAGCACAGTGTGTCTAACTGGTTTTCTGAAGACCATCAGCAGTCACTCCATACTGATTTACACTGTGTGAAATTTGCAGCTTCTTATACTGCTGACTTGTTGACTCAGACAGGTTGCTTGCTGCTTCTGCCATTAGAAAGAGTTAGAGCTGTAATCTCTCTCAAAAAATTTGGAATCATTTCTTCATCACATACAACCAGAGAATGGTTTCAAAATTCTCATAATTACAGTATTCACTAATCGCAGAGTAAACAGAATAATAAAATTCCTTTTAAAATGCTGCTAGGGGGAACAGACTTAACTAGAAGCACCTACAAATTAAAGAAACAAAAAAAATTTTTCCAGCTATTTAGAATCATACACTATATCATGGAGGATGTCCTTTACACAGTAAATTATCTAGAAGTATCAACCGAAGCAGAAGTATCAAATTCAGGTATCCTGAGGGTCTTTGAAGGAAGCAATGTACTACACTAGTATACAGATACAGTTTTATACAAGGTAATGAGAAACATCCTCCTAAATAATTTCATAGTGCAGGTCACCTAAGAATTTTATGACTTTGACTGTACTCTTCATGAGTGACGTGGTATGCTTCAGCAGAATGCCATTTATTTTTGGGGATGTATTCAAAAACTTTGATAGCATTTGTGCACAAATATTCTGCTCTTTATTCCACAGACCTTGAACTAGAAAAGGGCTTATTCTCAAGTATTTAAACTTATCATTTTGAAAAATATACGAACATTTAATAAATGTTCTAAAGCCTAATCTGGCTTATTTAGTAGTGCCAGGATAGACAAGACTGCATTTATATCATTACACAGTAATTACAGTAATACATGTTGGCTTCTATCTGTCAAAGAAGCAACCCCCAACCTACATAACTGCACCATTGTAATTTTCACTCAGAAAGTTTAAAGGACCTTTTATCAGTGTTAGATGTGAAAAACTTCAGAATCTCTGGGAATCAAAGCCCCTGAGACAGACGACTCTGTCAATGCAGCCTGAAAATAAGGGTCACAGCCACTTGCTGGGACTACATTCTAAATTCAGTAGTGAAGCAGCAACAGTAGCTAATATTTTGGTATCAAAGTTGTATACAGATGAAAGTTAAAACAGTATCTTTTCAAATATGCAGTATTTGATGGATCCTGTTTTCAATGCCAGTCAGAAATGTTATTAACGGTTTCTTATTCACTTATTTAACTTTGAACTAACATGAATAACATGCATCTATTCCATCACTGTCTGACAAAACCATTTGATGTTGGATTTGTAAATCAACAATATATGAGATCAAAATTAGAAAATATTACTCCTTAATGAAAAAAATGTAATTTATTTTAGGCCCCTTCTGTCTTATGAGAAATGCACAAATCATAAAATAGACCTAATTTTAGCAAATTTTGCTAGTTTAATAAACCTGACCTTCAAAAATATGTCTTGGTTGTTATTTTATGTGCCAAGTCAAATGCCAATAAAGCCGAGAGTTATTTATGCAGATTTACTGTTTTCACTCTGCAGAATGCAACAGCAATGTGCTGAACAACTAAGCAAGTGAATCACTTGATCTAACTTAGCAGGCCAAACTGGCAAAAAGGCTATTTCATATTTCTGGTTCCCCTGCATAACCAAAAGGCAGTCAACAGATGAAGAAAGAAAGAGAGGTATTTCAAAAGGAGAGAGAAATATGTTCCAGTAAGTGACACAGACAGTATGAAGCATAGGAACAATGCTGGGATTAACTCCCTCACATTTGTTCCATCTTTTGTTTTAATTTGTGCTTTTCTTCATTTGTTTGTTTTGTCCTATTGATGTTTTCATTTTTGTTTTTTTCTTTTTAATCTCAGACACTTTTATACTGAGGGAAATTGTCATGAAAATGTTAATGCTGAACTTCTTCTCCTACCAAACATAAACCCCTCACTTAATGGTGGAAAATCTTCACTCTGTTCAGAAGTTTACACATTATTTCCCAGAGATAAGGGTGATGATATCAAATTTTGGCCCTTGAGCTCAGCTCCGGTAACCTTGGGACTCCATAACTATCTCAGCACTCTGCTGTATGCTCAAACTATTCTCTGCCACATGTTTTTTCATAAACAGAAGCAACAGTAATGAAGGGTTTCTATACAGTTTAATGAATAGACCACATATCTATGAAAAAACAGTTTTCAAATCTCTAGGACACGCTTGTCTTTTGCTACATGCAGCCTAACTTTAAACGAAAGTGATGGTGAATTTGGAAGATGATGAGAAAAAGAATCACAATTATCTTCTTGCCAAGCCTAGACAGAGCAAAATGGTCTCACTATTACTGTAGTACTCAGCAATATATAAAAAGTACAATTCCAGAAAAACAGAGAATATTTTTAGATCAGTATGGGTGAACAAGTGAATAAGAGAATTTATAATTTCTTTTACAATTTGAAAATGTATCCCAGTACAGGAAATAAATACGCATTAATTTCAGAAATCTAATTCAGATATTTATTATTACTCTGTTTGAGTTTGCTTGAATCAATACGGACACATATTAAAACCTGGATGGAAGATATCTGAGTTATTATCAATCTCTTTGCTAGAAGACAAATGCCAGCAGCGCTGGGCAATCAACTCTTACTTGCTGCAACAAATAAGGGTTGTATTCTAAGCAAGAGGGCAAAGCCCATAATGCAGTGCCTCTCTAACTATATTTCCATAATCTCTGTATCCAAAGCAGCCAATACCTAACAAAACCTGGTTCCCTGTAGAAGCTCAAGTGCTGGTAGTGCCAAAGTGCTCAAGAAAAATAGGAGAGGTCAATTGTTCTTCTCTGTAAAGGTTTTCTTGAGTAGTGCTGCATGGCAGATCATCAAAAAAAATAAGGAAACAGAAAGGAAAACATTCTAAAATGATAAAAATAGTTACCCCTCCACCTAATATATAATTAGTCAAGGAGGTTCACCTTCAAGTGAGTTGAGGCAAAACCCAGTAACATTTAAAGGGGGTCTGTCCTTTTGTGTAAATAACAACAATATCAGAAGTTATAAAGAGTTAATGTGAATAAAGAGCATGAAAAGTGTAATCTTTTGAGCTTTGGTAGTCTAATTTATAAAATTGTATTTTCCTGGGGTGTATTCTGCCCTTGGAGTGACCCAGTGCTTGCTGTCAGCATGAGGACATAAAACTGACTTGGGCTTACAACCCCTGTCTGCTTGTGTGACTGGCATGTGTATTTATATCACTAGCATAATGTCCTTAGCAAAATCAGAATCAGTTGTTCTGATGAAATGTACTGCTAAACAGCCACTAACCTGAAATTTCTGCTATTTGAAACACAAGAATACAGAATTTTTCACTGACACTTTCCATTCTTTCATCACAGCTGTGAAGGACTAATGCAAAACATGTTCCCAAAACAAACAACACAAGCACGAACATAACTTTGGCAAATAAAAGCTGGAAAGAAAGCTGGTTTCCTTTATTTAGCTATATATATTAATGGTGTTTAGGAATGGGCAATTAGTCTTTGCATTTTTTCAAAGCTGATGCACCAAGCTCTTTCTATTCATGTGATGCTCTGAAAGTCATCTCATACAGAACTAAAAGATACAAGGCATTATAAGCATTCCTCCCAGGATGAGAAATATTTAGGATTAATTTGTTCCAATTTGTTCTAAATGTGTTGCCAGTTTTCATCTGCCAGAAGAATCTACTATATTCCTTCAAGCTGCAGTGAAATTACACACAACAAATAAACTGTACTGACCAAGAAATTGTCTCTCAGAGATGGACATTCTGGTCAAGCCTTGACAGCTTTGAAATACTCCTGTGAATTTAGTTGGAAAGCTTTGATGAGTTTCTTTACCTTGTTCCCACTCTGACTTAGCAGCTTAAAATGCTTGCTTAGCAGAAAAATTAATCATTTAAACCCTTTACGTAATTAACAATTGCACGTAGACTAGGAAAAATGAAAAATTATTGCACATTTGAGAGAGTGCTAATTCCAGGACAAAAGTTACTATTTATGATTTATTGCTACTGGCTACCAAATGCCACACACCTAATTAACTCCCCACTTCCTATCCCAGAAATTGGAGGTTTCCATGTCTGAATGGGTCATAGTTGGTGGCTGGTGTCTTAAGGCAGGAAGCATTGCTTGTGTCCTGAAGGGACAGTGGAAAGGTCACGTATGAAACCTAATTTTGTGTGATTTATGAGGTTATTCCCTGTTCCACTCATTAAGGTTCAGGGTCATACTGAAGAGCAAAAGAGTCAAAGGGAGTCCAGAAGAAATTATTTTTACTCACATTGTCACATATTGTGACAACTGCTACTACTATTTGGAACTCCAAGATTGCCCTCTAGAACCTACAGAGACAGCTCTCATGAGGGAGGAAAGAAAGCACCTATTGCTCAGAGTCCCCAGATCTCCTGGTACGTCTGGCTTCATGTTTACATTAAAAAAACAAATTGACAGTCATTTATTTTTTTAAGTATGGAAAACGATATACTGTGATTAAAATTAGGTTCCTATCTCTGAAATTTCACATTTTGAGGTGAATGCAACTGGCCTCAAACTAACTGGCCATGAAACAACTAGCCATGAAACTAACAAGATATTAGAATCTGGTCAATTTTTTTTTTTTTAATCCATGGGAATGCAATAGCAAAGTACTGGTTTTCCACTTATTTCAACAGATGCCTTTGCCTATCTTTTCTTCCAGCAGACTTTTGCGCACAGTAAACTCAATAAATGGGGCTACTAAGAGATTGTTCAGAGATAAAGCTAAAATACACAATATCCTATTCTGGTGTTATGTTCAATGCCTTGTGCTGTTTCCTGTCTTCACTAAACAACATCACATATTAAAGTGTCAGACAGAGGAAATTATTTGGACTGTATGATCGCTGTTTGTTATATTAACATCAGTTTTACAAGAACGTGAATAAAAATATGAAAGAAAGTATGCAGGATGGAAAATTGTATTAGATTTTTTTATCCTACAATATATAAGGTATCAGAAATGGCAATAAGCCAGAAAGGTTGGGTCTGGAGTTTCCCTTCATATTATTTATCAGAAATCTGTTAATATTTATCACATATACCATGTTTACTGCAGGTAAATTTTTTTCCTCAAGTAGATAGAAATAATATTTGCTAGAAATATTTTGCAGATAAAACTTACATAAAGTACAGAATGGAAAAGATGCCAAAGAGTTGTTCTTTTTCCATTGCAAGCTAGTAACTGGGCAGGAATAAAATCTCAGATGCCTGACTGAATACCCAGAATTCATCTTTGTACCAGACCATTTTATCTCTGTTGGGAAGGGCCTTGCTGGTATTGAGTACTTCCTACCTGAAATTCAATTTGCAAGATATCCTTTGTAGGACTGTTACTCTTTCTTATATAGCCCAGGATGCCTCATTTGATTAATCTGTTGCTTTTATAGTCAGGGTGGCTGAGACTGTGGGGTACTAAATGTAGTGAATAATCTGTACTCTTGTACGAGCACATGACAACTCTTACTGCTTAAATGGTGAAAATGGAGGGAAGTTCAACTTCAGGAGCTGGCAGCCTTTTAAGCTGTCCAGACCACTTTTTTATCTCCATGGATTCTTGCTTTATTTTAAAGGGTGTTTCCTTATCAAGCTCATTGGCTGCTTGCCCAAATTAAAAAAAATCCCAAAACATTACCATAATTTTTTGACAACAAGGTGAAAATTTCAGTGTAGGTCAAGACTTCCACAGGTTGCTTCTTACGGTCTGGCAGATATAAGTAGGTTGAATTTTTCCATCAATAAAGCAGAAAACATTCAGCCACTTACTTGCTGCTCAGGCAGCGTCGCAGTGAGTACGAAGCCCCTCCTCCACAGGTGCGCGAGCATTCGCTCCATGAGCCCCAGGCATCCCACAGCGAGTCTCGGTCCTCCTCCGAGCGAGCTGTTCTGGAGCTCTGAGGAGAGGGAAAAGGAAAAAAAAAAAAAAGAAATAAGGAAAGAACATTTAAGCATCAAAACTTCTGCTGCTAGTTTAACCTTTCTTTTTGCTGGATATCGTTTTGGTTATTAAAAGTCCTGAATAAATTGAATAAATCTGTTCCTCTCTGGCATGCCTACTGGTTGACAACAGTTCCTTAGTAGGGAATGTGTATGAATTCACTTTCATCTTTTGAATATCCTACTTCATCTCAGTTTGAGGCTAGTGAAGACTGCTCTAAGACAGCTCTTTGAACAACAGAAACAAAGGATCTTTTCTGATTAAGAAATGGAGTATTATAGACATCAGACATTGTGCTCTGAAGTTATGCTGCTGTGTTAGAAGCTATGAAAAGGCATATTGAAAGGAACCTTCCAAAATGATCCTAAGGAAAAAGTGAAACACAACATAGTGAATCAATGCGCTAAAAAGGCATTCTATATAATAACTTTCATGCACTTACCATAGGGAAATTGAACTATCATCACGTCTCTGTCTAAAGGTCTATGAAACTTGCTGGACAAAGTTTCCCTAACTGTTTCATCCCGACTGTTTCCTAGTTTAAAGAATAAAAAGCACATTCCCTGAAAAGCAGAAGTTACCAACATCAGAATGTTGGTCATAAGCATATGTGTCATAAACATATAGCAGTATATGTCTCAAATAAAGCAGTCATACCTATATTCAGCATTTCATTTTCGTTCATGCAAATGCACCGCAGAAACATAGATTCATAAGGACACAAATAATTTAACCATATAGATAGATATTGTCCTTAGTGGGTATTGTGGTTTTGCTGGAAAAACTGACTAATCTAGCAAAGTTGCACCAAAAATGCCTGTGTCTGATGGAGATAGGCAGTGTTCTCCTTCAAAACTTTACTTGTGCTATGAGCCAGCGCCTGGTGAATAGCAGTTCTAACTGCACTTGAAATTAATGAGAGAGAAAAACAAGGACATGAGTGAGACTTTAAAGGTACACTTTAACAGAAAAACATGGCCCATGTTACAGCAGTCAGCTTTAGCTTTCATAGCATCACAGAAGATACTGTGTTGGAAAACACCCATCAGAATCATCAATCCCAACTCCTGGCCCTGCACTGGCCATCCCAAGAGTCACACCATGTGCCTGAGAGCATTGTTCAAACACTTCTTGAACTCTGTCAGGCTGGTGCTGGGACCACTTCCCTAGGAAACCTCTTAGTGTGTTCAATTATCCTCTCAGTGAAAACCTCTTCCGGATATCCAGTCCAAATCTCCTCCTCCTCCTCACAGCCTCAAGCCATTCGCTCATGTGCTATCACTGTCACCACAGAGAAGAGCTCAGTGCCTGCCCTTCCCCTGCCCCTCACAAGGAAGTTGTAACTGCAGCGAGGTCTCCCCTCAGTTCCCTCTTCTCCAGGCTGAACAGACCAAGTGACCTCAGCTGCTCCTCACATGGCTTCTCTTCAAGGCCCTTCACCGTCTTTGTTGTACTCTTTTGGAGCTCTCTAACAGTTTAATGTCTTTCTCATATTGTGGCACCCAAAAACTGCCCTCAGCACTCAAGGTGAGACCACTCCAGCTCAGAGCAGAGCAGGAAAATCCCCTCCCTTGCCCAGCTGACAATGCTGTGCCATCAGCCAGAACCTCCTGTTTGTTGGCAACGTCAAGGGATTATTTGAGACACAGAGATAACTCAACACTGAAATAATTTCACTTTAAGTAAAGCTGAGTAGTAGTAATGAAATATGGTGAAATATATCAGCCCTGAATAATTTTATTCATGAGTAAAAAAGAAGATTAATTCAGTCTGTGAGAGATAATCTGGGCCCTGTCTAATGAGTGTGTAACAATTATTTGACACACTCATTTTATCTTAGCTTTATTAAAAAAAAACCAACCAAAAAACCCCACAGCAATTGCAAGGGTAAATATAAAACTTAAAGTTTCATAAGCAATCAGATTCTGACTATATGTGACTCAGTCTCTAGATTTACATTGGAGACAGAAGACGTGACAACTTACTGAGGTTATTTCACCTGACTGCTTTTTGAAGAGTAATTTTTATGAAGTAAAAACGAATATTTACAGTTTTATTCTCTTAAAATAAAAATACATGTTGGTGCTTCCAGTTTATAGCAAAAAAAAATGCTTTCAAACTGCAGATGAGTGCATGACCTGATCATTCACCCTTGGCTGAAAGCTCAAAGACATAATTTGAGAGGGTTACAAGGTAAACTCACGTGAACCAAGTACTCTTACTCCACCATATACGATAGCCATCAGCACAACTAGACAGACATTCTGTGGGTCCAAGTTCTTCGACATAAATTGTGATCCCACCCAAAGGAGATCTGTGAGCCTATTACTTGCATTCCAAAATTTGCTTTAAGACCTATATATTCCCAGAAACCATGTGATCTCAACCTGGAACAGGCTTCAAGTTTTCTTTTAGCAAGTGGAATAAACATAATTCATCTCAACACCACCCATGTTTAATGTTAAAGAAAGTAGAGTGTTTTCCTTCCTGTGAGTAAAAATTGAGCTTGAAGTTCTGCAATACCCAAAAAGTCATTTCAAATCAGAAAACAACTGTCCATTACAGATTTATTCCAGCTTTGAAGGAAATATACACAATTACTAGCTAAGAATTCGTTGTCTAGCATAGATTTTTTGAAAGTAGTTTCTACAGGTAGTCAATAATTGCTACCCACTTTTGTCAAAATTAACTAAAGATCTTACTTATCTTACTTTAAAGTAGCAGTCAAGAGTACTGCAATGGAAGAACTCCTACAAAACTTCTTTAAAGCCCTGAAGTTCCTGTCATAAATAGTAAAGACAAGGAAAAAAAAAAAAAAGGGGGGGGGGAATATATGTCCTTAAAGTTGAAAGGAGTAAAGCTGGCACCACCTGAATCTTTCTTTTAGTAACAGTTCCATCACAGGAAAAGTCTTCTACTCTGCTAGAGGTACTCCAGATTGGTGGTTCTCAAAATGCCAGAGTATGTCAAAGAAGGAAAATGCAGTCATCAAGGCTCATTATGCCCCGTTGCTGGTACCAGACCTTCCTTATCCCTTCTGTCAATTCTAGGTGGATGTCAGCCTGAGCTTCCCAGAAAAAATCCATTTCTTTGTTGAGACGAAACTCAGGATGCCCTGACATCAAAAGTATCAAGTCAGAAATGCCACCCTTAAGCAATTTGCTTATTGATGACCTATATAAACAAATAAATCTGCTAGCACTAATCAAAACCAGATCTTAATCCCTTACTATCTTAGTATACACATCTTAATCGGATGGTGATTCTGCATCTACCACCCCACTCCCAAAGAGCTGTCTAATGAGAAATACGAAGAACAGCTTGTGCTATTGGACCAGAAAGCAAAAAGGATCCTGTGTAAAAAATGAAATCACTCTCAGTAGATAGAGTACTCAGGTGAAGACGCTTACAGAAGTAAAAAAAAAAAAGTTTTAAATTACAAGTCAAACAAAGGAATTTTCATAATACAAACAAAATGAATCTGACATAATCAGGTAAGACTAATAGAGATAGATCTCCAACCTGATTCTTCAAAAAATCCAGCTTCAGTGTTTAATAGTAATTTCTGAATTTACTAAAGAGTTGTCAGGCATTCATGTTATATTCAGTGGTGCTTCCTACCCTTTCTGCCTACAGTACACAGAATTCATTTAGACTATTCTGGAATACAAGTGTCACACATCCTTAAATCACAACAGCTACCTGGACATCTAGGAGCTGAATGCCGATAAGAACCAGGTTTCTTTTAAAAGTGTAACTGTGCACATATGTGTAGGTGCATAGAGGGAGAAAAATGAAGAGCAGCAAGACCTGTTCATGTCCTGAAGTCTACAAAAGAAGTTCAACCTTAAGAAAATAAATCTTAGTCACATATTGGAATTTAAAATTTTGTTTGGAACAGTGCTATCCCTACAGAATCCAGCTATTTGTCAGTGCCACACAGAAGACTGTGTGTATAAACACAGATCACATGGTTTACTTTCTCCTCTGGTTCTGAGGCATCCAGTTTTCCTCCTCTTTCAGTAAAAGGCTGCTGGAGTCCTTTTTTCAAGCACCCAGTGTGTTTCTTAGATTAAACAGCAATACAGACAGTGAAAAATGCAATTAAACTCTTGTTGGACTACAGCATTGATACAGAATTTAGTCCAGTTATTTCCCAGATAATATGAACCACTGGTTTGCTTAATAAATTTATATCATCTGGTTCTTATCATATCCTCACTGTTTCAGGGTATGATGAAGTGTCAGTGACAATATGCAGGGCTCCTCTGAGGCCACTGCCTAAACTTGCCTTTAGCTACTGTAAAAATCATGCTAGGGACAGAAAACTAGTATTTTTTCTTCTGTAATGGTCTTTCTGCCCAGACTTTTCAGATAAGTTTAAATGCATCCCTATATGAATTCTTGCCAAGCCACAGATTCTTCTTTGAGTAATCCTTGAGCATCCTTTGATGTTAGTTTGTCACTGAGATTAAATATATATTTCACACAGTACTGAAATGCTGTCTGCAGCAAACCAGGAAGAAACTGCTATCAGCACTTCCCTAGGTGAGTAACAGCAGGGGACAAGGCCAGTGACCTCAACTCCTTATAAAAACCATGTATTTCAAAACTTCAAAAAACTTCAACCAATGTAAATGTACGGTTTATAAGACTTCATTTGCGCAATGTTATGTATCTTTATTGCATTCCATCCAAGTTAACAACTGGATGGAAGCCCATGTGGGAAACTGTTTGGAAATTTCTGGCTTTTGAAAAAAGACAAGGCAGAACAAATTCATAGCCAGTTGAATTGATATTGGTAATTTCCATCAGAAAGAATGTTAACATGAAGACATTTCTGACTAACTTTTGCAACTTTTCAAAGCAAGCAACTTGAAAATTTCATAGGTAAAATATTCTGACATATCAAGTTTGCAATGCACAAAAAGAAAATGTTTAATTTATCTAGGCAAAATGTTGCACATCACTTTAAATGGTACTGTACGACCAAAGCTCATCTACTCTTCCAGAATAACTGTACCATACTGATAAAAGGACTTAGGAAAGTAAGCCTCATCCTTCTGAGGAGCATGATTCCCTGGAAGCACTAGGATTTCCCATGACAATAGTTCTTCAGTTCCAAGTAGGTATCTTTCCATTTCACATGCCTCATGAAACCAGAGGTCCCCAAGTCAGCCTTAGCAAACCATGACTTTAACCTATTTTCTTTTCACAAAGATCAGATTTAGGGTCAGGACAGATGAACACTGTTTAGCTGGTATGGTAAATAGCTTGTCTTCCCATCGTCTTGTGTGTATCCCATGTGAAAGCAAAAAAAGGACTTCTGCCACCAGACCTGCAACCCAGCCAGCTTCCAGAAGGACCACACAAACCAAAAAATCCTGCCTACCTGACATGCTTACCAAAGTAATGGAAGTTCTGCTCTCACAGAGGTTAAAAAATGAAAAGAGAAGATGCTCTTTTACCCAATCTGCCTGAGTTGTTTACTGCACCTGAGATGCAGTACCAAGTGACTTGCAAGTCCCATTGCTGCCATGAACAACTGCATGCAGTTCCATATGGCCAGATCAAAAGGATGCCTATGGAAAGGTTCAAAATACTCCTACAACACTATATTTCCTGGTGAACAACCTGGAAAGAAAAGTAACTGTAGTGAGCATCAGACATCTTGATGTGAAAGTGACTATTCCTTGAACACTGTCCCCCCAGTTCCCTAGAGGCTAGTGGCTCCCTTCTACTGGGAATGCAACTGTGAGCTGAACAGTAGCATCCCACTTGCCCCAGGCCTCACAGTCTTGTAAATTAACTTAGGAATTTTTGCCTCCTTTCTACTTGCAAGTCAAAGCAAAAGGCCTCTGAGAGGATCAAGAGAGTATTTCCTATGGAAAACCCCTGGCACAGGAAACCCTTGATCTGAGTGTCTCCAAACTCCAAGGAAGGCACTGGCACAGAAGCACAGGCATGTGAGCATGTATTCTGAACTTTGGGTAATTATGCTCACATTTTTCTAGTGCAGATAAATGGGCCAGGATTTATTATTTCAGTCTCTGAAAAAGAAATAAAGAAAAAAATCCAAATCTCTTTCTGGATAGTTTTAAATTTACTCTTTCTTCTTGCCCCAAAGCATCCATTGCTTAAAAGAAACAGGGGAAGACACCTTGATGAGGATTGAAGAGGAAATCTCACCAAGATACTCTTGCAGTTTCCCAGTGCTTATTCTGCTCCTGTGAACAAAAGGAAAGAATAATAGGTGGATTTCTCTTTACCCTAAAGGAAAACACCTGATACACACAGAGAGCTAGATCAGTTCAGGGACAGTGGTAAAAATTTGCTGTGTTAGTCCTTTTCAGTGCTGTGGTTCTTTTTGTCCTCTTTTATTCTTAACAGCAAGACAGACTCATTACTAAGGGGACAGAAATTGATAAATACAGTATGTTTTCCTTTTGCACAGGAAAGCAGAGGTTTATTGAGAGGGCACTAACCTCACATCCCTTCCTAACCATAACTTGATATGGCTATTGCACAAGTAATGCGACAAAGTGTCACACTGAGCTCCTGAAAACACTGTGTCTGTAGTCTCAGTGTTGTACACAGCTGTACCCTCTTACATCAGTATCTCCACACATCAGTTCATCTCAGAAAGATAAGAACATTGCCACTTCTGTCCTTATGGTCACAAGGGATTACCAAAGCCCTGAAGCAAGCCATATAGCTGCGCTGTGTATATGAGAGGACACAGCCTCCAATGTGCAACAACAGAGCAGGGAATCGATTAACAGCCATCTCCGGACATTAAGAGCTAAACAGCCATTCCTAAACCTGGACTGGAAGTTGTATCCCAGGAGAAATGTGCCAAATGTGAGCTCATTTCTTCTCATAGAAGGGCAGCAGCCAGCTGGAGGGGCGGGGAAGGGGGTTGCTGGCAGAGGATGGAGCTGACACCATATCACTTCAACGTGTGCACGCTGAGTTCTGTGTAATATTTTATAACAGTGCCTTATAAACCTCAGATCAGTCCTATCTCTCACCCCTCTTACCCAAATGAAAATACGTATCAGGAGACAAATGTGAATGCAAAAGTTTTTTGTCTTGCTCTCACGGACAGAAGTTATAACATTCTGTTGCATTTAAATCCTGCCGTGCTGGTGTAAACACCAGGCATGGGTGATCCAATACAGAGCAAGTCCAAGCTGGCTCAGCCTCAGACTTGTCGTCTTGACTCAGGGTTTTTAAGGCTAGGACTGGTTCAGATGCAGGATAGGTGAAATCACTTTTCAAAATTCGGAACCCACCCAAAAGCACGGGTTCAAAAGTGCATCTTGCACTCCAGGACTTCGGTTTTGTCTTCCACATTGCAAGAACTGTGGGCAGGGAAAAAGCAAACAAGGCGCACAGCAAGGAGATGAGAGAAAAGTAAAATTGTAACCTGTGGTGAGGCCTACTGCATGCCAAGTGTTTTCTCAGTGGTGAGAAATCAAAGTGTGTGCTGGCTGTGCTGTGCTCAACAGCTTCAAGAAAAAACAGCCAATACACACCTGACACTTAAAGCTCCACCATGTCTCCAAAGAAGAAGACATTTACATTGAAGAAATTTATATTGGACATTTTCCTTTTTAGTAAACTGACCTTAATCTTCATATATTCACCCTCCCAACCTAACCTTTGGTAGAGCTCACAACGTTCCACACTGAGTCCCCTCACAAAATACCATTTTGTCTGGGTTTAGAAACCCTGGTTCTGACAGTCTGAGCTTGAAGACATTGTTGCATTAGCACAGATTTTGATCAGCACAGCTTTTACTCAGACCTAGGACATCCCAGACTCTGGAGCAGATCACAGCACTAAGGCAAGGTGACATAGGTTGCAACAGGCAGATGGCACTGGTCAGGAGGCATTTCAGACAAAGGAAGAGAACATTCCAAAGACTTGTGCAATTTCAGACAACATCCACAGTTATGAGCTTTATTCAAAACAAATTAAGCTTCCTGTTCTTCTGATAGTCTGCCATCTCCCTCAGTTATGTCATGGAGATGTCTATGTGCTTAATTTTAATGACAAGTTGTTGAAACATTAAGCCTTGGTGGAGGCATGAAAACCAAAAGGGAAATATTTGTGTAAAAAATAGTGGGGATGGAGTCAGGAAAGCACATAGGCAGAAGGCAGGAAGAAAGGCAGGGAGGCGGGAAGGCAGGCAGGAAGACAGGAAGGAAGGCAGGAAAGAAGGACCAGATTTGTTTGAATATTTTTTCCCATGAATTTACATTGAACTCCTCTCATGCTGCCCTCTAATCCCATGTGATGAGAATTTTTTCCCTTGCTGTACTCAAAAAACAGAAGTGACACATCCACATTTTGAACCAGTTTGCTACAAAAAGGATATGCATTTCTCTCTATGTCTTCAGCTTATCACAAGGCTGTCAAACATAGGCGATAAGACACTCACTCTTGACCTGGTGCTTACCAGCACTGATGGGTGGATGAGCCCATTGGAGAATGACAAGACTGCTGAAGTCTGGAGTGGCAGAATTTTAGAATAAAAGCCACAGAAACTCAAATTTTTTGTTTCACATATTTCTGTCACAATACTTCCCTCTCCCCTTCAGCTAACTCAGATCTCCCATTTTTAAAACATGGCTGGACCTTTAAGAGACATATTGGACAGACCATAGGAATGAAAATCCTGAAAATCCTCTCTCTTTTAAAAAGTTACAGGAAGTATGAAAATGTCATATCCAAAAGACATTTACAGTAAGACAGCCTTGGACTTGTTAAGGGCCCTGAGCAACTCATGCTTTTAACAATTCGGACTGAAAGAAATACAGGATTTCAGTAAACTAGTAAGTAAGTAAATAAATAATTAATTCACTCATCTGATGCCAGCATCAAAACAGTAGGAGACCTTATTACTTCCTTTATTTCCTTTCATATCTGGCTCTGTTGATATAGCACACAATGTGAACAACATACTGGCAAACTTCAAACAGGGACTGAGATTATATCCAACAAAGCTAGAAGGGGAAGTTCAACACCCACACAGTATATTCATACGGAAACAAACCAAATATATTTATTTTATGTGACAGTTTGAATTTATTATTAGTTGCATATAATATCCTGTCTCATTTCTTGAGGACTCTTGGAGTTTACTTCAGGATGTCTTACATTATCATACAACCCTTCCCCTCTACCCTGACACCCTCTCTGCTGAACCTCCTCTATGAGAAGTCTCTGACAAGCAGAAATTTTAAAGTTTGAAGCTTTGGAAGATATTTCATAAAGGCAGTGAAGACTAAAGTGGAAGCAATGTGAAAATTAATGTACAGTAGAATCAATGAACATACCACTAATTTCTCTGCACAGCGAGAAGGACTGCCCCTATAAGCAGTGACCAAAAAATCCACAGGTGGCTAAACTATTAAGACTTCTACATATGCTGGCCTTGTAAGAAAACAAAATTTCACAAACATACACTGCTTTCCCTCCCCTTCAAATTTGACCCACTTCAGCTACTTTTATAAGAAGTTTGGAAAAGCTCAGTTATTACAGAAAAAGAAAAAAGGTGGTCATACATGGAATTAAATTCTAAAGATGATACTTAAAAGGTAGATGATAGATGAAAATCTCAGACTTATGATGAAATTATTTACATTCCCTGAGATAGAAGGATGTCTAAGTGGTCAGATTTACTAAGCTTTGACTTTTATTGGTCTGTTTTCAACACTACACTGGGTTAACAGACCTAAGAGAAGATCTCATTCCATGAAATATGTGTCCTTTGCTGACTTCCCCCATTTTGCCTCTACAGACTTCTAAGAGTTAGAACATGTTGTAGCACCTTGAGTATGCAAAACTGGTCAGCCATCTGTTAAGACAAGCCTGCTGTCCATAAGGTGATGCAAAAAGCTGGAGAAGTCCACAGCAAAAATTTGCCATTCCTTTTCAAGAGTTAGGAAGAAGTTTTGGTTCAAACCCCAGTACAATATTCTGATGAAACAAACACTTCATGCCAATTTTTGGATTAGTTGTTGTCCACCAGATAAGAAGACTTATTTCAGAACTGTCCTTGGCTTGTGCTGAGACAAATAATTTATTTTTATTTTTCCTGCTCCCCATCATGTTATTATAGGACCTGGTAGTTGGTATGTTTTCCCTTTTTTCTTCCAATACCTTTAGCTTTTTAATTGTTTCCATAAGGATGATCTTACCATTCCTTTTTCTTCCTCAGACTGCAATTTCCGAGTTTTCCCCCATGTAATTGTCTCCCATACAATTCTGAGTTCTCTTACAAAGTTAAGAAAATAGCTATAGAAAAGCAAATAGAACCAACACTGCTGTCTGCAGATTTGATAATATAACAGAAACCATGAGGTTTTATTTGGACACCTTATGACACCTTATAAGAGATTAAGGTTTTATTTGCTTCAGTGAAAATTTAGTCATGCAGAGATTGATACTTCTGATGAATTTTTTGTCTGGTCATGTGGCCTTCTCAGACTTTACACTGACTCATGAACCTTCTGAACATTGAAGGTTGTCCAGCTGACAGATCTATGATTACAGGTGACCACATTCAGACAATCCACAGTGTCATGTCACACCTTCTTTTATTATTCTTTTGGAGCCCTATGAATCTAGCAAAGTAATTGAAAGAACACATTAAACTTTAATGGCACTGGTGAAGCAGACCAGTAGCTCAACAGCCTACATCAAGTGCTGACTTCTTTTCACTGAAGTCCAAAACCAAAAAAACTTTCATCACACAACCTTAGTTTAGCTCATGCAAGCTTCTGCATTTGGTAGAAAAAAGAAAAAAAAATATACTACAAGAATCTGAAGGAAGATGTTAGTAAAATATGTCCTAATACAGAGTTCTAGAGTAATATAGGAAGAAATTATACATAGTAGCATCTAGTCCTTCCTATAAGAAACGGTTTCGTTTTATAGACGTGACACATCTGAAGTACAGCAGCATGGGTCACAAACCACATTGGTGAGATATTTTCATTTTGTAACATGAATAAATCTCAGCTTTGTGTAGCTGAACTCTGCATTTCAGTTCATCCTCACCCAACCAATCTGAGCAAATGCTAGTCAGTATGTATACATGATCCTGCATGAAAATCCATTTGTGTTCTTTGGACCTCATACTGGAAAAAAACCCCTTTCAATATACCTACAATTTTTGAGACAGACGAGCTGACACAGCAGTAGGTAGACCTATCTACACATGAAAGGAAAAACCGTCAAGCTTTATACATTCAGATGTAAACAAGAAACATATTCATTTCACTGCCTAATTGCGCTTGTGGTCATCCAAGACAGACCCAGTTAGATAATAGGGGAGTGTAATGCCAAAGAGCCTGGAAGGAATGGACTATTCTATTTGACTATTTTCCATGTACAAATTAGCACAGCAAAAAGAAAGAAATCCTGCAGAAAAACACATGTACTTTATTATAGCCCCTAGTGTTACTTCTGCAAGTATCACAACAGTAACAAAGAGCTAAAAAATGCTGCTGAAAAGATGCAAATAACAAATACAAAAATGCTTAAATGTCCCTCTGACGTGACATGATTTGACTTTTAGTTTGTCTGAACTCATGGCTGGTTTTGGTTTGGACACATTCCTTTGAGTTAGACAACTGTGATTTCTTGTGCTAGGCTTTTATTTTTAAACTAACAGAAAGGAAAATCTCTGGAACAAAATGCCTGCTCTTTCTTTTGTTACTCTTAAAAGTAGTATTTCCTTAGCCTGAAAAGTTCATGGCACAATAAGCAAAATTTTACAACTATCTGGTCTTTCTCTGGAAAGAGAAACTTTTCATCTTTTTCAAGACAAGCACCTTAGTGTTATGGCTCAGATTCTTAAGAGTAGCCATGAAAATACTTAGTCCACATAAATGCTAGAGAAACTGGCTCTCTGAGTATGGAGCAAGTTTTAGGACATTTAACAAAATACACTAGGGACCCCCAGTGACCTTACTCAAGCACCACTCAACTGAAAATGAATACAATTTCTTCTGAAGAAGGCTAAGAACCCCAATGGAGTAGTGAGCTGCACTCACTACTACATCACTCCAGGCAGCTGATAGTGAGAGAAAGAGGAGGAGCTATTGCTGTTGCTGCCTGTGGACTTGTCACAGCCTGTGAGGCTGCTAAGGCTCAATTGTCTTAGCATCACATGCACATAGCTGTACACGTGCCTGGGCTGTGCAACCTCCTTCCTGAGGCAATGATGCTGAGTGAAGAATTTAGGTGCTACTTCTACGGTGTCGTACTGAAAATTTAGGAATAACTGATAAATTATTCTAAGACCAACAGTGTAAGCATTTATTGAGTAACCTTAGTGCTTACAACTGTGAACTTTTGCTGAAGTTACTGAAGTGTCACATGACAAGAAGCTGCTGCTGCTGGTTATTGTGGGAAAGACAGGGCCTTTAGAAGAGATACAAGGTGATACACAAAAATCCAAACGCTGATTGTCATGGATTTCAAACTCATTCTGTCTACTTGGCTAAAGGCTAACATCTAGGATGCTGACAGCCAGGTCACAGACTGATTTAAGGACTTCTTGTTTTTCTCTCAAGAGCTATCTATGAGCTTTCTACCATGCCTTTGGTGAACCCAAGCAGCAATAAACTACAGTAGGAACAGGTATACCAAGGCATCCTACAACTTATCCCTATCTCTAGCCAAGCTGTAAATCAAATATGGAATGTTTACCTAATCTCCTGCTGAAAGCAAGTGAGAGATTTTCCCAACTATGGAAGGAGCAAAAGAATGGTCTGATTCAAAAAAGAAAGTTAAGCTTGCTTCACATCACTATTCTTAAGGTACAAAGAGATTTGGCGGGAGGCGGGGGGGAAATCTTGAAGCAGTGTAAGTCATACAAATAAAAACTGGTACTGGTAAAATGTGGAATAAAATGCATAATAGTTGGCACCAGAATGCATTATTTATTTTCATGAATCAGGGACTGAGAACTTAATTCACAAGCAGCAGAGTAATATACAAATATTATGAGTATGAGCTTAACATGGGGCCAAATCCCACAGTCTTGTGGAGTAATATCTCCTGTTGATCTTCCTTTAATTAGTTCTGCAGGACTGTCTCAGTCATTACTGACTTATTACAGTCGTCAGGTAATAAACATCTCATTTTCATACATGAAAGAGAATCTATGCTGACTTTATGCCATTTTGTGTGAATTCAGTATTATAAATGGAAAACAGACTTTCAAACAAAGTAAGACTTTTATATCAGTACAAATAGCATTCTTATTTCTAGTGCTCAATAGTATTTAGTGACTCTATATCCAAAAAGCCGTTCCTTTTTTTTTAATAATACAGTTATTTAAAAGAAGTATTTTGAACAGGGTAATCCTAATGTTTAGCTCTCCATGAGGTTTACTAAAAATTGTCTTGAGATTAGTTTACAATGATTATTGTAGATTGGTTGACACTGATAAATAAGATGGAATCTGCTATAAAATTAAATGTATTTCTTAATGATGCTTTGCTGGTTGAACTACTACATTCAATCAAATTCTAGGAAAATGGCAATATACCTACGCCAAGACGACTCTGGTATCAAAAGTGTGCGTATATTAATATCCTTTCTGCAGATGTTCTGATTGCCAACTCACCACTCATAAAATTAGGTATGAGTCAAAATGGAACATCTTATGTCAATCAAACAGCACACGTACATCTTTCAGCTGTAAGCATCCTATCAGGATAATCAGGGGAAGTATGCACTAAAATAATCAAGTCTTCTGCTCTGAAGTATACCAGATATCACAGTATGTATCTTTCAAAGTTTGGTATAAACTTGACTCTGTAATGAGGTACAGAAATAAGGAGAGCTCATTTAAGCTGGTTTCAGGAAAAAGTTCAGTACATGCTGTACCTGTTTTCTCGGCATGTGCAGAAAAAAACTTTTTTTTTTTTTTAAGGAAGAAAATTCCAGGAACATTACAGCATGATATAGTTTGATTTAAAGAGCAGAGAAACAGCTCCTCTCTGAATCCCAAGCAGTTAAATCACCTTTTACAGGTCATTTAGAAGTTTAGAAAGCTGATGCCAACATCAGCTTCTTGGTTCTACTTGCATCAACCCACAATATCACGGCTCCAAGTCTGCAGTGCTGTAGACAGGATAAAACTTACACGACTTGTTCAAAACAAGCTCTCTCCAATTTCAATTTTAAGAGATTAAAAAAACATGCCCACCCGCATATATGCACACAGATACAGAATCAGCTACAGGCGGTAGGTATTTTAGCAAAGAAACGGCATTTACCAGGAGGAGGGCAGCCAGAAGCAGGGTGCCAGCGGCTGTCCAGCGGCAGCACTCCATCGTGGGGCGGGTGCCGGACCTGCGCTCAGACGCGCGCAAGCTGCGAGGCGCTCGGCCGGCGGCTGTCACCTCCAGCGCCGCTCGCTGCAAGCCTGCCTTCAGCGTATTGCCTGCCTGCCTTCAGCGTATTGCCTGCCTTCAGCGTATTGCCTGCCTGCCTTCAGCGTATTGCCTGCCTGCCTTCAGCGTATTGCCAGCCTGCCTTCAGCGTGCTGCAAGCCTGCCTTCAGCGTATTGCCAGCCTGCCTTCAGCGTATTGCCAGCCTGCCTTTAGCGTATTGCCAGCCTGCCTTCAGCGTATTGCCTGCCTGCCTTCAGCGTATTGCCAGCCTGCCTTCAGCGTATTGCCAGCCTGCCTTCAGCGTATTGCCAGCCTGCCTTCAGCGTATTGCCTGCCTTCAGCGTATTGCCAGCCTGCCTTTAGCGTGTTGCCGGCCTGCCTTCAGCGTATTGCCTGCCTGCCTTCAGCGTATTGCCAGCCTGCCTTCAGCGTATTGCCTGCCTGCCTTCAGCGTATTGCCAGCCTGCCTTCAGCGTATTGCCAGCCTGCCTTCAGCGTATTGCCTGCCTGCCTTCAGCGTATTGCCAGCCTGCCTTCAGCGTATTGCCTGCCTGCCTTCAGCGTATTGCCAGCCTGCCTTCAGCGTATTGCCTGCCTGCCTTCAGCGTATTGCCAGCCTGCCTTCAGCGTATTGCCTGCCTGCCTTCAGCGTATTGCCAGCCTGCCTTCAGCGTATTGCCAGCCTGCCTTCAGCGTATTGCCTGCCTTCAGCGTGCTGCCAGCCTGCCTTCAGCGTATTGCCTGCCTTCAGCGTGCTGCCAGCCTGCCCTCAGCGTATTGCCAGCCTGCCTTCAGCGTGCTGCCAGCCTGCCTTCAGCGTATTGCCAGCCTGCCTTCAGCGTATTGCCTGCCTTCAGCGTGCTGCCAGCCTGCCTTCAGCGTGCTGCCAGCCTGCCTTCAGTGCCGCCTCTCCGCCTCCATCGGCCCCGCTCGCTTTCCCGACCCTGCCGTGGGTAGTAGGTAGGTTGGCCCGAGCTGCGGGGAAGCGCTCCCCGAGCCGGCGTTTAGCCAATCCCCCTCCTGCTACTCAGACGTACAGCGCAACAAAGCCAAGAGGTCTGGGGAAAGCGTAGCAGCTACAGAGGGGAAGGAAAAAGAGAGCGGGAGAGGAGGAGTAGTAGGAGGAGAGAGGCAGAATGGCAGAGCTGAACGGAGCGCTCTGCCTGCAGCTCCTGGAGCTCCGCTCCACCACTTGCCATGAGCTGCTCAAGCTTACTGCTCGGTCAGTAGCTCTCCCGAGCGTGCATTGTTCCAGACAGGAGGGAAACTTAATCTGTGTCAATACATAACGTATGCCATAAAAAGCACCAATAGGAAAATGCTGACATCCTCCAGGGAGAACGCACAGTTTGCTAAAGCCTCGATTCTTTACAGAAAAGTGCTCTCTTTTAGACCGTTTGCTCAGCAATAAAGAAGTCTGACTCCACTTTAAAATTATGAAGCAAAAATGTTTCCAACAGGCCGGGTGACACTCTTTCCACAGCTACATTTTTATTCTTTTGGGGAAATTTAAAACCTAAGCTATTGGAAGGAAAGTGGGATTACTGCAGGAAGAATTTTGCACAGAAAGGCAGACTCACACACCTCAGGAAAGGTGGGAACTCTGCCTTTTAAGTATTAATTTGACAGACAGGAATTTCAAACAACTGCTCTCAGTCTGTTCAGAGTTCATTTAGCTTGCCTGCCTATGATTCTGCATTGCCTGAATTCTCCAGCATTCTTTTTTTTTTTTTTTTTTTTTTTTTTTTACTGTCTGTTTATTTTCTGAAGGAGAAATTGCAGACTGGATCCAAGAATTTTCTAAAGGCACTGGGCATTCTCGCACATTGGGCTGAGCTGGATGCCTTGCAGTTGCAATATTTTGGTGCTGCAGGGCATATCACATCCAGATGGGCATATAGAAAGCCCAGCAAAGTCGTGATTCTGGTACATCAGCAAGCTCAGACAATGGAGAAGAGTAAGGTACATGTGTGTTAGGGGTGGACAATAGTATGCTAGCCATGAGTCTTAAAAGGGACTGAAGTCAGAAGCTAGCAAAGGAAAAGGAAACTCTGCCAAGGGCCAGGACTGGGGACAGAAAGGAAAAAGGAGCAAGGGTAGACCACAGACTGTTTAAGAGAACTTCACATCAGTAGAAATTAAAACCAGCCTGGGGGAAAAGCTGGATGAACAGATGGAGAGTGATACAGACTTCGTAAAAGAAAAGAACTGGGTGGAAAAATGAAAAAGAGTCACAGATGTTGAGAAGTCAGATAGGAGAAGTGTCTGGCTTTGTACAACAGGAACAGAAACATAAACACTGAGGACGTCTGAAGGCCAAAATAGAAAAGATATCAACTAGATGGAGATGGGCCTTAGGAAATCAGGATGAAGAAGAAATGTCAAAAAAGAAATAAAAGTAATTAGGAACAGTGGAAGAAATAGATTTCAGCCTTCACTGCACAGCATTCATTTGGTTGGGTACCTTTGGAATTAGCAGGCGAGGAACCAGGGCCTGAAAGACTGAAAAGGCTCAGTAGGAAGGCGCTATGATGGAAAATGTAGTAGCTGGACTGAACATAGCAGGGATGAGAAAAGGTTTGAAACAGGTTCCAGTATTCTCTAGTACATCCTTATCTATGTCTACAGCAACTTCAGTTACTTCTTCAGGGAGCAAAGGAGAGAGATGGACCACTTTGCACCATCAGAAGTGAGGAAGCAACCATAGGATGACATCAACGGAGAAATTATGACTTTTCCTATTGCTCTTTAAAACTCAGGAAACTCAACATACAAATCTACTAAAAATCCAGTGTACCTTTTACAAATAACACCATTATGCCCCCCAAGTAAAGCCCTCATATCTTTTTCTTCACCAGCAGAGTCAACACATATACTGAGAGCTGCACAAAAAGATTTTATCCATACATCTCCTTGCTATTGTTGCATGTTATCCACCTTACTCTTTTCCTTTTCTACAAGACTAATGTCATTGGAGAAGTACTTACAGTAGTTCCTGGAATTCCTGTAAATGAAATTCTCTAGACAAACTTTTAAATGCAAACAGTAAGATTTGTTATATTGAATAGATGAATCTTGACTGCTTTATTTTTAAGAAAAAAACTGCTGCAATTATGATTACATGACTTACAATGGATGGAACAACTGACAAAGATGTTTTCATAACCATGTGTTTGGGTTTATTTGTGTGGTTTATTTTGTTTATTTTTCTTTTTTTTAGTCTGACTTTAAACTGGAGATTTTGCACTAACATTGTATAATGAATGCCATTTCTGAATGCCTCGTTTTGCATTTCTTGCTCAACTTTGGAAAATGTGGCTTTTTTAAAATGAAGTATAGGATATTCTTCTTATCAGTAGAGAAGGCTCAATAGACAACTGTATCATCTAAGGTGGACTAATATTTTTGGAATTATATTTATAGTCAATGTATTCTGCCAGTTTTCTGATCATGGAACCTCCATCACAGCTGATGGGAATGTTGCATGAAGAATGATGGTGGGAGACAGGAGTGTATTATGTAATAGAATCATAGAATCATTAGGTTGGATAAAACCTTTAAGATCACCAAGTCAAAATGTTACTTTAACACTGCCAAGTCCACCAATAAACCATGCCCCTAGGCACCATGTCCACATATCTTTTGAATACCTCCAGGGATGGTGACTCAACCGCTTCCCAGAACAGCCTGACACCACCTCAGTTCCCAATATTCCATCTAAACATATGCTTGAGGTTGTTTCTTCTTCTCCTTGTTTCTTTGGAGAAGTGACTGACCACTAACTCAAAGTTGTAGAGAGTGTTAAGGTCTCCCCTCAGTTTCCTTTTCTCCAGGCTAAACACCCCCAGCTCCCTCAGCTGCTCCTCACAGGACTTGTGCTTTTCACCAGCTCCCTTGCTCTTTTTTGGATGTGCTCCAGAACTTCAATTTCTTTCTTGTAGTGAGTTGAATGTCTTACAGTAATGCTACAAAATTATGTAGTCTGCAATGTTCAGACATGTCAAAAAGGTGACTTTAAAGAGCTTTCTTTATTTAAGATATGTGTTTAATCACTAGCACAGCAGCATGGTATTCATAATAGCATTACAATATGCATGAAATTCACCATGATTGATACTCTGGTTGCACATTTAAAATTTAGACCAGAATCTAAAATGCAACTTGAATTTTGTTTTCACAACGAACTCATGCAAACTGTGTAATTTTTTTCATGAAACTACATAAATATTCTTAATAAAAACCACTATAAATAAAAACCCACATTCTTTCAACAGTTTGGCTTTCAGTTTTCTGCACATAGTTGAACTTAAAAATCAAAGTGAAATTCAGGGAATGGAAACACATGAATCAAGTCCAAGGGAAAGGTCTACTCAAATTCTTGCCTATAGCTTTAACGAGCAGTTATGTCCAATATCTGCCAATTTCTACAGAGCTATATTGGATCTATATAAAGGCTCATTTGAATTATTCATAACGGGACAAAATGAAAAAAAACCAACACAAAAACCCAACAACAACAAAAAGAAAGGTAGTGTAGATTTACTGAAAAATTACATTAAGGCATCAAGTGCCTGAAAGGGCTCTAGAGCCCATCTCCATGTCCTGCTGTTTAGGTCCAGGACATTATTATACTGCATATATGCATTTATATGGGGTTAATTTATTTGTCTTGCTGAAAGACATATTCAATATTCTATATATGGAACACTAGTTTGGGAGTGTGGAGTGTGGTATTTCTTCTTTGGATGCACATATATATATTTATAAAGTAAAGCCTACACTACAAAGGAAAAGATGCTCTAAACAAAGTAACATTGCCTGAAGAGTGCAAAAACTCAGGCCCGGTTCACGTCCAGAATTTCCCTGTCAGATACCCCAAGGGAATACAAGAATTCAGAGCAATAAAAGCCTGCTATCTGCAGCAGAAGTAATAGCTGAAGCTTTAAGGGATATGTTAGCCAGTGTGGATGGTGCCTAATGTTCCCAGCACTGTTGTTTCCCCAGTAAGACTGAGGTTGTTTTTAGCAAAATCTTAATGCTACAGATGAAGTCCTGAGACACTCAAAATCATTTGCAAAAACTGATACTGGGGATTGGTGAATCTAGGATTGCATTCAGCATCACTTTCTGAGTATATATATGCAAATATGTCACCTCCAAACCCTGACCTTACAAATAGATGTCATTCACCATCTCAAGGGAGATTGCACAAATACTTGCTACACTGTGTTCTGAAAATTGCACCTTCCACTTTCTGAAGTGGTTATTCATTCCAGTTTTCCTTCACCTCTGAAAGGTGTTAAATTAAATCCGTTTGCATCTGTTTGAAGGAAACAGAATTCATAATCAACACTGCACTCTACCTATTACAAATTATATGAGATGGAAGTAGAAGCCAAGGTGGGTGTCTGAAGCAGTATTTTAAGCTCTACAGATTTAACAATACTTAATTTGACAAACACACATGCAGGCAGAAAAAACCTGTTAACATCAATATACTTGCTAGCAGAAAAGAGTGAACTCAGCTTTGGAGCTGATCTCCCTGGTGAGAATATCGTACCGTTGTCACTCAGAAGACACCTGTCTCTTCCTGGTAGCTGGACCTCTTTTTTGCCATACAGTCTGTAGCAAACGGAATTTTTTATTTTTTTCTACTTTTTCATTAGCAGTTTTTCTTAGATTTTTTTTTTCTATTGTAAACCCGGATTGATTTCTGGGAACCTGGAAGCTTGTGCAAATATGGAAAGTGAGAAGTGGGAGGGAACCAGTGCTTTGGAAGGAGATATAGACAGGATTTGCATTTATATGTGTGTGTGTGTGTTCCTGCATGCCTTTGAAGGCTGTGAAAGAAACTAGAATTAAAGTTATAAGGACTGTAATATTCTGGAGTGTCCAGGTACAGCTCATTTAGATATACATGATGTAAGATTATGAAAGCCCTTTTCCCCAAAGGTTAAGGTGCTGATGCATACAAACCTTTACCTAGACATCCAACTTGAGATAAGACTCAAAAGTATGATAGGAGGAACAATACATCTCTGAGCAATAAGAAATTCTTTATTCATACCTAGCAGAGAAGTAGATACATAGTTCAGCCTCCAGATTCACCAGGTCTTTGCCCTTTACAGGAGCCTGGTTGCCATGAGCCCTGGAGTGAAATGATGCCACTTAGGAACAGGTGTGCCGTGATCTCTCTGTGTTCAACACTCACATCTAATGTGAGGTGAGGTCTCAAGAAAGGGATGATATGTAACATTGCTTTATCCATTTTGTTTTGCTGAACAGAAATCAGACCTATGAGATGCTTCCACATGAAACATTTTAAGCTTTAAATATTGAAGCTGAACAGTTGCTTCCTCCATGGGAATGATGGAAAAAGTTGGAGTGAATTCCTATATGGAGGCTGCTTCTTTCTTGAAATTTAACTGTACTTATTGAAGTAATGAGCTACAGAGAACTCCCCCCTTCCTTGCTAGTTTGTTACCATATCATACTTACTAATGATCTGTTGTATTTCAGTAATAGACCCAGACCTTTGGCAGCAGTAAAATCTAAACCAAAATTTCACTAAAATGTCTAAACAATTATAGACTCGTGAAGGGTTTTTTCCACAACAATTTAACTTCATGTTCAATTTTTTCCTTGTAAGGGTGTGGCAGTTTAGTGGATGAGCCAAACATCTTGAACTGACATGCTTGAGAGAACCTAAGTTACAACAACAAAATAGGGAAATTCTGCAACAGGAGGTGGAAAATTACTTCCTCCTCCTGTTTTGACAGAGAATTCCAGGTGAAAAAGGCAACCACTTATATATCATTCTTCCAACATAATGTCATTCTCAGGCTTATTTCTTCACACAAGACAGTTTCCTGTATTGTTGTGCTGCTGTATGCTCCTTTTGAAATCTACTTTCAGAAGCTTTTTCAAGAAGCCTTACTTATTTCCACTCTTTCCATGCCTTTTGCCTCCCAGCCAGTGCTGTATCTCAAATTAACTCGCTCTAAAACTTGCCTTGCTTTTCAAGCAGCCCACAAAACACAGAAAATAATCAGTTTCTGTTGTAAAAACAGGGCACCGTAAGTACAGTAAGATTAAGTGAGATTAAGTAATTTACCCATAATTTTACATGAAGGCACTAACAGAGGACAGAATTGTACAGCATTTCTGAAGTTGCAAACTAGCAGCCTTAGCTATATGGACCCATATGGGGCTTAAGTTCCATGAGAAATCACATGAAAGTAAATCTCACTTAAATATGTATGGCAAAGTGACATTAATTGCGGAGTATTTCCTTTGCCTTACAAAACATCCAGATCTTGCAATAAACTTCACGCAAGTAAGAGACTTGTTGTATGTCAATAACTTGAAAATCAATGAACAGTCATTGTTGTGTTTTTAAATCATAGGCCTGACTTCAGATATCAAGTCAATATGTGAATTTTGTTCTTCATGAAAGTTTCTAGGCATGCTGTTTGCAAAAATTAACCAGAAAACAGATACTGACAGAGGATACAAACATGTAATTAATGAGAAGTCTAATTTTTCAAACTATCAAGCCTCTGATTTTAGAGAGATTACACAGCAGCACTTGGGGCAGATGATACTGCTTTTGAATACTGCAGAAACAGAGCTTATATTTTTGTATCTGCAAGTCAGTTGAGTTATAAATTTCTTTATTGATAAAACCAAACCCAAATCAAACAAAAAAACCTCACAGGGTTTTCAACATCTAATTTAGAAGGCTTTTGTCTTCCCTCGTTTTTCCTTCTGTGGAAGTAAAGCATAGGAAATTATTTATATGGCCTTTTGCATTGCAAATGGGATTCAATTACATTTCCATTTTCTTCTTTTCAAAACTGAGATTCTATAGCAGGCACAGACCATCATGAGTGAACCTAAACCATGTGAAACTGCCAAAATATAATGAAGTGAAGAATTTGCAAGTTTTAATAATCTTACGAAGAAATGAGACAAAAAATAAGACTAGGAAGTACATTTTGGATCACGATTCGGAAAACCCTTAAGGTGGAGGTGGGATTTGTGTTTGGTCAATTTGCAATACTCAGCTCTGTGTCTGTATTCAGCTTTCCAAAGTTTCCACAAGAGAAGGTGTGGAGGAAGGAGAGGGGTTGGATACAGAGTCTTTGGGTTTTGGCCCATCTCTTATGCTAGCAATCAATGAAAATGCCAGGACAGCACAAAGCATACTTTGAAATGTTGAGCCAGCAAGATATTTAAGCGTTGGAGAAATCTTTCTTAGTGAGAGGGTTTTGAATATCAAAACAATAGTGAAGATGCTCCATGGTTGGAACACCCACTCAGTCACAATGTGTTTTTCTAAGCAAAAGGCACAGACTGCTTACCCCCAAGTTGGCCAAGTTAATAAAGATTAGCAATGCAGAAAAACAGCAAAGATTATTAGCACAAAGACACCTAATGACATATTTGAAAGTTGGAATTGTTCTTGTGACAATTACAGAGATCGAGCAAATATGAGGGTCCATGTTGAGGAAGAGAAATCTTCAGGTTAGGGGACAAAACACATTTTAAAATATAGAAAGATAAAGTATATGTTATAAAATATGAGACTAAATGGTAGGATTTTGAAACAGCAGAGTACTCAAATTGCTGCAACATACACATAGGAGTGGAAAAAGGTATTCAGTGGAATATTTGAAACACATGTTTTTTGTTTATGTTTCTTGCAAATATTTGAGAAAAGAGAACAACTTCTACCTGTATACGTTTGTGACCATGAATGCACTATTATGTTGTAACAAAAATGTATTTTTAAGCAACCAGTAAAATGCTGGAAGAGATTATAATGTTAATAACTAGGAGGTTATTGTGTTCCATATTAAATTTCTCAGCACTGCAGCTCACTATGCAAAGAGCAGCAGTTCCTACTTGATGGATTAAACAGTTGCAAAATGGTAGAAATACAGGAAGCAGTGAAAAAAGACAGATAGTATTTTCCTTTCAAGCGAGGCAGAAAATATTCTCACTATCAGAGAAACAGGTGAAAAGATGAAATAATTTTTATTTTTTGGGTTTACAATTGGCAGGATGTAGTGACCTTCTAGTTTGAATTCATGACAGTTGGCAACTCAAAATTCAAATCCATATGTGGACTGAATCATCACAGAAACACTTCTAAAAAACATTTGAAGAATGATTGTCTCTGGTAGATTTATCTGACTGGCTTGTACTGAGTCAGGCATGTGAGTAGATGATAGAATCTTAAGGGCCTCAATATTTCTCTTATTCAAGGAAGAAATCAGCTGTAATGGAAAGGAACTCAGTAGGGTCTTTGAAAAAAACAAAACAGGTGAAAATTGAAGTAAAATCCTAATTTTTATGATATTTAGTCTGCATTATAGTTTGTTTTATCATGTAATGTGTGCTCATAGAATCTGAATTTAAAAAATAAAAGCCTTTCATGTAGTGGTTGAAGATAAAGATAATCATGGCACTAAGTATGCAAATACCAAGGAACTGAAGAAAACTGTCTAGACTAAGAAAATTAAACCTTACCTTTGAGAAAGATGTGATATTCCAGTCAAATCAACTGCTGCAATTGAAGGAGAATTTGCAAATTTCTGAGCAATTGAAGGAGAATTTGCAGATAAACATTACTAGTTTTAGACATGGAAAACTAAACCCTTCAGTCATACAAGAACTTCCTATCTGTCAGTTTTCATCAAACTGATCAATATATATTATCAAAATGTATTTAAGGACATGCTGAGAGGACAGCAGATAATGCTGCATGGATGAGCAAACAGGACTTTTGTGGCTGAGGTTCCTCAAAGTCAGAAGTCAAATGCTCTAGTTCTGTAGCACTTTGATTTATATTAACTTTGCCAGCATATCAGGGAACAATTGATGTCTAATGGAATTTCAGACTAGATTATTTAGAACCATCATTTATTTACACAGTGAGTGTGTCAAAGCCTACTGTGCTAACATTTTTACATCGGAAAAGCAGACAAAATTGAGTTCTGAATTACCATCTGCAATTCAGAGCTTTAACCACAAAAGTTATTTACCAGATGAATTCTCATGAGGATCTACTCTTTTCAGGTATTTTATTGCATCATACACATTTTAATCACAATAATTATGAGAAATGTAAGACAATGAAAGGACTTCCTCTATCTGCACAAGAGAAGCTTAAAGTCCTGTAATCTTTGTAGGTCACAAATTCTCTGAGATCTTGTTGCAGTGTCTTTTTAGCTACTTCACTTGACAGTCCATGAGAGACAGGCCTTTATTTTTGCAACATCTTCTATCTTGCTTGAAGTTGTATCTATAACAAAGATATCCTCATATATATCTTTTAAAAAAACCTCTCGCAACAATCATTATATTTGTCTGTAACCAGATGCCATTTTTTTTAATTTAAGCACTTTATCTACTGAAATGGATATTTTATTTCACTCATACTTATTTTCAAAAGCTGGTCCTTTGTGATTGAATAATGTTTCCTATATTCAACCTATAAAGACTTTCATGGCTATCTTAATGCAGTTTTGTGTTAACCTTCTTTCTCTTATTTGAATCCTAATTTGTAAAATCTGCTTTTATATATCTTTGACATAAGCAGTTGTTCTGACCGCTTAGGTTTGTCTATTTGCCTGCACAACATCACTGAAGATGATATGAAATATCTTTGTGCTGTACTGTGTCTTTGTGAATTGAAAGCATAAGAGGGCTACTGGTTGGAAGCCTTTGTTCTGGAAAAGAAGTTTGTGATATAATAAGAAAGAACTGTATCTAAAAATGAAAAACTATGGATGAGATTACCTAATCATTCCTAATTACTTACTGTGGTTTTAGATTATTATTTATGTGCTAAGATTTACATTTCCCTGCTACATATTACTTCTTCTCCTCACTTCCCTCCTGGCTTTGACCAAATATATTGTCTTGTTCTTCTGTCAAAGTTCAGAGTAAAAGATAAAGCAAAACAAGCATGCATGTAGGTCTGCATTGTATCTTTGTGAACTGAGACACCAGTTTGGTTTTTTTTGTTGTAATGTTTTAACATGTATAAGCAGATCTTCATTACATGGAGAAATAAAATGGCATTCACTGCATTGTAGAATACTGTCAGCTTGTCAGTAATTTCCTATGATGCCATCAACAATTCAAAAACTAATGCAGGTAGAATGGAAGAAGCTAGAGCTTTCATACTGGCTGAGCTATACACTTTATGCTTAATAAAGTTTAGTATAATATAGATTTCTTTATCTATATGAAGATAAAGAAAGGCTCAGTTTTCATCAAAGGCTCAGTTTTCTAAAATCTATATGTAGGTGGAAATATATATGCTAATTAAAACTAATTAAACTAATTAAAACTAATTAAAGGTAATTAAAAAGCAGAGTAAAACTGCTCAGAAATGCTACACAACAGCAGTGGGTAAGGTTAGTGATTTGTGCTTTTGTAGTATCACATAGCAGGAGAGGCTGTAATGTCATGGATGTCATGTCATGGATACACGTCCTTCAATGCTGTCTATAATCATTAGGCTTTACATTTCTAAGGCCTTTCTGTTCATAGAGCCTTCTTCCCACTGACTGAGAGGCAGTCTTTGCTTGGAGTCTTCAAAACGCAGGTAGGGAGCAAGCTGTGTGCCATTAATCATACTGTAATCCCGCTAATGCTCCCAGTAGGGAGCTCAGCCCTCCCTGAGACATCCACCCCTGTGACAAAGTTGCCACATACGAATGAGGCATGCCTCATTTGTATAGAGGAAATAATAGTGCATGTCAGGACCGCTGTGCCATGTGTCTAACTAACTACAAAATTAGCCAGTTTCTTCCGTGTAAGTGACAGTAAACAGAGGTTTTGCAATTTACATCTATCCACTAGCATAGTTACCACCACATGATTCAAAAGCATCTTTTATTTTCCATATTCAGATGTGAGGATATGAGATACAGAAAAATGAGGTGCATGGTATAGACAATTACATGAAAATTCTCTAGTTTATTGAAATCTTAGCCAATGATCACCATACCACTCTCTGCCTAACTAGCTCAGTGGTAAATAAAGAAAATTCTTCTAAGCATATGCCCACATGTCATGAGCTTTATGTTTGAAGAAATGCTACTCATGGCTACTTTAATTAAACAACATTGATTACCTATTACTTGATGCCCAAGAAGGTAAAATCTATATCCCATCCTCTATAGTAACTGGATGTGGAGGGATAAACCAAAACTAGTTAATTTTATGTGTGTGTAACATGAAGATATAATTTTGTGCCCTCTTCCCCCATCTTGTTAAGGGGCACCCGGAGCTTCCTTTAGGAAATCCAAGGATAGCATTTTATAAAACACTCATTACATTACTGGTTTGAATTTTTTCATCTTTGGCTTTTTATATCCCTCTCCTGAATTATGAATATAGAAGTAGCTCCACCACTTCAATTGTGAGAGACAGGGCTGACTTCAGGCTCCCTTATGCATTTTAATTTTTTAAAGAGAGTTTAAAAGGAACTCTTCCACATAATAAAAAAAAGGTCTGGCCTGACCATCAAACTAGTGATTCCAGTAAGAATGGAGTGGGTGTTAAGGGCAGAGTCAAACTCTGCAGCTGAGTTTCAGTACTTGAGGAAAAAGACATCCTTTTACAGCTATGTTTTTCTTCTGTTCATTTTATGTTTTCTTTTATTCTTCTGGGGAACACTGAGTATGAATATTTTACTATGGCATCCCTATGTAACATGTAGCCTGTACTGCCACTGTTCCACAAAATACTGGGCTGCACTACACAGCAGACAGCTTGCCATTACTGCAGTTTATATACTAATGCACTCCACGTCAAAAAATCTTACACGTTCTTGAGGCTATTGGCAATTTAAGTGAAGATTCATTAGGGGAGAAATAATGATGATTTTAAGTAAACAGTAGATATTTGGATTCTTAATAATATTTTGTACAAAGTTTAAATACTTTTGTTTTCCACCTCCTAATAATTTATTTTTGTTTCCATTACAATGAGCATTTTTCAAGCAGTGGTTCTAAATGAATCTGTGGTTCAGGAACATGGATGGTTGATTGCATATCAGAGAGTTATTTTTTGATCCTAAGTAAGAACAAGACATAAGATGATGTCAAGAATAATCAACTAAAAACAGCAATTTGGGTGATTTTGACTGATGTGTTTTTGATCTCACTGGTGTCATGAAGACAACACAAGAGGTAGAGCAGTACAGAGAGGATTCAGTTGTGTGTAGCTGGCAACCAGAAAAAAATGCATCTTGGAATAAATCGTGCCAGATTTTCCAGCACTAGACACACAGTTACTGGCTTCTACATCACAAGATTTTTGAAGTTCCTTGTGTAACTAAAAACTTCTCATGATGTTTTTTGAAAACCCATGAATACATGCTCCCTCAATATGTGTGTGAGTCATCACTGGCTGTGATTTATCCTGATCCTTCCTGTATCATGACTGGAGCAACTAATACTGTTTCATGGAGCGCAGTAAGATATATTTCCCAAAAAGGTCTTGAGTCATATTTCCCCAAAGATCCTAAGCAAAAGATATAAGGCACATAAGTAGTCAGTAACATAACATATGTTTTTTCTGACCCAGAGGATTTGAAAATAGGTGTTCATTGGAGCACTTTTGCAAAAACTGGGTTTGTCAAGGGGTGATGGCCTGTGTTTGCACAATTTGTTCTTTTGACCTGACCTGTTTGCCCAAAAGCCTTCTGTAGGAGATAACTGAGCTCTTCTGAAAACCCACTGAACAGCATTAAGATCAGACTTTATATGCTTTCTGTACTGCTAAGTATTTCCAGTTATAAGCATCTTTGGGAAGAATGTCTTATCTTTGAAATACAGCCCCAGATAAAATTAAAAAGTAGCTGCCTTCATGAACAGCATCTCGTAGGCATTTGCATGACAACATATTTACAACCACAACAACTAGTAATCTGCAAACCAAATCATCAGTACTTTTAGTGCCATCAAGCCTGCATATTAAACTTTGTGGGTAGAACAGTTTAAACTCAGACAGAATATTTAATGAATGCCTCTAAGAAACCACATTCCTCATTGACAGTGAGGAGCCCAGAGAATGGGGCAGAGTTGTGGCAAGGAGTCATTATGGTGATTGCTTTTATAGTTTTTACAGTATTTTTTGTGTAGAAATTATTGTTGAAACTAACTCCCTGAAATGTTATTGTATGCTCTCTGTCATAAACATTGCTCACAGTTTCAGGCATGATCACTGGTTTTTAAGGAGTAGTTTATTTGTATAAATTTTGAATGATAAAGTCATTGCAGTTTGTCCTATATTCATTCATTCCCAAAATGGTCTCAAGACAGTCCACTAGAAGCCAGTCAGGGATTAATCCTGCACCTCTGCATGCAGGCATACAAGTGCAGTTCCATGAAGTGTATGCCAGAGGAAAGTGCAAGAATTTGATGATGGTGATAGCCTGGCTTAGTACGCAGCTTAGCAGCTGACTGCTGCAGAGAGGCCAGTAGTGCAGCAGCCCCATTTAGGCTATGCCTAAAAGTTCAAGACAAGGCATAGCAGCAGTATTAGAAACAACTCAGAGTGGATGCAAGGAAGAAAAACAAACAGACCAGCCAAGAATGAAACCTCAAAATTCTATCGTACAAAAAGAAAAACTCACCCCTGCAAAAAGGAGCACTCTCGGGTATGTTGGCGGTCAAGGTCCACCACCCGCCCGAAATGCCCCCTTGGCAACCCAGGAAGGGCCAGGGTTGTCATAGAGTGAAAATGAGATCTTCTCTAGATTAGAGAGCTGAAAAGCAACCAGCTGTAGAAGAAGGTATCCCCACCACAGGAATGTGAAATTAGCTATATTAATTTAATTTCACTCAACTGGGATATCTACTCCCAGCTGTTTGAAATTAGTAGGAAGTGGCTGTGTCAGCCTGGGTGGCTTTCTCTATAAGGGCAGAATGTTTGTTTCCCCAGGTGAAAATAGCAAAGGTGTTCAAGTTACAAAATGGATGGTAAAACAGCTATAATGGGCTCCTTAATGAGCTCTCTTCTCCCATCCTTGCCCTTTCTTAAAGAATTCAAGAATCCAGAGGAGGTGGTGAAGCACCTTAAAAAATGATGTATGTCCACTTCTCTGAGAGAATAGCAAAAATAACACTGAAGGCATGCAATTTTCAGTGGCAATTTTCAGTGCTCAGAGTAGCCTGTGTTTCACATGGATGCTGCTTTCTAAGAAGCACTATGCAACACAAATGTCACATGGTCCTCTGGTATTTATTAACATACTTCTCATTGCATTGTTAGTTCAATAGCTGTGTTTCTAATTAAAAGATTGCTTCTGAGAATAACAATGAGAAGTACTATATGCCACTTTACCAACCTTTCATCATAAGCTATTCGCTTTTGTTCATGAAACTTCTCAGTAGCCAGGGAAAAAATAACTGTGTCAGATTCTCAGTATAGCACTATTAATTACATGTCTTTTACTGGGTGGTACTTGAATTCAGTTTGCTTTTTAAAAAATAAATAAGCAAGGTGCTCACATGAGGTCATACTAATAGAAGTGAAAGAGCTTCCCTAGATGTTCTTCAAACTTACTCAAAGTAAGTGCAGGACAGATACTAAAAGTCCTATTATTCAGCAAAATCATGATAATTCTGTAATACTCAACAGGCTAGATTTTGCCTTCAAATGAACCTAAATGAAGTCAAGAGGAAAAGGCACACAACACAGAGATTTGGCTTCAACGCAGATGGATAGTTATAGAATCATAGACTGGTTTGGGTTGGGAGGGGACCTTGAAGATCAAAAGGTTCTAGTTCCAATCCTCTTGCTGTAGGGAATTGGAACTAGACCTGTCTGCTCAGAGTCCCATCCAACCTGACCTTGAACAGCTCTGGGGATGGGACATTCACAACTGTTCACGGGGCAATCTGTTCCAGCACCTCACCACACCTTCACAGTTAAGACTTCCTTCCTAGTATCTAACCTAAACCGACTCTCTTTCAATTTCAACCCATTCCTCCTTGTCCTTGTCAGTAGTCTTCCCTCGTTTTCCCTGTAAATTCTCCTCAGGTACTAGACAGTCACAATTAGTTCTCTCCAAAGCCTTCTCTTTTACAATCTGAGGAATTCCAGTTCTATCAGCTCCAATAATGGGAAAATTACTTCCCTCACAGGAGAGGTGCTCTCTTCCCTCTGATCAACTTGGTGGCATCCTGTGGACTCATTCCAGCAGGTCCATGTCCTTCCTCAGCTGGATGCAGCCCTGCAGGTGGGGTCTCAGCAGAGCAGAGCAGAGGGGCAGAATCCCCTTCCTGGCCCTGCTGCCCACGCTGCTTTGGATGCAGCCCAGGACACATTTGACTTTCTGGGCTGTGAGTGCCCATGGCTGGGTCATGTCCAGCCTCTCATCCCCCAGCACCCCCAAGTCCTTCTCAGCAGGGCTGCTCTGATCTGTTCATTCCCAGCCTGTGTTGGTGCTGGGGCTTGCCCTGACCCAGGTGCAGCACCTTGCACCTGGTCTTAGTAAGCCTCCTGAGATTCCCATGGGCCCACTTCTTGAGCTTGTCCAGGTCCCCCTGGATGGCATCCTGTCCTTCAGGTGTATCAGGTGCACCACTCAGCTTGGTGTTATCTGCAAATTTGCTGAGGGTTCAAATTCACACTCAATCCCTCTGTCTGTGTCATTAATGAAGACATCAAATAACATTGGTCCAAATATGGAGCCCAGGACACCACTTGTCACTAATGCCCATTAGGACTCTGAGACATTATCACTGCCCTCTGGATGCAATTGTCCAACCAATTCCTAATCTACTGATTTGATGAATCCATTGCTCTCCAATTTAGAGAGAATGATGTTGTGAGCGACTGTGTCAAAAGTTTTACAGAAGTCCAGATAAATGGCATCTGTAGTTCTTCTCTTGCCCACTGATGTAGTCACTCCATCACAGAAAGTCAATTGGTCGGTCAGGCAGGACCTGCCCTTACTGAAGCCATGCTGGCTTGAATCACCTCCCTGTCCTCCATGTGCCTTAGCACAGCTTCTGTTCCATGATCTCCTCAGGCACAGAGGATGACAGGGCTGTAGTTCCCAGGATCTTCCTTTCTTCCCTTTGTAAAGATGGGTACGTTTCCCTTTTTCCAGTCCCCTGAGATTTTGCCTGACTGCCATGACTTTTCAAATATCTTCCAAGCCACCCTGAAGAGTGGCTTGGAAACAGCATCAATGTATTTCCCCAGAACTTTAGGATGCAGCTCATCAGGTCCCATAGACTTGTGCAAATTCAAGTTCCTCAGGTGGTCAAGAACCCAATATTTACTTATAATTGGGGCCACTTCGACACCCCAGTCCCCATCCTGCTATCCATCCCCTTAAGAGGAAGGAGCTGCCACTGAAAACAGGCAAAAAGTTGTGAGTACCTCAGCCTTCTCCTGATCAGGTGTTACTTGTTCACAGTGTTAGTTATCAGAGGCAGTACACCTTCTTTTTGAACTTCCTTTTCTGATTGACATACTTGTAGAAGCCCTTGTGATTCTTTGTGTCCCTTGTCATGTCCAATTCCAGTTTTGCTTTTGCCTTCCTCTCCCCCTCCTTATATAATTGTGGTTCATGTCTACACCTTCCCCAGGCTGTCCTTTTATCCACTGTCTGCATTTGCTTCTCTTCCTTTAGTTTGACCAGCAGTTCCCTACTCTGTCACTCACTGTATCTTGCTTTCCTTGCCCATCTTCTTGGTCCTGAGGATTGCCAGCTGTTGTGCTCTATGGAAGACTTCCCTAAAGATATACCAGCTCTGTTCTGCTCCCTTGTTCCTAAGAGCCGTTTTCCAGGGGATCCCAATGACAGTCTCCCCGAAGAGTTGGAATCTGCCTTCCTAAAATTCAGGGTCCAGCTTTGAGTCCTTACTTGACCTATATTCCTCAAGACTCCATCAGTGTGTGATCACTTCAGCCCAGGTTACCTCCAGTATTGACATCCGTGATTAGCTCACCTATGTTGGTGACTATCGTATCTAGCACTGCATTTCCTCTGGTAGGATTTCCTATCACTTGGCTTAGGAAGTTATCCCCATGCATTCCAGGAATCTTCTGGATTGCCTAGAGATTGCTGTGCTGGTTTTCCAGCAGACATCATTGGTGTGGTTGAAGTCCCCCAGCAGGACAAGACCTGCATGAACACCAGAGAAGCAATTTTCCTGCTTACACACCCTTCTCTGTGGAAGACCAAAGAGTTTGAAAATGTTTGTAGAATCAGGAAAAGCCTTTCTCAGAAACATTTTGTCAGCTCTGATGGCTTACATACTGCAATTCACTTGAGAGCTGAGGCACTGCCTATCAGATGCTCTCTGGAGCAGAGAGCACTTTTTATTCTTTGCTGGCACTGCCATACAGACTGCAAGTTTATAGATTGCAGGCATTAACTGCACACAAAAATTATACTGGTCAGGTTTTGTTTGAAATTTCTCAAAATGTCAGTTACCAAAGACATTATTGCAAAACATTTTTCTTAATAAAAACAAACAGGGGGCATAGATACTGATTGTCTAAACAATTTGACATTAAACAGTATGAGAAAAAAAATGAAAATATAATCCAGACAAAAATTTTAAAATTAAAGAATGTCCCTGTCTTCAGTGATGTGCAAGTCATCAATTGTATTGATTTATGACTGCTACATACAGCACTATAAGGCAGAAGTTCAATGTTTTTTTTTTGAATACAGATTTTAAGGTGAACATCCTTTCTCAATGCCTGCAGGTTTACCCTCTTATTATTGTTCAAAAAATTGCCCAAAACTAGACTCTGTATTATTTTTCCTTTTGACACATTTCCACAGATTCTGTCACTGGCCTTTAAAAAGAAAAGGAAACAATAATAAAAAATTTAAAATGTATGTTTTATAATTAGATGGTTTTTATTATGGCTACTGTCCTTACACCTTTTGTGGTGTCTCAAGTTATAGAGAGTTCATAAAAATTTTTTTACAGATACAGTAGAGTTCAGGGGTTTGAGAAGGCAACAGAGTGGCAGCTGAGGGAGAATGTGAAGAAGAGAAAAAAACAGGGAGACAGTAAGGCATAGACCCACTGACCTTTCACTGCCCTTTGCCTCCTAAGTGACCCAGCCTGGTTCTCTGTCTCCCCTTGCCTCTTCCAGAAACCACCCAGCTGATTATCTCTCATGAGACAGTCAAATTTTTCTGACCTAAGACTGAGAAAAAAGTCATTCTGCCTCTAACCCTGAGGGATGGGGGGGATGGGAAGATAGGGTTTTGCGTTTTCTGCTGAGAGTCTGGAGCTAGCTCTGGAAATAGTCATAAAATTTATAAAACACCAGTACAATGCTTGCATTCCTGCATATTTGAAAGAGAGGGAAAAATATGTGAAAAGCAAGGGGTTTGACTCTCCAGTCCCTCCATATGTGGAATTTCCATCCACATCAGCTGGAGTTCAGTATATGAAAGGCTTACACAAGCAAATCCAAAAGGGCATGTAAAAGCAGCAATTTTTTTTCCTGTGAAATCTGAAGTATTTAGCTTACTTCACAGAAGAGACAGCTATCCTGAAAGCTTCTGTAAGTGTGATTCAACTTTAATCGAAATAGTGGCCAGAGAACTAGGTATCCAGAAATGTCATTTAATTTAAATTCATCACCTGTGCCCCACCCCTCCTCCCCCCTTACCCAATTCAACATCCCATTTTCCTACCCATGCCACATAAAAATTCCTCCAAAGGGACTGCTTTTTTGAAGATGGTAGAGATTTCTATTATACCACAATGTGGTCATTTATTAAGTAAGGAAAACAAAGTTTGTGCAAAGAGTAATTTAATATGTGGTGGAAACTGTAAAACCCATTAGGTCAAATTTAGAAAGTAAACTTGTGAATTCAAAGCACAGTTGTGTAATATCGCCCAAAATTGTTCCGGCACTCTAGCAGCAATGGACACAAAATTTATCTACTTATGGGAAAATGAAAAAAATTCTTCCACTAAACTTCTTTACAATTTTATGAGATTAGAACTTGATGTACAACATATACTAAGGAAAAAATATTGGCCAACCCCTAAATTCAATATAGTGCCTCTGATTTATTTTGACAGAGTTTTAAGGCTCAAAGAAAGGCATATTCCAGAGCTAGAACAGAAAAACAGTATCTGAATGATGAATTCTTTGAACTAATGTTTTCAGTTGTGTTTGGAGGACTAACAGCAGGCACTATGATATGTTTCATATATTATCATAATATGTTTCACATATTACATGCAACTACTAAGCCCAAGCAAACAAATCTAAATATAATTCAGCAAAACGTAACATAAAAAACATCCTTTTATAAACACCACTACAATGCTGGGGCAGGGAGAAATGCATACACTACATATATACTGATATCTAGAAATTTATCAGTAAGACATTACGGGAATATATCAACTAAAAACTTCTTCACCAGAAATGTTGTATGCAGTCATGTACCAGTAACGGCCAGCTGGTTTGGTCCTGCTATCTTATCCCACAGACCACTCAGCAGCTTGGACTGCAAAAATATTGCCTTAGGGAAATTTCTGCCACCCACATGGGAACACTGAAGATTGTAGGTTTGGTAAAGCCTGACTCCAGACAGTCCCACCACATCACTGGCCTCGAATGGGGACTTCTCACTTGCCCAAGAGTGACCCACAGGTTTCTGTCAGAAACCCTAGCAGATCAAGGTAGCAAAAAAGATAGGATAAAAAGGTTTAGAGTTTCCTGAGCATGTTCTGTTTACCTCACCATGTAATTCTGAACAGCAGCGAACTCAGGGCGGGTAATTTTGGCAAATTGTTCTCTATTGATTTACTATTTTGTGGATGCCACATACTTCATTGTGACACATCATCTCTAAATATGAAAGTTATGTGCAAGATGTGCTGTAACATTTGGGAAATTCATCTATTACTTTGAATAAGTAAAATCCTACATTTTTTGCCCACACATGGTGCTGTAAATCACAAATATAAAACAGCACTCACTCTGCTCTCACATACAGCCTTAAAAGATTATGACAGATAAAGAGTCATGAATATTTCTTAGTTTACGTCTTCTTTGAAGTCTTTTATCACTTGAGATATAGAAGTGTTTGCCTTTTGAGGAAGATAAACATGTTTTTCTCTGACATATTATGACCAACTTATATCTGTCACATTGGGAAATATTATATCTATTTCTCCAGGTAATCCATTCAAATTCACAGGACTAAAGTTCTCTAAGGAGTGTCACAAATCCAGATAATTCTTCCACAGGCAGTGTTTTATGTTTGCTCCTCTCCTTCAGCCTATATATTTGAAAAGGCAAACAACAGTGTCTTATACACACATATGCTCAGGTTAATTCAGGTTATTTTCTCCACATTTTTGTTAGTTTGGTCATTATTGAGATAATGTTTTTTCTTGAAAACACTATGATAGATTTGATGTGCTTTCCTCCAGACTAGTTGCCTCTACTTTTGTGATTGTCGTCTATCCTGACATCAAGCTCCACTGATAATAATATCAAAAATGGTTGAGATGCAGGGTATTCAGAAACCGCATTAGAGCTTGGTATCATGTATCTAATAATTTGCCTACATGAGAAAAAGCAGCAAATACTGTGCTGGCAAAAGAATGTTTTCCATTTCTTTTTGAAGAAATTAAATTCACATAATTTCTCTGCATTGAAATGTTAACATTTCTTTCATCTTTTTTTGTTCCCTGAAGTCATAAACACTACCCAGTTCTGCAGCAGTTAAAATGTTTGTTTTAAAATGTCAGTGCTATGTACCCAAACACTTTTTTATAAGATAAGTTCATTCACTGTGTATTTAAATACAACTCAGCTGCATAGGAAAAACAATTTTAAACTGAGCATACTATACCTCAGAAGCACAGTAGGTTTTTGCTCACATATTATAAAGGCATAGAGTTTCCACAGCCCCAAATCCTAAAAAGCACCTCACAGAGAAGTATTGTGTGATTCTGAACTTCACTTGTCGTCAGTTAAACATGATGCTTCTGAAAATTTCTGAACTGTGCCCAAAATTTCTGAAACAGCTAGGCTGATGTAGACTTCTTGTTACCCCATATTTCTTCCCAATTCTTGAAGAAAAAGCTAAAAAAACCCATTATGCACTCAGAGGAGACTAAAGTGTTACATGTAGTGTAAGGGAAAATTAATAATACAGGGCAAAAAGGATTAGACCTTGTCAGCCAGGGGATCCACAGGTTTTAGCAAAATTACAAAGTTTTAACTAATCTATGATCCAACTTGCTTCCAAAGTATGACCAGATTTGCTCCCTTTGAGTAAAGGATCCATGTGTTGCTATTTCTTTCCCTCACCCATAGTGGGATCTACTTCTTCATGTCTACTGCGACCAAAGCCCTACCACATCCTTGCACCTTTTTAGCTGTGTTGCTTGGCATCAAATTCTTGTCACCCTGACAGCTTCACCTTGCTTACAGTCTGTAACCAGTGTTCAGGTTAATTAAAAAACATTTTGCTGACTTCCTTACCCCAGCCAGGAGGTCCATAGCACATTCCCATCACCAGGTCACCTTTACTGTGCCTAAAGATCTTCTGAAACTGTATTCAGGCTGCTTTGTGAAGAGAGTAGTTTTCTCCTGGAAGTCAGCCATGCAAACATAGCACTACGTTTTTATAGTGTTTTGTTCATTAGCATGTTTGGTCTTTTGATGTGACTCCTTTTGTAACTGCTTTCTGCTTTTAATATATGATATTTTAAGAAAACTCTTCAGTTGTGGATTATTACTGACATTAGGCAGGAAGTGGAAATACAGGGCTCTTGACACTAACACGGACCCATTAAGAGGACACTGGTTATACAGGGAGACTAAAATCCACATTTTACTGGAAAAATTACTGGTTATTCAGAGAGGCAGGTAAAAGAAGATCTGATAATAGAGGTGGACAGAAAAAGCGTGACAGAGGGAGAGAGCATTGAGAAAAGGAAGGAAAGCCCTGTGTTTTTCTGATGTCTCACCAACACAGCTCATCAAATGACAGATCACCATGTGAAGAAAGAAGAACCAAAATTACCTCAAAAGGGTCAAGACAGTACAAAACAAAAAATCTTTTGTCTTTTGATATCACCTATAGTCTTGCCTTGACATCCTGATTGCCCTTCTCCAAAGGACAGGAAAAACATCTCCAGATTTGGGGACTTTCTTGCTAAAGAAAAGGATCAGACTAAAAAGGAGGATAAGACCAGAAAAAGATATCACTGAGTTCACCTCAGTTGTTATTTTAAAAATTTTTTTCTTTGATATTATCTTGTGCCTCCAGAATCAAAGCAGAAATGTGGATTCCTGTTTAAATTAAACAGAAAGCAATTTATCTCTATGAGGCAATAAAAACAACATGAGAATTGGGCATGTAGCCAGATTTTTTTTCTACAACACCAAATACCTTCAAGACGTAATAGAAACACCTGGGAGAAATTGGTAAAAGTGGGTTTCAGGGAGAGCTGGGGAGCTGATACAGCTAGCCACCATGAAATAAGAGAGACAGAGCTCACTTATATGGTACATACAGGTATGAGATGCTGAATGCTGGTGCTAAATTGCTAATTGGTTCATTAACCCTTATACCATGCAAGCAGTAGCATAACCAGTAACAGACAGCTGGTACTTACCTGCAAGATGGCTTTCTCCCCATTAAATACTTCCTGTCTTTTTTCAAAGGAAACATTAACATTACTTTATTAACAATTGAAAAAAATTAAATAAAATAAATCAAGCCACTTATTTCAAACATTGGGGCTTATATGTACATTTTATCCACAAAAATCCTATATGATAATATTATTAATTTCCTATAATGGTTTATTTTAAGTAAGGAATAGTCTACATACTGAAATATGAGAATGCACTGAGTAAAGAGATTAGAAGCTATATTTGAGAAGGCAAATCAATAATTATGGGAAAAATATCAAGTTACAGGAGCATTTCCTTTCAGTAGAGAAGGGCAAAAGTTTACAGAATATTTATTTATCTGCCAGCCATGTTTTCCTTTTTGTGAAGTGTGATACCCACTAGCCATGGGTACATGTTACACGTATCATAGTTGATGTTCCCTTTACTTTACAGTAATTAGTTTTGGGGAAAACTTTTTTTTCCTTTTTAATATCAGGAAACTATTGTGCTCTTTTAGTTACTCACTAACAACTGTTTAAAAATTTGTTTTCAAATGTGACTAATTTAAGATAATTTTAAAATCAAAAAATGAACAGATCCAAGCATTGAATAAAAAAACCTACATGAATGCAATTTTAAGTACTTTGCCTTGGTTTGGCTATAATAAGAAAACACCACTTACAGGATCTTAGAAATGAAAATGGTAGTTACAAATTATAAGCTGCTGTTTATAAGTCACATTTTTCTTCTAAAACTTTACACCCTCACAGGGGTATTTTTTCTGAATGTACATTTAATCCAGTCATCAGTCCATTTGCAATACAGTAATGCACACACATGCATGTGCATTTTTTTGCCTATCTTTACCTTCATAATATGATTATCAATTTTTTTTAAAGTCTACCAAGACATACAGTACTTTCTTAGCAGATTTGTTCCTGTAGGAGTGCATTAAAAATTTTCTGGGCCAAAACAAATGTCTTCTTCACTATCCTGCTTCCAAAAAGAGCCAGTAGTGGCTGTCTAGAAGAGAAGATAAATACAGGAACAAATGGAATTGTACATGTATGTGTTCCTTACCCAAGCATTCCACAAATATAATTAGTACTCATAATCAATACAGATTATGAATATCTTAATTTTTCATTATAATGTAAACTTTCATTGTTTTCCTCATCAACACAAAATTAAAACACAATAAAAATGTATTCAAGCTGTGTTTTTTACAGACCATATCTGAGCTAAAAAACTGACACAGAGCATTGTTAATAACTCAAATTTGTGACTTTTTGAAGAGACAACAGAAAACAGAGTATTTTCCAGTTTGAACATATCTAGTATGCACATTACTGACTAATTTATTTTGGTTGCAAATCGGTGATTCTTGATATTTTTCATATGATATTCTGCTCTCTGCTTCTTTATACATTTTTAATATATTCCTTCATATTAAAACCAAGAAGCCTGCAAACTCAAAATGCCTGCAGATGCCAATAATAATTTACAAATACCAAATTTGAAATAAAAACAAAACGTAATAATATATTAGTTATACAGTTTGTATTAGACATTAGATCCTTGATAGTGTTTCATTTTAATGTAGTTCCTATGGATATGGTTTATGAAAGAACTGCAGATCTTGTTTCTCAGCATAAAGCAAAGAGTTGAAATCTTCCACTCACTGTATATCATTACGCATAAGGGGAAGCAGTTATTAAATGAATTCTTCAAACCTGTATAAGGGCTGAGTTTTACCTAAGTTTTAGGGGAAAATGAATAGATTGGGTTTTAAGTGGCCTAAGTCTCAAAGAACATAACTGTAAAAGAAAACTTCAAGACCAAACTATCAAATAAAAAAAAAGTTTTAGAAGAAAAAAAACAAACCTCAAGACCAAACTATCAAACTATCAGTCTACACATATATACAAGATTGCATCAGCTGAACAGTGGATCTTGTTCCTGATCCTTAATTACTGCCTGCTCCAAATGAAAAAAACAATGCTACATGTGAAGCAGGCTTGTTAGGAGACAAAGCATAGCATTCTCATTAATCAAAAGAGGTTTATGTCAGATAATAGGAAAAGGTTCTTCACCTAGAGGCTGTTTGGGCACTGGAGCATGCTGCCCAGAGAAGTGGTCACAGTACCAGCCTGTCTAGATTCAAGAGAATTTGGACAGTGTTCTCAGGCACTTGGTGTGACTCTTGGGGCATCCTGTGCAGGGCCAGAAATTGGACTTGATTTTTGTGTGTCCCCTCTAATTCAGTTTATTCTATGATTCTGTCATTCTGTGACTCTTAACTGGTATTTGATTACACTGAATTGAACACATCATTACAGAGTAAAAGCAAGAAGCAAGGAGTTTAGCTTAACCAAATTACACCATACTAACATTTAATCCACCTTACCCCAACAGATGAATCTTTCTTTGAAAACTGATGTCCACCAGCTCTGAGTGGGGTACACTTTTGGGCAGCCTAGGGTATGCAGTTCGATTGCTCAATTTAGAGCGGCAGCTACCTCATGCTCCCTTTTCTGGACTCCTTTTCTGCTTTTGTATGACAATGTGCTTCAATATTGCAGGTGAGCAATGAATCCTACCTACCAATGAAACCAATGAAACCCTTGAGGATTAGTATCTTGAGATGTGCATATGAGTACTGAATGATATGCTGAGAATAAACACCAAAAGTCACCTTCAAAATTCAGAGGGCAAGCAGCAGGTGAAGAGATTCTTGTATTTTCAAGTACAAATTGCGTTTTCCAAGCATGAAACAGTGGTTAGAAAATGAGTATTAACATGTTTCAAAACTAGATAGAAGCTGGGAGGGTTTCTGCTAGGCTTTTTATCAATTAAAAATTCATTAGCAAACATACTTCGCAATAGTGAGATTTGCTACTCTTCAAGTATCATTGCTATTCCTAAAGTATCATTGCTTGTCTCTTGAAATCAGTATGTTACAGAGTGTTTGTCCTAATTTTGAAGGATAATTTAGTATTACTGAACAAGGAACAAAAAAGGCCCCAAACTAACTGTGGCACAAATATATTCTCTGCCGTATAACTTTTGCTTGAAGAGAGAATGGATCAAGTCTTCTTAATCCCAAACAAAACAATCTTGAACACATAATTATCCACTAAAATCTCAGAAACAGAGGACAGGAATAGTCTTGTTTGCTTTGTTATGTTCTTTGACTTTTCTCCAAATATGAAAAGGTTTTTTCCAAGAGGATCAACCAAAACCTATGCCAAGTTTAATATTACATAAAATATAACACACTGACTGTACAATATGAGAAAGGCACTAAGCCTCTATTCTGAAGAATGGGGTAGCATTTCTTATTTTTCAAATGATGTATTACATCAAAACATATAATCTTTCCATCAAATAATCTCCATTTTTTCTTTTAAAAACAGTAATAAATTTCCCATCCTCTTTTGAAAGAAGTTAAAATATTTGTCTATCAATTCAAGATTCCCGAGGAACAGAGGAGGTTGAATTCTCATACAGAACACAAAGAATCTATAAAAAGAATATCATGGGGCAGGGTGAAATGGTATACCTGTAAAGAACTAAATGTGTAATTAGGATCAAAATTAGATTTGGGATCAAAAGAAGTAAGGGCAGAGGCAATGAAGCTGACACTACCTGTTGGGAGGGTGCTTCCACCTGATATCTTCTATCACATGATTATTCTGTGGATCTTTTTTCATTAAATATGTTCTGTTCTGTTGCCAAAAATTCCATAGGATGAGATTGACAAATCAAGTGATTTTTCTAGACCCTGCTTCCAAATGTGTGCTAACTCTATGTTTTGAATATTCAAAATCAGAAAAAAAAATAAATTAGTCAGAATGCACACTACCTTACCTTCAGGAAAGCATTCAACCATAACATATAATGTAAGAACTGGAAAAATTATTTCTGTTGAATCAGACAGTATCTGCTAGATATCTGCTAGTATCTCTAGCAGATACTGCCTTGCTTACAAGTTTCAATTATTCCTGACTTCCCTTTTTTATGTATACTCATTTAAAATGTTCATATGTTGCTTACTTGCTGTAGGAAAATGAATAATCAGGAAATAAAAGAAACCTTTGTTGTTACCTGTTTCAACAACAGTGAAAGGAGTATTTCTTTACATGCCCATGAGTATTTGATTTTAAGTGTGATTGCGTTTATTTGAAACATGTGAACAAAGTCCCATTATGACTGGGTTCCTTTAAGAGCTTTCCAAACTACAGAAAGGTTGATGTGTGGGTATGTTCTGCATGGGTATGTGAATTTAGGTACTTTTAACAGCACCTTTACATGCAAATCTATGCACACTATGCAGTTTTTAGCAAGCTACTGCTGAAGAAGTGTTTTCTGTTCTTTGGCAAATGTCCTTTTCCTTCTACATCAAAATATCTTTCTTAATAGGCATAAAATGTAATTGCTCTTTTTAAATGCAAGATGCTTACTTTTCTGCTTGGTCTGTTCCTTTCTCCACAGTCAAACTGAACAATCCTATCATATGCTAAACACCAAAATGTTCTGAACTTCCAGCAGGCCTACCACACACCCCCTGAAATGACAAAAACTTTATCTCCCAAATGTGACAGCAGTGGGATTGATTTTTGTGTTGGCAAAGGTATGCCCACAGGGTACTCATAAATATACTAGTATTATATACAGCTTGCATGAATAAATACACTATAATATATAGCTTGCCTGTGTGAGGAATGGCCTGTTTCCTATGGGAAAGGGAGGGGAAGATGGTATTTTACACATGTAAGCGATTGCTGTACTGTTTCCTTTGGCACCAGATGCTAATAACCTGTGCTTACGTAATGACTAAAAGGTAGCGACTGAAAATTTTAGAACACTAAAATAATGCATTTGTTTTAAAGGTTAAACATAAATACTACAACTATACTTTCTTTATACCCAAAGGATATGCTACACTGCCTTAGCAAAACCATTTTCTTTAGCAATTTTAAAGTGTGTATTTATGGTTCCTTTCACCTCTGTTATATCTAATACCACTCTATTATGAGCATTATGATCTATTTATCTATTTAGAAATATTGATTATTTTAGCAAATTCAATCAAAATTCTTGCGCATTTCTACTCCTAGAGCAAACTTCATAGATTTGTTGTTAAGGAGATGGTTCTCCTCTCAGAAATGATTTAGACAACAGAGACTATGCAAAGAGATGCATGCCACAGAAGTCAGAAATTCAGTCTTCACAGCATTAGCCATTTGGTTTTGAGGTACCTTGGTCCCAACTTCTCACAGATTGAATGTTTTCTCTTTGGTGTAGCAAGATGGCAAAGGTCAGATTCTTGGCTAGGGTAAATCAATAGTAAGTTCTATTAACTTATCAAAAAGTTAATTAATATTGCTGAAGATCTGCCTTAGTATCATTTGATTGACATAGAAAATCAAATAGATGTTCTGCTTAGAATAAGTATATAAAAATAATACTACCATAGAAATGCTTTTGGGTAAAACAAAGGATAGCATGTAATACTTCGTTTTTTGTATGTCTCTGAAGGCAAACCAGAGTTTAGTTGGCTCTAAGTATATGGACGTACAATTTTCCCAGTCTTTCTGCCTCCTTTGAGCAAAGCAAAGATCCAAACAGACTTAGATGGTAAGATCTTGAACAGATTTATATCAATCTTTTGTAATTTCATACAAACTTACTGTGGACTATATTTTGAAACCAGCTTCATGGGACAGTACTTCCTTTTTTCCATGATGTAATTTGTTTTGGATAAAATAATACTAAACCTGGAAGAAACTCAGAAAAAGTGCAGGGGAGAAATCTGACTGACAAAACCATCCAGGGAATGGTTTGTAAATAATTTGAGTTATTTACAGAGAATGGTTTTGTAAATATCTTGAGTTATTTACAAAAGCTGAAACTCAAACCTACCAGAAGACATAGCCCTAAACTTAAGTTTCAGTCTGCTCTTTGTACCTTAGACTAGCATATGGATGAACCATGGACATTATATTCAGCATTACAGCACTTCAGTTTTCTTCAATGTTTTTCTTCTAACACAGTTTATATATAATAACGGGAAGCTTTCTTCTGGCAGACAAGCTGATTAAGTGTTCCATTTAATAACATGATGCAAAAAATGGTTTCTTCAAACAGGGCCCCTGTTCCTTTTCTGACCAAATGGAATTCTGTCAGCTCTTTTGTTTGTACATGTACAACCTGTACTGAATCAAAGGGAATAATGTAATTACAAAACACTGAGGTAAGCTTTTTGCTCACTAATACTGTAAGAGCCAAACATCTTACCTGCTTTCTTCTTCCATCTTTATCTTCTGTTGTTTTCCACACACAACTGCCACAGTAATCATACTGCTTTAAGATTTCTTTTAAAACCTATGTCTGCTTCTGCAGATCAAATTTCATATGTGATGCGTATACTCATCCTCATTTGATGCACTATGGGAACAGCTAGTGTTAGAGCATGTAGGTCCATTTGAAAAATGAACTTTATGTTGCTGAGTTGGAAAAAATCATAAAAATACAGAAGAAAGATCTATCTCTAGGTACAGGATGAATCTGTTAGTATTGAAACGGCAACTATTAGATTTATTTTGAATCAATAAAGTGAGTGTCAGAGTGTGGCAATAGAGTTGGATGGTTAGTGGTGATATGAAGTTGTAAAAGCAGGGGTCTAATCAGCCTCAGGATCTGATAAAGATCTCTGTAAAATGTGAATTATAGAATAGTTGAAGAACTCTTGTCCTGTGCAGCTGAAGATGTCTGTCTCCAAGTGTGCTAACATAGCACATCAAAAAATGTACTGTGAAACCTGTGCCTTGAGGCCAGCTCCGTCATATTGGGGGAAACTGAGTTTTCTTTTTCATTAGATCTTGACACTAGCTGAATAAAATTAGGTTACTGAGCCAGTAATCCTACAAGGAGAAGCCTAACCATAGAAATCAAAGTGACATGTGGGAAATACTGAGCCAGTAACACAAAAAATACAGAAATGCTCTGGTAGCAGCTCCATTTTTTTTTTGAGATGGGAATCTGTATAGAAGTCTGGCTGTTGACAGCAAACCAGCTTACCAATGCAAAACAGTTCCCATGTTTAAATCACGTCCCTTGACATCAAGCTACTTAAAAAAGAGGATCTGATGATCCAGTGAGTGAAAAGGGTTGTGACATCATCCCAGTTAGTAATTACTTAGCCAAAACTTTGTAATGAGTCTGTGCCTTGATGTCAAACAAAACAGACAGAGACATTGGCTCAGCAATATTAAACTTGGGCACTGGACAGACAAGAGGGGATTTCTGAGCCTGTGTAAAAAGGGTTTATGCCTTAGCTTTATTACAGCAAGGTAGCTGTATTTACAGAATAAAACCACAAAAAGACTGTACGTTGGCATCAGCCCAGCAATTGAAAACTGTGAAGTGAATGAGCTTAGGCCACTATTTATTCCTCCAGGAATGCTCATTAATGCCAAGGTGAAGAAAACAGACAGGCCAAAACTCTCCATATTCCACATTCTAACACTGGGAACAGCATAGCATTTTGAAAATGCCCCTATATTTTTACTGACCACTGAAAAAAGGTTCCTGACTGTTCAAGCTAAAAGAACAATCTCACTTTAGAACAGAAGTAGCAGGTGCTCAATTTCAGGTTTACCCAAACTTCAGAACCTTTTACTACTAAAAAGAATAAAACTAATTGAAACTTGGTTCAGACTAGAAATCATCCATGTTTTGTCCTTTTTGGGAAGTCTTCCTTCTCATATTCCCACTTAACTTCAACTCCTTCTTTTCTCCTGGCCAAATAGAACCTCTCATTAACTTGAATTATGTGGGGAGATGATTTTGTCAGTTTTCTATATTAATTCACAATAGCATAGTAAATTTCTGGCAGAAATGAGAGTGGTGAATACACAAGTAAATCAGAAATGTTTCTTTGTTCCATTACCACCATCTGCACTTATCACATAGCAAGCATACACATGCACACATCCCCCCCGTCAATGGGTTTTCTTGCCTCTTCCTCATCCTGTATTACAAAAAATACTAAAAATTCTGCCCTAACACACAATACAATGCAGTGCACTGCAGCATCTCATGCAAAGTAGTATTTACTGACCTCCCCTTCTCTGATTGATTTAACTAACTCTGGAAGTCCTGCAAGACTCAGTTGCTTTCTTACTTCCATGTAATCTGCACATTTACTGAACCAACTTATTACAGGATTTTCCTGGTTTTGGAATCCAAGAATATAGACAGAGTGGTTAACTTCTGAGTGGCAGAAGTGAAGATCAGTTTGATCATAAAGGCAAAGTTATATAACTAGTATGCAGGTGCTGTTTTCCCTTAACTTCTACCATGTCAACTTTTAAACAGGGCATAATGTATTCTAATTTGGAGAATGTGGACTTGCAACTAAAGACTTTTTACTACAATATTTTGTATTATAATCCAACAACACCAACTTAGTGTAAACAAATCAAGAGGGAAAAAGGTTTTAGAACCATTAATGCTGTTGAGAACATAACTAAAAAGTGAGCTGGTGTGCTTCTTTCTCATGGCTTATCTGACTCAGTGTCTGTTTTTAAAAATGGATTAAGTAAGTAGGAGTAATTAATATATTTTATATTATATATTTTGATCCCTTCAAGTGATTTCTTTGCTTCCAAATTGTAGTAAAAGGAACTAATATTTAGTAGCAGCCAACTCTAGAGGAATTAAGCCCATGCCTAAGAAAACATGTAGCGTCTTAAAAAGAAAATGCAATTTTATAACTCAGACGCAGTAGGGTCAGCTGTTCTGACTTAACTGATACTATCACCTCAACAAGGCTCCTGGGTACAACTGCAGTTCAACATGTTTCTAAGAAATATACAGTAGACCCCTTTAGAAGATTTGCTGCAATGTTGGGGTTTTTTTCATACGCACTGAAAGACTGACATACTTGAGAAATACATTTACTTTTTCTAAAGGAGTCTGGAGGACAGGAACTTGGTGGATGCTTTTTGTAGTTAAAGCACCACACTAATTACACACTCATCTGTCTAACATTTAGTTATCCCAAAGTTCTGTGTTGTGCCTTCAGCACACCTGTGAAAAAATGATATCCAGGAAAAGCTCTATGGTATAAATTCCAGTATGTCCTTTTGAAACTTAGGAGAGACTGAAATAACACCAAGGAGGTGGCAGAAGCACTGAAATTATAATATCTTTTTTTTTTCTTTCCCAAGCAAAAACACATACAAAATATCCAAATCTTTAGGATAGGATTAGTGATCTTCAGGCTGATATTGCACTCCTTCATTCTGGGTTAATTCTGTTTGCACTGCAGTCAGGTTCTTTTAAGTTCCCTATGTCCATATGAAGCTGGGCTTCATAGGAGGATCAGTTCTCCTCTGGACTAGTAAGCAAGCTGCTTACCTCATTAAGAATTGGGCACTATATTAGTGCTCTGCTATTTTATGCCAGTACATGATAGGCAACTCATCTGAGCACACAAGTGCATGTATTTCAGCATGGGGGTGTGCATGCTTGTAGGGGGGGGAGAGAGATGTGGGACAACTAACAGAAAATGTTAAGGTCAAAAGTATGCAAAGTGGCAGACATTCCCAAATCATTAAGGCAAAAACCCTGCTGCTGTTTTCCTAGGGCTTCACTTTTATGCCGTGTGTTGCTAGTTAGCAGCTCTGACTGTGGCAAGCATTAGAAAAAGCAGAATGTCAGCCAAGTTCTGCTTAGTGGTAAAGTCAAAACAAAAATGAAAATGGCATTCTTAGAAGCTGGTAACTGGTGGGTTTTTGTTGTTTGTTTTAAATGCAATTAATAGTTTTCTGCTTACTCCAAGAATTGCAGCCAGTGATTAAAGAAGTTACACTTCGTTAAAAGGACTGACAGTCCTGGATCAATTCTCATTGCAATAATTTCTTAGCAATTCATTTTAGTTTCTGAGGTACTCTGAGATTCTTCAGTAAAGAAGCTGTTACATACGCAGAATGGTATTATGTTTCTTTCTTATGATAAGAAAAATGGAGTGAAGTATATAAGAGATAATTTTCTGGCTTTTAAAACTCAGGCAAAACTGCTCCTGCCACTCTAAGAGACTTACTTTTTTGATATGGCTTGTGTAACACCATTAATTTTGTTAAGACAATTAGGAGTCTGATTTTGGGGTTAGATAACTGAATGACTTCATGACGTTAAAGCTTTATCAGAGGAAACTTCATCTTCTTCATGTAATACAAAGTCAAACTCTTCAAATAAGCCTAAACACCTCTAAGAATTGCATCTGCTATTTTCTGCAATCTTTATAACCTGGCATAGTATGCATGAAATACATTATGAAAAATGTAGATGGTAAAAAAATAGTGTCTAAATTGAAAACAATATTGGGCCTTGAAAAGCATGTGATATAATTATAAAAATTACAAAGACATTGAGTAGATGCAGAAAGGTACTATGCTTTACAAATAAAGGTCAGCATGAAAGTTACTCAAAATGCCACTTCAAAACACAAATTGAAATTGCAATCAAACATGAAAACAAATTTCTATGGTATTTATTAAAAAATCACTTTAAATAATCCTATTCAATCAAAGAAATTATGCCTTTGCCTGAAACATGATACTGTTCTTGCATTATAAGAACCACAGAACACTTTAGCTGTGTGACACTATAATGTCCTTTCTCCTGAGTATTGGTTCAAATACTCCTTTCCAAACACTACTGCTAAGGCATTGTCAGACACTGGTTTTTTTAAGAGATACTGTTATCCATGCCAAAACAAAAAGGTAAGTAAAAAAAAAGTTCTCTTTTATGTGCTCTGACATAAATGAAGGATCATTTGCCCTGGGAATTCATTTTTCATCCATTCAAATCAGCGGAACAGTTGTCATTTATTACAGTACTGCAAAGGCTCCACATGTGTGCTAGATTCTCTCTTAATTTGATACATATTCTGATTTTTTTTTTTTTTCTGAGTGGAATGAAAGAGTCAGATTTACAGTTAGAAATGCGTTTTCTCTTCCTGCAGAAAAAAAACCCCAACAAAAATGCAGACCCACCTGTCTAATTTTTTGTGTTGACTTTTTGAAATAAAGTACAATTAGATGCATATTGAAGAACAGTGGAGCTGTATGTGTCCATAGGTAAGAGAATATAGAATAGTTTAGAATTATCTTGGGTGTGAATTTTGGGGGCAAATCTCATTCCAGATTCATCCCACACTGGAATTTAGATTTACGAATACTAGTCTTGAAAATAATTGGGGCGGGGGAAGGGTAAACTAGTCAACATGTGTTCTATGCTCTGTGTAGCAATGGGTTTGGAAAACAGAATGTTAATACCTCACAGATCAAGGAAATAGTTTCCTTTACTCATCCTTTATGCACTCAAATGCCTCTAAGTCACTGTCCCTTCTTTATGCCCACAATAACTAAGAAAATGTTCGCATAGCCACAACAGATCCTGTGCTTTTAATAGCATTTATCACCTCTTGAATTCTGGCAGCAGACAGAGAATTTCTAAATTTTGGACTTTTCAATAATGTCTGCTTGCTCCCATAGTGAAGAATTAACACCTGCCAGCAGTGGAAACAGAAAGCTCATTGCTTTCAGCAATTACCCACAAAAGGATTTAAAGAAAAGAGAAGCGTGGAGAAAGGAAGTGCACATGCTACCAAAAATAACAAGTTATCAATATAGCATATAACTAATAGGTTACACTCAATGATAGCAGCTTTTTGATTTTCAATGGCATTGTACAGTTGTTGAGAAGCTGAGAGACTCTCAGATCCAAAGAGAAAACTGTGAATTGAAATCAGCCAGAAATCTTATTTATCTTATTTGTTTATTGGTTTGAAAAGCAAATATGCTTCATAGGATGGAAGAATACTTCCACTTGTTAGAGTGAGGCGAAATCTTTGCTCTATTTCAAACACTACCAAATTTATAGAAGTGAAGAGAAAAATCTCTACAGTTCTTTCCCTCTGTTGAGACTCCACCCATTCTGTCTCTGTTGCAAACTCCTATGAAAATAAATTCATGAGTCTTCTCTGGGGCAGTTAACCTAACAACCCCGAGGAACTCAGACCTCAATCACACGTAGATGACAAATGCTTAGGCTGCACACACAATGTGATTCTAGCACATTGTATTCTACAAAAGACCAATGAAAAGCAATAATAAATAAATAAACGGTGTTCATAAACACCATTGGTGTCTTTACAGCAAAGTAGTAATGTCAAAGTTGAGAGAAAAAGATTGAGTTATTAGCTCAGAAGGATGTTCTGATTTATTCCAAAAATACAAATATTTAAAACTAAAAATGCTCTCTAGCAAGTGCCCCATGTAGGTTTTTGCTTATACATTTATCATTTAGGATGTTCAACAAATGGTTGGCTTTAAAATACATGGAAAATAATAAATGTAGTTGATAATCAACTGATATTAGAAAAATTGTACATATTCTGTTCTGTCTTCACTGCTGTATCACATAAGATACAATTTTCTACAGATCAATCCCCACTCCAGTAAAAATCTGATCAGGCAATTTCCATTAATCACAAAGGATGACACAGCAGAATTTACCAATGCATTAAGAGCTAGTTAAAATAAGAAATTTTTATACAGCTTTCAGCAGCATGGAGAGGATTGTCTTTGACTACAGACACACAAACCTTGGGTAAGAAATAATTTTTAATTCTCACTGCACCTGGCTATCACATACTTCTTATAACTGATTTGATGTTTCACTTGGTTTCAGTTACTTTTCCTTCTTCTGTGGAGCAAAGGACAAACCAGGAAGAGACCTAGAGCTTATTTCTCAAGCAAACCTACCCCGAAAAGCACCAGTTGAATAATAAATACTATAAGAATTGTAATTTCTGCTGTGCAGCCCCTGGTAGAACACAATTGTACTTAGGGCAATTCCATGCATGGGAAGTTGCACATGTTTTGACTAAAATAAACTTTCATTATATTTCTGGCTTGGGAAGTTGGTTGAACATTAAATTGCCATCTGAAATTTTACAACTTTTTCAGCCTAAGCTTACACGAAAAAGGTAATGCTTTAGATGCTTGGAATTTCCTGTACAAAATGAAATGCAAAGGTGATATTCTAAAATGTATTATCCATGTATAAGCTCAGGCGTGGTAGATCTAAAAATCTTTATATGTGAAGCAATCAGCAACTGCTCAGCAAAAAAGGAAAATGTGCAGTGGACCTTAAGCTGATAGGAGACTATCAGGAGAAAACAAGACATGGGTATCATGCTCCTTAAGCATCAGTAAAAATGAAATGTGTGATGAAGACAGATAACCACTCATCTGCTCTCCAGAAATTTCTCCCCTCTTCTGGTTCCCTCTCCCATTGCATCCCCTCCTGTAATTACCAGTGTCTGGTCCCTTGATGCCTTAGACACAGCACAACTCTCAGGTACAGCTTTCAAATAAAGAAAAAGTGTGGTACTTGCTACAGCTGCCTCAATTCTAAGAATCCTCAGCTGAAAACAGTATAAATGAGACTGAGTCACAGCTGTGTGAAAGCTTGAGCAAATCTATAGCTTGACACATTTCTTACCTGAAAAATCTCTTTTTCTGCTATGGTCAAAAATTATGAATTATTAAATACTTTTCTTTTCTGTAAAAAGAACAGCTCTTTTCAAACTTAGGATAAAACTGAGAATACCCATTAGCCTTCAGGAGAAAGTTACTTTTGATATAGAATGGTGTGTATTATCTACATATAGAATGCACATTTTAAGGGTAATATACTTAAATTTTAATGCAAAAAAAAAAAAGAGAGACATTTGTGCTCTTAACAGAGACTTAACTGATTTGTGACATTTCACTGATCTTGGGGCAGTTTCCATAGCTCAGTCCATTCAGACTGAATTTCCCATTGAGTAACCAGGACATCAAGAGAGAATCTTCACTGAGACAAATCTGATGCAAAATGTAAGTGAAGTTTTAAAGATATGTTTTGTTTTTTTTTTTTTAAACCCCTTGGCCTTACTTGATATGCAGTGTTTCTCTCTTCACTTTCAAACTGCTGTGCCTTCAAATCTAAACAGCTCCTGCTTTAGAAAACAACAAAGGTTTAATTTAAATTTTGAAGTCAACATTAACTCTGGCTCCAAAATTTAAATGGAGGAAAATTAATTACACAATTTTTTTTTTCTCTCTAAAATGCATCAGAGAGGGAAAGCAAAGCAGTTTCACATGATGGCTTAAGCTAGCTATACCCGAATCCAGGTTATGGATCAAAGAAATAATAGTACTTTTCCCCAAAATGCAAACACATCCTAAAATATGCCAAAGTCAACAACAAACCATACTACATGAACACAGAGCTTATTTTTATACATCAATATGTTTTTATTAAGGTAGGTCCTCAGTTCATGGGTCAAATCAAAACTTACCTGAATAATAAAAATAAATTAAAATTGCTTTTAGTATACAAATAACATAATAAAGCAGAAACGCTACCTTTTTTCCCTGAGCTGGATATACCACAAAAATATGAGCTCAGATTGCCAAGCAGTCACAAACCACAACGCCATGAAATATGCAAGAAGCAGAGACCAGTGCTGCTATGGAAGCTTGCAATTCCCAAACGGGAAATAATGATGTTCAATGTGCTGATTACAATACAGTTTTACTGTATTTGTGAAGTCTTCTCTTTTACCAGTTTTTCACATAAAATAAAGTCAGATAAAAGGCATCTAAAAGCTCTTTGTTTGGTCAGGATAGATTACTCAGGATAGATTACTCCTGGGTTTAAACATGGTTTAACTGGTTTAATCTACCAGTTTTTCATTGTTTTTCATTGTTTTTCATGGATTTTTTCACAAGGAGTGTACCACATAAATTATTAGAGATCATGCTGGGAGACAGACTGCAGGGTACACATAGCTAACAAAGTTTTTGTCTCTCCACACTTGATCCAGAATCAATAAGCATAAAACTGTGAAATTCATCCTTACTTTCCCTGACACTGGGCCAAGAGTTCCGTGTTTCAGTAGTTCAGGAGAGACCTTCCATTGACAGAAGAGCATCAACTCAAATCATAATGGCTGCAGAAACAACTAATAACAAGATTCTATGGGGACATGGCATTGGCTCTAGCACTTCAACACCAGATCCCACATCTTTCCTTACTAGGCAATCATATAAGCCTGAGCCATGAAGATAAATACAACATGAATATCAAAGTAAAAAAATCCCAGAATCTAAGGATCTGACTCAGTAGTTTAGAAGTCGCATTGGAACCTGTTTGAAGCTTTTGAGAGTCTTGGCTCTATGCCTAATGTTCTGTAGAAAGCAAGAGAGAACAGAAAAGCTGTGCATAGCACAGTAGTAACTGCATACTCAAAATTAGAAGAAAAGAAAAAAAACTAGAAAATTATCTGAAAAGGCAATTTCTTTCTATAAGATACTGGTGTGTTGTGGTGCATCCAAAAAACTGAGCACTTGGCCAAAGTGTGTCTTTACAGCTGAGCTAATGGAACAATAAGCAGCAAATAAACTCACAAAATATTTGCTCGCATTCATCTTGCTGGTTATTGCACAAATTTCTGTTACCCCATGATTATTCAAACTCCCTGGCTTTAACAAATCTGACGTAAAGGCTATTGTCATAAATTTTGTCTGTCTCTTTGTACCATCTCTTATGACTGAAATTTGGGGTTTTTATTTGTACAACTCAAGTTTCCTTATCATGGATGGCCTGTCAATTCTCATCCAGCTTTTAATGTTCTTTATGTATTAAAAGGAGAGACTTCATCTCATTGCAGACCACATTTCTCAGAGATTGTACTAGAAGGCTTGTCAGGCAGATTTGCTGTACCTGGCTAATCTTGGCTTTTGCAAGTAATGGGCAATTAATTCTAAGTTTAGATTAAAAGCACATCCTCTATCTATAGAAAAGAATATTAAATCTGCATAGTAACAAAAGGCTGTAAAGTGAATGAATGGAAAGATAGAAAGAATTTGCTAGATATAATATTAAATATACATTTTAAAACTTTATTTAATTAATCTTTTATTAAATAATTACCACAGTGATTTTAAATAAAATCTAAACAGGGCCTACAAATGTAGAGATAATTGTTTGCAATGATCTGCAGTATTAGTTACATGAAACCAATTGACATAGGCTTAGTTTAGCTCTCTCTTATAACTTGCCTTGGTGGTTCTGGCTTAAATATCCAATTTTGGCTCAGAGGAGGAGGATGGTAGAGGCATGTTTAGTCAGCAGTCACTGGTTTTTGTTGCACAAAAGTGGGCACATTCACTGTTGGAATACAATTCTTCTTCTATTGGGAAATTTTAATTTGTGATGAGAATGGAAAATTAACATTAAGCATGTACAAATGATAGCACCACCACTTTGTATACACATGCAGACATCAGTCACACTCTGGAAACCAGTGTCGATGCTTCACAGCAATGGAGCTGCAGGAGGATATTGCCAAACCCCTGTACTAACCTGAAAATACTATCATATTTCCAACTGATCAATTACAATTTTGTAGCTTCTCTGCAAGCTACTGGAGTGCTAGAAGACTGGGGCTTTACCCACCAGAGTCCTCTGGCCTTTTGCCACATTGTTTCTTTTGGCTGTTCTTGAGGTCATCTCACCACAAGCTGCGCCACAAGCTGCACCACAAGCTGATGCACGGTGCCTCTTGCATTTTGTTGACTTGATATTTGAAGCCTCTGTAACCTGTCTTCTCCTAGATCAGGCATATTGTGGGCTGTATTAATCCAACAAATATTTTCTCATAGTCCCTCCATACAGATTGTTACAGTGGCTCAACTTTTACATCTGATATGACAACAAGCTTTAGGGACCCTGAGTGGAACAATGAAATGAGTGTGCTTGTGTTCCAACTAAAAATGGCAAAGCAGAAGAGACTACAGTGTAGATGTGCTACATTCATCTTTACAGGCTTCAGAAATACGCACATGATAAGTCCCTCATCTACCAACTTGTAAATCTATCACAAGCTATCACAAGGTCTTACTACCTGTCAGGAGTTGAAGTTGGCAGTACGGCAAGATCAAAGCTGCTATGTAACATTTGTGCTGTGCTACATCTAGGAGCCCCTGATTGTACTCGGGCCTTGATTCATCCCCTTGCCATGCCTGGGCTGTTGATAGACCCTGTCATCAGTATCTAGCTGCCTACTGTGGTCCAGCCCTGAAGAACTGTGCCTGTCATGGCAGGCAAGGTCTGTTTTGGAGTCACCATCAGCTCCCAGCACAGATTCCCTCAAAGGAATTTTGCTTGCTGTTTTCTGACAGCGTCAATGCATATTTATGTCTCAGCACAGTACACTTGTGTAGTTAATTACACAGCATGGAAAAGAAGCATTTATTAGAGCCTTGCAACAAATTTACAATTAAGTTTGGTTTGGGAAATCTAATAACTAACAGTAAGTTAACCCAATGTAAAATCTGCAGCATGTTTCTGTGGCAGATACTTTACAGCCTTTTTGCCCTTCCTCTGTAATTTTTCTGCTAATAAACATTAAAATTTTCTTCATTCTAATTATAAAAGTCTGGCTATTTTTCTGTGATTTATCATCATGTGTTTCTGATGGTCTTATATTTATCTCCTTTCAGACCTTCTAAATCTGCAGGGCAGAGCATTACTCTTTCTAAATACTAGACCTAATGTAAAAGCAGACCTAATGTATCCAAGGGAAAGAAATGCATGGAACTGTACAGACAGAAGGTAGAGAAATACAGGTCAAGTGAGAGCACAGGGTGACAACAAAGAAACTTCACAAGAATGAAAAAGCAAAATGCCCATTCAGGGACAGGAAAACATAAAATTCTGACAAATCCTTCCAGAGGGACCTATTTAAGAGAGTGCATGGGGTATATTGTGAGGGTTACCAAGACCAAGTGCGAAGTGCTGCACCTGGGTCAGGGCTTCTCCTGGTATCATCACAGCCTGGGGCATGAAATGAAACTGAGAGCGGCCCTGCTGAGAAGGACTTGAGGATGCTGGTGGAGAAGATCCTGGACATGACCCAGCAATGTGTGCTTGGAGCCCAGACAACCAGTGGTGTTCTGGGCTGCGTCCAAAGCAGCTTGGCCACTGGAAGGGAGAGGTTCTGCCCCTCTGCTCTGCTCTGCTGAGACCCCACCTGCAGGGCTGCATCCAGCTCTGGGGTCCCAGCTCAGGAATGACATGGAGAGAGTCCATAGGAGGGCCACCAACATGATAAGATGGATAGAGCAGCTCTGCTGTGAGGGGAGGCTGAGACAACTGGGATTGTTCATCCTGAAAAAGAGAAGGCTTCAGAATGACCTAATTGGAGCCTTCCAATGTCTGAAAGGAGATTACAGGAGCGTGGAGACACACTATTTATAAGAGCCTATAGTGACAGGATGAGGAGGAATGGCTTCAAACTGAAGGAGAGTAAGCTTCAATTAGATATTAGGAAGAAAGTCTTCACTGTGAGTGTGGTGAGGCACTGGCACAGTCTGCCCAGATAAGTTGGGGATGCCCCATCCCTGGCAGCATTTAAAGCCAGGCTGGATGGGGCTCTGAGCAACCTGATCATGCTGTGGGCAGGGACAGGAAGGTGTCCCTGCCCACAGCATGAGAGCTGGAACTAGATGATCTTTAGCCATTCCATAGACTCTATGTATCAGTCTACGATACTGATGTTTTGTGACATAGGAATTCACAGTTCTTTTGATGACCACATCTAATAGGACACAACAACTCAACAGATTCCTTTAGGATAGAGGCAGACAGTAACTTAAAGCCTCAGAAAAGAAATAGGCAGGATATAAAGGAAACCTTTTTGCAGTATCTGCCCTGTTATTTCATCACATGAAGACATTTTTATTGGCACAAAGAAAGATGTGTGGAGATCTTGTAGAAGAGCTTTGTTCTTCTTTGAACCTAGGATGTGATAGCATGTTTGGGTTAACAGCATTGTCAGCTTGGGGCACCTTAAAGATGCATTTTGTCTCTCTCATCTTTTCCATCTGTAGAGAAGTTGCAATAAAAAAAGCCAAGTTGAAACAGGATGACTAAGGCAATCTGCCTCTCAAAGTGTGAAGATTTTTTTTAGTGATTTTGTAAGTTAATAAATGTATTCTTGGTCCATAACATTTTTCTCACATCTACATACATTGGAATTTGTCAATATTTATTTATCAAGGAACTTGTCAATATTTATTTTCATGTTTTGCATATCTACATCACACTGCTACTTCTTTAAACATGCAGGAGCTTGAAGATCCGATTGCAAGTTTACTATATTTGTTTGGGGACATGTAAATGTGGCTATTCCATGCAGTGAATCTCCATGGAATTGTAATCCAGCTTCTCTAAAAGGTTTATTCAAAATTCAGTGAACCTTTTTCATTCAGGAACTCGGTCCATTGTGTTATCTCTTAAAGCTTGTTACACTTAAATGGCACTAAAAGACCTCAAAGAACAGAATACATAAGACGCCTTCTATTCTTAAAATAAAAATTTAATAATCAAAAAAGCTGAATTTCTATTTCTATTGAGTACATCCAAGTTCCTGAGATAATATCACACAGATTATATACTTGTGTCTTTCCAAAGCCTGTAAGTTCAAATCCTGGTCTTCCTGGGGAATGCCAACCAATCTCAACTTTAACCTCATTTTATGTGGCTGCTACATAGGTGGTTTTATACATTAAGGCTATGACACTAATGGATTTTCATTACGTTTTAATACCTAATTGCCCTTTACTCCCCTGAAAATTGCAAAGTTTTGTAGGACAATATACATATATGCATACATCTTAAACACAAGCTCTTAGAACTACATTACAGTCAGACATCAAAGTCAAGAAAATATGACTGCTGAAAGGAACCTACTCTGATTCTTGAATATTAGCACAGAATTTCTCCTCAAAGTTCACCATGAGGGCTGGTATTTGCTCAGTGAGGGTTTTACAGCAGTGCCTGAATCCATATGCCCTTGAGCCAGGATTAATGCACCCATTACATATGAGAAGTAATACAGTCTCTTCTCTGGCTCAGTATAAAGGGCCTCCTAGTATGAGCAGGCAATTGTACCAAATTACATATAATTGTTCCTGATGAATTTGCAGTGAAGGCTAGAGTCTGCTCAAAACTCAGCTGAAACCACCAATTTATGTTGGCTTTTGTTCAGTAATTTTCTTGCAAAACTACAAATGTTTTGGAGCCTTTTTCCTTTTTTTTTTTCACTTTCTAAATATTTGAATACCAAACCAGAACCTTCCACATGGCAAATGGAATCAGTTTTATGCTTCTTGCTTTGTCCCTTGCATTTGGGACAGTCAGTGGGAGAAGTCTTTGTAATGTGCTGTGGAATCACATGATCACCTATCTAGCTAATGTTAACTGTTACGGGTCTCTAAAATTGTTTGGAAGAAGAAAGAAAACCAAAATAACCTATTATTTAATAATAACTATAATACTGTATAATACTGTGATTATACTAGATATAATCTTTTTCCCATTATCTTCATGACAATGGTAGTGATTACTTAGATAACTGATAAAATTTTTAATAGGAAAGAATCCTGTAAAATTTTTTCAACCTTACTTTTAATTCTCATTTTATTTTTGCTTTACTTATGATGAAAACTATATAATAGAATACAGAACTACAGGATTATTCAACAAATAATCCTGTAGTGTTCTGTTACTGGCAGAAAAGCAAAAAGGTCCTGAACAGCAAGGCATCAAATTAAAGGTCATTCATAGATACAGTGTTATTTGTCATTACCCATTTGGCCTTCTGATGGAATGTTTCTCTTTGTCTCCTTTGTTTTCTGGGGCAGTTGCCCAAGTCTATACAGTTAACTACTACTTTTTACTCTCTGTCATACAGTGTCACATTTGCATTCTGGAACACTAGCAGTGTTAGTAAGTTTCTGGGAAGCTGTTTGATACAACAACCAGATTATCTAGGGGTGCCTAGCTCTTACTGATATCGTGGAAAAGAAATTACCAAGTATCACAAACAGCGTAAAGCTTTGAAAAAGACAGCAAGGGTGAGAAAATGTTAGTCAGATCTTTTATGGAAATATCAATCTATGTAAGAAAGGACTAACACATCCTCTACTCGAGGGACTGAGCAATGATGACACATTAGGAGGAGGGTTACCACTGGTGCAGACATGGAAAATAGAATTTCCTCAGACGTCCTGAGTCTTACTCTAGCTACTGGAAGAATTTGTGCTACGTTGCTATGGACTCATGTTTCAGTGCCAGGATCCGACACCTGTGGTCTGATGGCAAAGCCAAGTAAAAGGGCTCCCTCTCTGCCCAGGCACCAGCTGTTTCCTTCTCTCTCCATTTGCCCCAGAAAACAGCACAGACCATGCCACTTCAGATGACAGAAGCATGGAAACTGGAGCTCATTCCTAACATTAGGAATGAGACAGACCCGAGGCTCTGTGGAATGCAGGCAAACACTTTGTACCTTAGCCCTGGGAGAAAAACAGCAATGCTTTCTAAATCTCACTTGGAGAGTGCCTGCTCAGCATTCTACCCACTTCTTGCACAAGGCCCATGCCTTTCTTCACTTGGCAAGGGCACAAAGCCCCCACTCGCAGATTGCCTCAGCATAGCACTTAAATCAAACTCTAAAACTGGACCTTAAATTGTATAAACTCTGGCGCATTTCATGGCATTCTTTGTCCACGTTAGGGATAGGAATAGCAGGGATACTAAGTCAGAAGCAGCTCTGTTAACCTTTCGTCCTAACACATCTTTTTTTTCCCAATTGTGAAGATGAAATATGGAACTTCAAACACTATCCATCTTCATAATCTAGTTCTTATTTTTAAAGAAAACAAGAAGATGGCTGATACTTCTTAGTGTAGAAAAGACTAAATCTGAATGCAAAGTTTACTTTGCAGAGAGCAGTACACAGGTGTCTGATTTTAACAAGCACTCACACTCTGAGACACACTGAGAATTGGTAATGACAGCAAGTTATCACCTGGAAATAGCCTGTAAGTGAACCAGGACCTGGCTGGTGAAAACCTAAAACTGCAAAACAAAACCAAAATAAGGAAAAGAAAGATTATGATTTTTAAAATACAAACCAGAACATTTCGACAGACTGCAGATTTGATGAAGATGTTCTTCTTGTGAATTAAAGGAATTAAAGGAGACAAAATGCAGAACACAATTTAAAAAATCATTTCAGAAACCATACATGCAACTTCAGTGTAACCTGTTAACACCTTGAATAATATATATGTTTGCAGGGTTTACTGTGGAATTTATAGAGACAATTGATAATTACATATTTATATGAACTTCTATGCTGACTTCCTGGGCTTTCCCCTCAAGCCTATTCAGCAGCAAAAACAACTAAAAATTACAAATACCGTCAACTGAAAATTGCAAGCACAGAAGGAAAAAGACAGGATTCTTTTATATAGGAAAGTAGAGAATCATCCTGATGACAGTGAAAAGCTGGGAAGTTTGCTTACCTTCTGTCCACCTACCATCCCCTTGGTAACCCTTAAAGAAGATACTGGCAAACCTTGTTGTTAAGTCACTTCAGGTACTGATTCCAAAAACAGTGTCATTGAGCACCTTATTTCTATAACGCATCTGTCTTGAAGTCCAAGGAGTATATGAGATGAGTACAAATAGTGATATATCAATGACTATGTTTTCTGCAGCAAAACTGTTTTTAGTCAGAAGTAACTTGTGAACTCTATAACAATATCCAGAGCATTACAATCATGCCAGATATCACAGAATCACAGAATATGTTGAGTTGGAAGGCACTCACAATGGTCATCAAGTCCAGCTTCTAGCCCTTCACAGAACCATTCCCAGGGGTCACACCATGTGCCTGAGAGTATTGTTCAAATGCTTCTTCAACTCTGTCAGGCTGCTGCTGTGACCACTTCTCTGGGTAGCCTGTAAATATATTACAATTAAGAATTCCAATGCTGATCTAGGTCCTTAATTTCATGGGTTTTTTAATATGCCTTTTCATTTTGTCCCTCCATCCTCTCAAGCCTACTTAATAAGAGTGAAGAATGAAGAAAATTTGGCAACTATAAAGCATAAGAACTGATGGTATGAGTCAGCAGAAACAGAGGTTCAGTCAGGAAGTTTGAGTTTCTTGGAATGGGGTATTTTGATGCCATTTGGTTTGGTTTGGTTTTTTGAATAGAGCAATGTTAATCAAATACATTTTCTTTATTTTTTTGGGTTGCCTGATTTGTGAACATGGAGTAATCATTTTACTGGTTGATGCCTAAATAATTACTCATACGGGAAAGTGCTTTGTGATCTACAGAAGGAAAATACTTTATAATGTTACCTGAGCTTTCTGCTAAGTTGGGAAGGCAAAAATCAACCCAGTCATGCAAAGCTACAACAGCTCTCAGTGGATAAAATCTATACATTGACAATGCAATGAACTAAGAATTTTCCCAGGAACTTCCAGCAGGCCAGAGTTTTGCTCCTGAGTCTATTGCTCAGTGAGGAAGTGTTCCTCTATGTTCTATAAACTTCCTCAATTTTACAATTAATGTTAACCCCAAGATGAAAATGTCTGCAGGTAACATCATGTGACAGGAATACCAGTGGAACCCTGTAGAAGTTCCCAGGGAAGTCCATCCACAGCTGAATAGAAGTATTTTCTTTTAAGAGCTATGCTCAAAGCACTAAGAACTGTTCAGGGTTCTCTTTACAGCAGGACTGTGAAGTCCAACAATGCACACATTTAGGAGGCTGTCAGCACACCTTGTGACTCTTTTTCCAAAGCATTATGAAATGCATAATTTCTCTATACAAAAAAAAGAAGAAACGGGGTGGGAATTAAAGCTGATTGAATCATTACTCCACTGAAGACAGATAAATCTCTCACTTGCTACAGTCACATGATACAGTGATAATGCACATCTTTTTCACACAGAAAGTCATTCTGTCACCAGCAGCTCTGGGTTTTGCCTGCAAGATGACTTAATTAGGTAGCTGAACATAATGTGAATACAGATGGCATAAGCTGCTCTCCACCAAACCTTTTTGCCCATTAAGAGAAGGGTGGAAGCAGAGAAAGCCTTTTACCCGGGACCCACCAGAAAGAGAACAGTACTGTTACTTCAGCAATAGGGTTAGGAATTAAATTTTTAATGCAGCAAACAGTTTTCCCTTTCAATAAGGAAAATTAATTGACAGTCTGAAGCTCACATGCCCATCAGCAGAGAGAAGAAGCCATGTTCAGTTATATGGATGGGTAATATGACTGCTAAATAAAACCACATGGAGTAGTCTTGGCAAACAAACAAAACAAAACAAAGCAAAGCAAAACAAAGTAAAATAAAACAAATCAAAATAAAACAAAACAAAACAAAGTGGAAATGGAATTCCTGAAATGTCTGTTGTCAAAGAAACACACAGAAAGCAAAAAACATACGGAAAACTCCCCAAAGACATTAAAGAAAGGTGCATATAAAATACTCAAAACATTCTGTGACAACAGATTACCATGGTACAATTTCAAGCACACATTCTCCTAAAAGTATGTTTTCAATAAAAATAAAAAATTATTTTCTTATTTAAACTGCAATTCACAGTCAGAAGTACAAAGTATTTTTTCTAGATTTTAATGCATATTTTTTCTTTTTTCCCCCTCAAATTAAAGCACTTAACAGACTACAGTGAATCAAATGGCCAAAATATCTTTATTTAGAATGTCAGAAAGCATTGATTTGTCAAGTATCTCATTAATTCAGTTATGATGACTAAATAAGAGAGAAAAATGAAAAAAGAAAGAAAATAATATTTGGTTTACCTTTTTTTCCTGGCTTTTAGACATAGGTCGTAGCATAAGAAATTTTCAAATGACGATTAATTTGCTAGTCAGTCCTATGGGCTTTTTGATAGAACTTACAAAATACCTGAATGATTAACTCTTGTCAACCCTTCCATATTGACAAGACCTGTGGAAGACTTTCGAAGTATGTTATTAACCTCAGGACAGACTAATGATTGCGACTTGGCTCCTGCATAAGATTCCTATTGCACAGGACAATGGCAAAAAAGTGACCTTCATTTTAAAGAAAGGGCATTCTAGAGTACTCCTGTATTCTTTGCTTCTTTCTTCTCACATAAGTCAACAATATTTGTAAATATTTCTATATTTTTGCTCATTTTTAAAAAACTGATTTATCAACTTAATTCTCAGTTTTGTAGTATTTATTTTTCTAAAGCATTTTTTCATAGAACTGTGTAAAAGAAAAAGAAAGTCTATAAGAAAACACAATTTTTCTTAAGGAAAATATCCAGATCTTGAAAGATTTCATCAAGTCCTCTAGTGACAAAACAGATAAGTAAGATTTTGTGGAAAAGAATACAAAGGCAACAACACTTCTAGAGTTATGCATTAATCTTTCTCTGCATAATTTCATTAATGTTCACCCGTATTTGGAAGCAGCTAGGCGCAGGTGTTTCTCAATTTCATGAAGACACACAGACCAATTCTGCTTACCATCGTGCTCTGTGTTTTCTAACTTCTAATTGTGGGACCAGCACAAATGCTGATTAACAACACTTCAAAGTTGCACAGGGACTGGCTACACCTGAACTCTGCAAGGTCACAATGATGTTGAGATCTAAATATCACTGTGATCATTGTGATCACAATGATCACAATGATGTTGAGATCTAAATACCTGATCCAAAGACCTGATCTCATCATCATTATGTCAAGTTCAAGGGCTAAAGTCTTGTATGGCTAGTGGCACCACTCTTGCTTGAGATGTGCTTGCACTGTGGCAGACTCTGGCCTTTTGGATAGAAATATACTAATTATTAGTTATCATATTATCTTTTATTGTATTATTAATTATATTATCTCATATCAATGTATCTTAGTGAGTTTTATACACAGAATTATATTAATATATAGGATTATATAAAATATCATAGAAATATAATTGCTGTATTGTGTTAAGTAACAGAATTTATATGCAAGGATTTTCAAAATCAGAATTCACTCTTCCTGGCTGAGAGAACAGTAATCCTGATGAGCACTAGTCTTGTCAACACCTGAAGCATCTTCTCATTGGTTGTTTAGTAAATGTTAGCATCTTCCCAAAGAACAAAGCAACTGGTACATAGAAAGCATAAATACTTTGAGCCGAGTTGCCATATAACATTCATCACATCCTATTATTCCACAAAAAATAAAATCTAGGCTCATCTTTATCCACAGCCTGGATGGTATTTTCCTACTGCTGCACATCTACAGTCCAAGCTTTCATCTGTAGCTCTTTTCCCCCTCCCTTTTGTAATGTTAAGAGAGAAAACCTTAGGGGAAAATGAACAGCTGAATTTCAAATATATGCCCTGAAAATGGCAAAAATATTCCCTGGGAGTAATCAGTCAGCATTATATATTTCTCTGGTTTGCCAAGGGAGGTTGACTTGAAGCCAAACTGGCTCCTGTTGAGCTACAACCCTCAGTTCACGTTCACTTCATTTATCACTTCTTGGGCAAGCATCTAGGAAAAGGAATTATCATTTCAAGAAATGTAATTGGGTGGGGGACAGAGCAAATTAAGAATAGTGAGAGAAGAATGGTTCTTAAATGTAACAAAAGAGAATTGGAGTCGAATAAGACTCGGAAAGATGCATTCATGCTGGATATTAAGATGGCCCTAAGCCCTCTAGAGCAGTTTGTAGTTTCAACATGTTGCTTGCTCAGTATGCCAAACTGAAAGACTATTTGAGGAACTTCAAACTACAGTCTTTGTTTTGTATCCTCTAATTTGAATATTAGTTTTGTCCCTGTGCTTATTCCTATCTTACACCACTTTATGATTTACTCCCCAACTAAACAAAATCATCTTGCTTGTATGCTTGTCTTCATCAACCAAGATAATTTTTAAATTTGGGGAAAACAATCAGGAGGTTATTCATGACTATTACTCATTTTTTAATAAAACAAATTTATAATTTCAGTTTCAGATTAACCCTTCCAGTGTTAAGATGAAATACTGGAAACAATGAAGTTTTCTAACTGTTACTGATAAGTAAAGCTTTATAAAAAAGAGGCCTTGTAAAATCATGGCTTGAGCCTGTTACTTCAGATAAGTGGAAAAGGACTATGGGAAAGACACTCAGCTGAATTAGGGGCAGAAAAACATGTTATATAACCATCATGTGTTCACATTGTGGTGTATGGTGGTTGGTTGAATTATATTTGTTGTGCTTTAAAACTATGTAGCTGATAACTAATTGCTTAAAAAGGCTGAGATTTGCAATAAAGGGGCTCCTTTCCACCTGTCTGGGAAATCTACGTCACTATGGACCCTCACCCCACAACTAACTACCAAAATTCAAAGTATAATATTAACATATTCATTTCTGTCTTTGACTTAACATTTGGCTTCCTATTTAGCAGCATGATCTTCAGATCATGTTGTGCTTCCTCAGGACTTCTTCCAAAGGAATTCTTTGATAACCTGTCATCCCGCATCGGCTCTTCACACGCCCGCTCCTGCCCTGCCTGCTCCTGCTGCACCACCACTGCACAAGACACAAGACTATGAGCATATGTGTCTTGGGGCTGTGGGAGGAGAACTGGAGGGTGGCCCCTGGCTCCCCAATCTATTTGCATGGGGAAGGGAGCCCAGTATTTTCTCCCCTGACTGGTGGGCAGTGGTGAGAAAATGGGCTGCTGTGGAAGGAGATGTGGATTTATTACATGCTTTTCCAGGTATCTACCACCCCCACCAACCATCTAGATGAGAAATCTTGCCCTGTGGCATCATAAAAGAGCTGCATCGCTCAGCCACAGACAATGGCATGAGCACCTTTTTCACTACTAACCTTTTGGAAACTCTGGTGAACTCATAAAACTTGGCACCGCAAGACTTTAAGAAAATAGCACGCATTATGCTGATGAGTATACACTTCACTGTTGGGATGTTGGAGTGGAGAGAGATGTGCACTGTTTAAGCTATGGACAATTTATGGCAACCCTTGGGGCACGCTTTGTGACCTACCAGTGCCGAAGCTCTTGGCGGGGGGAGGGCAAAATGCAGCGGCTGTGGTACAGTCTGGGCTGCCAGCAAAAGCTCTTTGGCAGTCAAAAGAGCTCACTCTGCAGGCTTTTCGTAAAGCGTGGGACGGTGGTCTCACTACGACCTCATTTGTTAATATATGACGGGGAGTTGATGGCCCTTTTAAGTTTTAGATAAGTTAAAAGCCACCCTAGATAAGCAAATAGACAACCTTACCACATGAGAAATTTAACTGAAGCAGTTAGCGGTGGAAAACGCAAACCCCATCCGTCAAAAAGTTTTACAGCCCCTGCGAGCCCTCACTGTCGTAGAAATGCTTAAGGCTTGTCAGGGAATCAGCACTGCTTGTCACTTCGCTGTTGGAGGTTCTCGCACAATTAGCATTCATTCCAGAATATGTATTTATTAGCATTCATTCCAGAATATGTATTTATTTATGAGTATTCCTTTTTCATGCAGGAAGCCAGATCACATGAGACATCAATGCCCTCACAACAAAAGAGATTCCAGGGATTCAGGTGCATGTGCACATTGTCAGAAGGATCAGCCCCATGTAAAACAATGCTGATTTAATAGAGAAGGAGGGCTGGTCCCAGATACATCTATGGGCCCCTACAGGAAACCGCCAGCAGAGCATGGGGGAGCCTTGTGTAGGAGCAAAACAAGACCCACTGCACTCATCCCCACAAAAGCCTTGCCAGCTGGACCAGAGGCTACACTGGCATGGAAGCCTCCGTCATCCCTGTGACTCTTCAGGACAGCGATGTGTACTGTTTGCCTTCAGATGTCTGGGGACTGCTGGGCTGGGGGTGCAGTGCACATGTGATTGGTCAAGCCTTGACCACAAAGCAGGGTTTTTTTGTTCTGCCTAGACTCATATTTACTGGGGAGATTCAGATAATGGTTTGGCCCCCTGTACCCCCATGTCAAATTTCTGAAGAGGCACAAACTTGTTTATTTCCAGAGCCCTTGGTAGTTTTCCACGAGTTAGATGTAACAGTGGCTTTGATTTCACTGGGCAGTCGCAGATCTTCTGGGCACACTTTCCAGTCATAGACCCACTCTCAAATGTGCTCTTTGGCATCAAAATGAGAAGCTACACATTGCTGCTATACTTGATAGGGGTGCTGATTATACTTTTACAGCTTACCTAGTATGGCCCAGCCATTGGCCCCTGACTCAAGTTGCTAAAGGGTTGGAGACCTCTCTGTACTGAAGCACAGCATAAATTTTGTCACAATAGAGGGCTCTGAAGGTCACTGCCACTGGGAAACCTCATGTACTACCATTCTCTGTTACTTTGTGGGGATGAGACTGCCTTAGCCGATGGGGTGTCATGTTGAAAACTAATTTACCACAGGGGTCACTGCTGAGCAGCATGTCCCAGCCCTCAGATGACAGATTGGCCCTTTTCTCAGGAAAAGCTGCAACAGTTACACCAGCTGGTACAAGAGGAGCTGCAATCTGGCCATATCGTTCCCACAATTAGCCCATGGAATTATCCTGTTTTTAATATTCAGAAAAAGAGTGGAACATGGTGATTGCTACAAGATCTTTAAAAAAAGTCAATAATATTTTTGTGCCTATGGGAAATCTGGACCCTCATAGTTATTGATTTAAAAGATTGCTTTTTTTACTGTACTACTTCGTGAATACAATGGCCCTTGATCTGCATTTTCTGTGCCTTCCATTATCTCAAGTGTCCACGCTCAATGATTTGCAAAAGCTCTTGGGTACAATTAATTGGGTATGCCTTTTATTGGATGTTACAATTGAACAACTCTACCCCCTTTTCCAGCTATTGAAAGAGAACCCTGAACTTACTTCCCCTTGCTCCCTGACACCCAGAGCAACAGAAACATTAGAACAGATCACACAGGTGTTAAGTGCTCGACAGGCTTGTAGAAAAGTTAATGGTTTTCCTGTTAATTTTTATCTTAATTTTTTTGAAAGCTCTTACTGTTCCCCAATTCCAATTGCCAATGCCTGCATGGTGTTTATGTACGGCTCTGGAAAAACTGGTAGGTCTGTGACAGATATGAAAGTAGTTAATGGCTATCCTCAACTGCTAGAATTAGCAGGTGTGGTTAGGGCTTCTGAAAAATTTCAATATGATCAAGTTAGCTGGGGCTGTTGTTATGCTGGATGTGTTTTTTCTCAGGCACGTCTGTCACATGGGTTTTTTCACCGCTGTGCAGCAGCTCTTTGAAAACAGTTTAGCTTAGACATGAGCAAGCACGGCAAATTGTGCAAGCCTGTGCCGATTGTCAACATGTAGCACCCTTGCCTGCTCTCAGAGTTAATTCCTGGGAACTTTAAGCCCTAAAAATCTGGCAGACTGATGTTACACATATTCCTAGGCTTGGTAAGTTGAAATACGTTCATGTTACGATTTATACATTTTTGACATGCCTTTTTCCCTCTGCACATAGATGTGAATGTGCAAAATATCACCAGCGTAGTTTTTTGTCAGTTTTTGCAGGGCTCAGAGTACCTGTATCCATAAAGACTGATAATGGGCTGGTCTATACATCCAAATGGATGGCCAACTTTTTTCATTTGCACATGGGAGTGCACCATGTCACAGGTATTCCACATTCCCCTAAAGGTCAAGCCATTGTTGAATGGGCCCATAGCACTGTCAAGTTCATGTTGTTAAACCAAAAAAGAGGGAGTGCAGAAATGGCATATAGCCCCCATGAAAAACTGCAGAAAGCCCTATATGTTCTTAATTTTTAAAATCGCATTCAGAAAAACCAAACCCCCATCCAACAACAATTTAGTGAATCACAGGCTCACTTAGAAAGAGTTAAGGTACTTGTTAGGAATCTTGAAAGTGGAAAATGGGAAGGCCCCTTTCCATTGACAACCTGGGGGGGAAGATATGCTTGTGTTTTCATAGATTCCAGTCCACGATGGGTACCTGCAAGAGCAACCCAACCAGCCTTGGATACTCCAGCTTCATAATCAACTTGTAGGGATGACAAACTCTTATGAAGTCATGTTCCTAATTGATATTAATAAAGTTTTTATACAATTTGGTAGGTAATTTAGGGAAACTCTCAATCAAGGCTTGTCTCTTTGGCCAAGCCTGAGCCCTGGCGGACTGGGGACTATGCCATCAGACCCGAGTATTTCTGCGCTAAAAGTGTAATCAAGTCACTTTGACTTGCTGATCTAATCTTACAAAATCTTGGACCTCCTTTCCTGGGAAAGGCTCTCCAAGTGTTCACTGTGAAATGGGACTCCCCAGCAACTGCAGACTCTGGGTGTTAGTAAAGGTTTTAGACAATTTTAAGTTGTTTCTCAAGGTTTTATCTGTTTAATCACTGTCTCCATTCATGGGAAGTGTTTTGTTTCATGATTCTCATTTGTATAAAATAAAAAAGAGGGAGTTGTGGGAAGATATGGGAAAATCAGATTGTTTCTTTAAATAAACGATTCAGATTCCCTGCTGGTCTGAGTCCGTGCCTAAGTCATTCACAATCTTTAACGTGAGATGCTGGAAGAGTTTGCCCAGGGAGACTGTGGATGACCCATCCCTGGCAGCATTCAAGTTCAGGCTGGGTAAGGCCTTGAGCAACCTACTCTGGTGGGAGGTTTCCCTGCCCATGGAAGAGTGGGATTGGGTCTAGATGATTCAAAGTCCCTTCCAACCCTTAACATTCTACAGTGCATTGTGTCAGTAGTTATCCATTGAGATACCTTCATCACTAAACTCTGAGATTATCACTATGTCATGAAGGCTCAAATTCCTTTAATATTACTATTTCCTCATCTTGATTAACCTGCTCAAGTAGCTTCCAGTATGAGTAGGAATTCCTGTAGATTTAGCAAGAGGTTTTTAAGGTTTTTTCATGGGTTTTTGTTTCTTTTTTTAATTTATTTTTTAAGATCATGCTCAACTTTGCTTTTATTTCACTCCTTGTTTGAAAATCTTGAAAATCGTGACAATTAAGGATTACCATATTTATTAAAAATATCAGGGTCTCTTTCATATTTCTAGAGTTTTTCTTCAATTCTCAGACACAGTGAGAAATATAATGATAGAAGCAATCCCGTGAAATACTTCAAAACAATCAAAACTGAATAAAAAATGGAAAAAGAATTTAAAAGATTCTTATTATGATCAGATCCTAGATGAAAATACTTGACTACAAGCATTAGTAGAAGTTATATTCATGTCATTAAAGTCAATATAGCAATTAGATACGAAAATGAATGAGTACTGAACAATTTTTGTAATGTACAATGCAAGTTTTATCTTAGTAGTAAAAAAAGAAAATTCAGTTTACAGATAGATTCAAATCTATTTGTACATTTAAAAATCATGGATACATTTACTCATTAGTAGTACTGATTTTCTCTACACATATTCACGTTTCTAAGTTCGTAAAATAATGCAATTAAAATTGTTGTTAATCGGAAGAGAGAAAAACCCTGCCCCATTTGATGTGAGAAGAAATGCAAAACACAGATTTATATTCCCCCATGAGTGACTGAATTGCCTGTACATGGGCTATCCCACAGAACAGGGAACCATGGACAGTTTCTGTGCTCTTACACCTATCGAGTAACAATTGACTCTGTAATTCAGTTCTTTGCTATGTGTTATCTTATGTGATAAGCACCATAACCTTAGCTACAGGACTTGAATGTAGGTAGCACAAACATTAAAAGATGTAGCTAAAGTGAGAGATGTATGGAAAATTTTGGCTCATTCCTGATTCATGATAAAATCTACATAATATTTAAGCTTAATCCTTTTTGCTTTGGGCTGTGGTGCATGAAATTACCAAGCTGAGCTATAAGATGCTTACCTTAAGAAACTAAAGATGACACAAACAAATATTCCTACACAATTAGCTGTGCTAGATACATAGAAAGCTCTCGTGCTTTCCTATGAAACATCCTTTACCATTCACAAACGACCTTGGGTAAAAGGGAAATAATTCCGAAATACTTTGTTCAAAGATCAAGCCGAACAAATGTTTTCAAAAATGCTAAACACTTGGTTCATGTTTCATTACTTTGACACTCTTCTGCAGTTCCTAATTTTGTTTACAGTTAGAGCCAAATCCCCCTGATATTACAGAACAGCTATGGAAAAAGTGGCATCCCTCTGCCACAGCAAAATATGCTGACATTTGTATGAGACAGAATTTGAAGCATTGCTGTGCAGACTGTCCAGACAGATACTAGGAATATGTTTAAACTCTACTAGACTCCTGAAAATGCTCTGGTGCTACATGTAGTGCCAGGTGAAAGTCTGTGAAAAGTATAGCTGCCATCACATACTGGTTTAATGAAAAGAGAGTTGATGGCTTGGATAACACTTTGGAGATAGATATCTGAGAATTTGTCTGCTTAACTAAGCTAAACCAAATAACAAAACATTTATAGTCTATTCATCACAAGGGAGTACCAACAGAAGCAAAATTAAAGAATGGTTGAAGTTGGGAGTGACTCCCTGAGATGATTTAGTGGAGCCTCGCAACCTCTGAGCAAGCAGGGTCAACAGCAGGTTTACCAGGATCATGACTAGTTGGGTTTGATATTCTCCATGGATAGAGACTTCACAGCCTGTCTAGGCAGACTGTGCCAGTGTTCAACTGCCCTCATGGGAAAGAAATGTTTTTCTCTGTTCAGATGAAGTTTCATGTTTATCAGTTTATGCCCAAGTGCTACCCTCCTGCCCTTTTTTGGACTGGATCCAACAAAGTAGTTACATATCTTTTTTGCACTGATGACTCCAGAAACAGATCCAGCACACTGATGTGTCTCACCAGAGCAGAGTACAAGTATCATCTCCATTGCCTGCTGGCAACATTCCACTTTATGCTGACCAGAATGCTGTTGGTCTTTACTGTTCCAAGAGTGCACAGCTTGATTAAACATTTAGAAAAAACCACAGAACTCTCTTACCATAGCATTAAATTACTTCTCAAAATAAAAGTAGTCTTAAATTTTATTACTTGGTCATCCTGGTAAAACCAAAAGCTTCTCTTCCCTGAAGCTTTGAAATCAGTCAGAAAAAGACTAAGCTAGGTTGTTAGGTGTTTTGATGGGTTTAGCAGTCAGATTGAAGCCTGTGGAGATACTTTTATCTAAATTTAGTTTCTGGATGCTGGATGTTTTTTCTGAAAAATTATTGGTGACATTTCTGAAATATAAAGCTTTAATCAAATTTAAAACAGTCAATCAATCCCAGAAGTGCAACAAAAATAAACAGACCTATAATGTTCCTTTCAGCGGCAAACTAAGATTTCTTTTCTACAGCTGCTGTTATTATGGACTGATCGACATATTTAGTCAAGGGCAGTTTAATCTCAGACCAAATTTTTAGGGTTGGCAGAGCAATTCAATACTGGACATTACACTTGTGCACAAAGTTGAAAGCAAACAGTGAAAATCTCATGCCCTAGCAGCAGTTACAACTTTCCTGCATTTCTGTATTTGCTAACTTTGCCAACTGGTGGAGCAAGTTTCTTTGAGAGTAAAATCACTGTGATTTTACTCTGTGATCACTCCAAACAGGCAGCTCATCACCCCGGACCAAATGCTTGAATCAACGAAGAGGAGGCTCAGGAGGGACCCTATTACTCTCTACAATTCTCTAGAACTACCCAAAAGGATGTCAATATTTTCTGCCATGTTTCAACTGAAAAGATGAGAGGAAATGGCCTTAAATTGCACTGGAAGAGGGTGAAATCAGATATTAGAATTTTTTTCACAGAAAGAGTGGTTAGGCATTGGGATAAGTTGCCCAGGGAGGTCACTCACTCTCTCTTGAAGTGTTCAAGAAGTGCCTAGATGTGACATATGAAGATATGATTTAAGGGTAATTATGGTGATGCTGTGTTGATGGTTGGACTTGATGATCTTAAAGGACTGTTCCAGCCTTGATGATTCTGTGATTCTTCAGTGTAAAATCTTTTCTTTATGGTCCTTTTAAATAAATGCTCTTGCAACTTGTGTCTCATGGAGTGACTTTTGCAGATTCCACCCTATACACTTCTGAAGGTTAAGCACTGTCTCCAGTCAGGATACAAGTTTTACAACTTCAGAGATTGTACTTTTTGCCTCAGAAGTCATTCTCCCACATAACACAACTGAGATCAGATGACCCACATCAGCTGTGGATTGCCATCAATCCACATCAATTGTTGCTTTTACTAAAAAGGAGCCTATTGGCAGAGATACATTCCATACTTTGTTAGCTATATCTTCCAGTGATTTGCTAGAGACTTAAGCTGCAAGTGACTACAAGACATGGTAAATCTTGCTTTAAGATTAAAAGTCAAGCACTTCTTTCGATGAAGTAGTGTATAATGGGATTTGGGAATACCATTTTTTTTTCTTACTGGGTGATTTTATTTTAGAGTATTAAGTGGTCTCACTGCAAAGTCTCATTAAAAACTAACACAGGTGAAATTTTTTACTTAAGGCATTCATTTTATTGACTTTATATGAAATTAAATTATTGTGTGTCTGAATCAGTGAGGAACAGACAGTGGTCAAACATGCATGCATATGCAGAAGATAGCATAGTTTGTGTAAGGATATAATATATTAACTTCTGGGTTACTTGCCTCAGCTCCTGAATTTACAGCAGCTGCCTAACACTTTCAAACCTCCCAGCTGTATTCCAACACAGAATAAATTCCACAATACTGGCAAATCAGACTTCACATCAATATTTTTTTTGGCTGCTTGCCAATTTCTAATAAAAAATATAATTAGAGGCGAGACTATTGCAATTTGATGCTACCATACACTCTCCTTCTGTCCAGGCAACTATAATAAAAGTGTTATAAGATATGAAATATTTAATATTATTTTAATTTTAGTTCAACTGGTGAAGAGCTGAAGGCTCGGGTTGATACTTGGGCTACTGACACTCAGCTGCTTTAGTACAAAGCCATATGGTTTATGACTATTTAGCAGCATATTTTATACAGCTACTGAAATGAAATGTCATTTAAAGGAAGCTGTCTTAGTCACAAACATGTTAAGCAGGACAGATACAGAGGCTCTGTGGTTAATTTTGCCTTTGCATTTCCTTATTCCTCCATCTATTTTTGTTGCAAGGCCCTGTAGTGATGTGCCTGTAATAAGATTTTAATTCTATTTCTCATTAAATCTGTAATTGATAATGAACAATTCCACAGCATGATTCCTGTTGCAAGAGACCTCTGGAAGTCATCTTCTCCAATGTTCCTGTTCAAATAGGGTGACCTAGAGCTGGTTCCCCCGAGGATGGAGATGCCATGCCCTCCCTAAGCAACCTCTGCCAGTGCTCAGTCATTCTCACGATGAAAAAGTATTTCCTGGTGCTCAGACAGAGACTCCTTTATTTCAGCTTGTGTCACTGCCTCTGGTCCTGTCAGTTGGCACCACTGGAAACAGTGTGGCTCTGTCAAACTCTTGGTATTCGCTCTTCAGGTATTTATATATACTGATAAAATCCCCCTGAGCCCATTTTCCTCCAGGCTGAACAGTCTTGGCTCTCTTAGACATTCCTCATAGTAATCATTGACTCATTTAGGTTGGAGAAGACCCTTAAGATGATTGAGTCCAACCATTAATGTAGCACTGCCAAATCCACCACTAAACCATGTCCCAGCCATGCCATCTACATGACTTCCAAATATCTTCAATACAGTGACTCAACAACTTTCTTGGGCAGCCTGTTCCAATGCTTCACAACCCTCTCAGTGAAGAAATTTTTCCTAATATCCAGTCTAAACCTCCCTGGCACTTCTTGAAGCCATTTTCTCTTGTCCTGTCTCTTGTTAAATGGGAGAAGAGACTGACCTCCACTTCACTACAACCTCTTATCAGGTAGTTTTAGAGACTGATAATGTCTTGTGCTCCAGACCCTTCCCCAGCCCCACTGCCCTTTTCTGGACAAGCAACTCAGGGCAGTGAGAGGCCCAGCACTGGACCCAGCACTGGAGGTGTGACCTCACCAGTGCAGAGTACAGGGGGACAATCCCTTATCTGGCCCTGCTGGCCACACTGTTGCTGGCACAGGCCAGGATGCCATTGGCCTTCTTGGCCAGCTGGGCACAGCTGGCTCATGTTCAGCTGCGCTAGCCATCACCCCCAGGCCCTTTCCCATCAGGCTGTTTCCAGGCACTCTGCCAACAAGCCTGTAGCATTGCATGAACCTCATACAAGAATAGATACATTGTGCTCCTCCTGCTTGTTATTTTCTAGATTATGTACATAGAAAGGGTATTAGCACTTGATACATTTTGGTAGCCTATCGACTGTTACTATGAGATACATAGATAGTCCAATATTCTTATTATCTACCCCTATTAATAGCTGCAATTTAAGAACACACAGAGCTGCTACTGTAATTTAACTATAGTTTTTGTCCCACTATAGCACTGGCAAAATTGTTTCCTATGTAACCCTGTGTAAAGATCCAATTCTAACAGCTGAAGGGGTATGGGGTGTATGAAATACGAACTACAGAGAAGTACAGTTGAAAGCATGTCCCATGGTTACTTCAAGGCTAGTGACAAAATATCTTGTTCTAAGATAAATGAAAAAACTTTCTTTTAGCTGCCAATACCATCAAGAATCATAATTCTAATAGTCAAAAAAGCCTACAGTATTTTTCAGAGACTTTCTTTGCAGGCATGAAGCAGATAGTCAAAACAATTACATTAATATTAGTCTTGAAGTACTCTCTAAAGTATATTTCCCTATTTCCCTCCCTGGTATCAGTGTTAAATACTTGCAAATGTACACATCTCCATGTTTCTTAAAACACAATAAAGAGAGAAAAGATGTCAGTAGCACTATGTTTCCATTGCTATGGCTGAGATGTCTCACTAATTTGCTGCCAGGGCTGGATATCAGACATCAGTCCACAACTACCCTACAGTTACTGTCCTATTATTTCACTTATGTTAGAAGACATCTGTGTTGACGTCAAACACACAACTTTTATTGCTTCACATCTAAAGCTGATTATAGTCATGCTTGCATTAGAAGATTTTTAGGTCTTCCAGCGCCCATATTAAATGGATAAAAAGGATACTTTTCCAGTTTCACAGTTACAAAGCCCTCCTGAGTTCCAGAAACCAAATTAAACTGTGTAATAAACCTGGCAATGGAGAGTAAAACATAATTGACAGTTTGAGCATGAAATTGCCTTACTGTGCCATTTTTCATTTTTTTCACCTAATACCACCACTACCCTGACAGCCCTGTATTGTTGTTGTCAGCTGAGAATGAACACTCCATTCTCAAATTCTCTCTTGAAGCCAAACTCTAACCAGGGGTTAAAAATGCTAAGAAGGGTCAAACTGGAATCTTATAAAGAATCTTCAAACCATGCCTATTGAACAAGGACATTTTAGTCTAATTTCTCATCCTTAATCTATGTTTGTGCTCTTCATGATAATTCAAGCTCAGAATCTATTCAGATTTAAATATTAATAGCTCTCTGTATGACATGTGTCATCTGGTTTTATACCTGTCCTTCCCATATGGCAACTAGATGAAAAGCAAGGAGGGAGCATATGAGGAAATAAATTTTCTTAAACCTCCCACTTTCTACCGTGCTTATATATGTTTATATTGCTTTCTCCACTGGCAGAAAATGCTAGAAATCTCCTATTTCCTTCTAGTCAACCATTTTTCCTTCAGGGCTGACCTCAGAAAAAGCAGTCCCATGCCATATATTCAGCATAGTGACATTGACTCAATAGAGAAAAAAATCATAATATTTAAGAAAAAACAAGATCATATTTTGTTTGCAAAGTGGCAGATAGCTCCAATTTGTAGGTAATAAGTGAAAGCTTATGATTTTTATGATGAAGAAGTGAAAGACCTTAGTGAATTTGGAGGCAAGAAAGATGTACATTTATCATAGAAATTGCAGTGTTCTGGAGTACAATTACTGATAATCATGCAAATTTAAGATGAAAAGATGGAAATAATTACAGAAAATGACAGACATAAACTGTTTAGCAAAGTTTCCTTTTTAATTTACTGTGTATTTGATGCTACTTGACTTTGTAAAAATTTATTGCAAAGTTCTTGAGGCCTGCTCAGCCATCCGAAACAGCTGAGGAGCTGTTGGAAAGCAAGTCTTTCCCCTGAGTGTAGCCTCTACAAGATGAGGAAACACTGAACAGACGAAGTGTGGAAAGGAAACTATTTTGATGATGGCAATAATTAATGAAGCCTGTGACTCTGTCAGGCATTCAAATACTCTATGATGGCCAGTAAGTGGTTTAGAACAGCAGAAGTGTGAGGGAAGCATATTGGGCTGCTCTGGGGATTTCTCAGGAAGGGGCCAGGGGTTAGAAATTAAGAACAATTGTAAAAGGAGAGAAAGCAAAACTTTGGAGGTTCAGGAGGAAGAGACTTTACTCAAAGATACAGCACTATTTTCCAAAGAGTTTGTCCAGATCATATTTCCCTTCTAAATTTTCATAATAACAGTAGCCCTAAATTTACTACATACCTACAGGATCAAGAATTTCCCATTCTCTCTTCTCCTTCATGCTTTCAGTATTACAGCTCACCCTTTTCTCAGTTACCCAGGGAATGGTAAAACACAAAATAAGGGATAGAAGGTGAGCAAAATCAAGACAAATGGTCAGGCCATTGGTCTTACCCTATAACTTACAATATAAGAGAAAAATACACAAAAGGAAAAACTGAGTTAAGACATCTTGGATTCCCTCCTTCACTGATGTTGTGAAACATTTTTAGCACATTATACTGTATGGTTGTGTTGAACTTGGCTATAAAAATATGGGGTTAGGAAATTTAAGGGTGCCATAAAATTTAATGGCAAAATGAGTATCATGAATAAAATGCACAGGCTATGCCATTATGAATAAGCATAAAACTAAACATGTACTCTATTCATCTCAACTCTTCTGTAATAGTAGGGGGTACTTCACCAAAAAGTGCCTCACAGCATGAGCAAGCAATTACTTCTCATGCAATAATACCCTCACATAACAAACATAACATAGGTGTCTAGCCAGAGATTACTGCTTTAGGCTTAGAACAAACAAAAAAAATTTCAAAAACTCCAGTTGCATTAGTGTGCAATTGTTTCCTTTTAATCATTAACTCCACAGTAACTCCTAGCTGCCCGCTTACTGAGATGTCTTGATGTATAAATCGTACAATTTTTTCTTGATTTCTTACTTGATATGGGTGTCAGTCCCATTTTACAAAACACCTAGCTGAGTAAGAGCCCATTATTGTAAGGCTTAAGATTCGAGTACTTGAGCCTCAATTTAGGTTTCTAAGTCTCAGACACAAATTACCATTCTAATTAAATATGCTAATTTAGGCTGAATTGCAATTTACAGGGGTTTTGAGAATAGCTTACTCCAAAATTAAATTCCTAAATAAAAGGATGCAAAGGCTTGTAGAGTTTTTGTACATGATGTTAGATCTCTTATTGCCACACCAGTTTGAGATATGAAGCCATATTTATACTATTTTATTTACACAAAATTCAGCATTGACTGCTTCATGGAAGAAATAGATCACAAACTTGTATTATATTGTCACTTAGCTGTTACTTGACTCCCAAGTTTTCAAAAGGACACTTATTTATACTATTCTGTGGTAAATTGCCATAACCTTTGAGGCTGTTAACATCTAAAAGTTGTTCTAAAAGCCTTTTAGTTTCTTAAGATGAAAAAGAGCAAAGAAACAAATGTATGAACATTACGGTGGGGAAGACTGTTGATAACCAAATGCACATTCAACTTTGAAGAATAACATAAAAATATTTAAAAAAAACCCTCTGGTTTAAGAAGATGGCATAAACAGGAGGATATCCTTCCTATATTTTATATAGTCTTACTTGGAAAAGAACTGATCATTTCTCACCACCCTAATTGAAAAATAATTACATTTTTCAAATTCTTGACACCACCAGCCTCTGTTTTCAGGTAGATTCACGTCTTTTCTCCTTCAGCTAGGTGGAAGAACAGAGGATTCCATATCAGTACATTAGGCATAGATTATTTATAGGAGTAGCATGGGTGTATATTTTCTGAAAGGACAGAGCTGAGAAGCCTCACTTTGGAATTCTCTTCCCTCTTCATCTGCATGCAACCTTTGGTAAATCACTCATTTCACTTTGTCTCAGTATTCACCTTAATGTAAAGCCAACAGCACTTTACAGAGTACCACAGAACTCTTTCTTGATCAGGGCACTGCAAAGTATCAAATCCTTTGTCAGCCAATACTATAGAAATGTCAGTGAAGAAAACTTTTATGAAGCATTTGGGCAAATTGTACAGCAGTAATATGCAGGATTAGTTTAAAAAACCCAGAAAGACAGTATCTGATTGGACATTACAATTATTTGAATCAAAACACATAAAAAGACTGCATACTCAAGTTAACATCTGAAACCTAATAAAACAAAACAAAGCAGCCCCAAATCTTATTTTGAATTATGATTTGCATTTTCTAACGAGAACATTCTGTTCTCCTTTAAAAAGACCTTAGAACTAACTTCCAAAAGCTTCAAAAGGAAAACCAAAATCCCTCATACAATCTGATTTAATACAGACATTTGTGGCATTAACAAATGCAGGGGTTTTAAGAAGAAGACCTCATTGTGAGCAGTTGACAGAGACAGATGGCTCTGCAGGCATGTTTATAAATAAACAGCATAATGAAAACAAACAAAAGTATGGTTTTTGAGATGCATCTATTTATTTATAATCCTAGCTTTTCCACAGTGTTGAGTCATATCACTACTCAATGTTGTTAATTTCTGAATTCAGACAGAATGCTGAATTGGAAAAATTTATCAAGATTATTTTAAAAATTTGCTTTACTTCTTGTCTTGCCATTGAGTCATTATCAGGAAATAAATATTTTCAAATAAAATTATATGGTCATGCAGAACCTTGCATAATAATTGACAGCACACGGCCCTTGAAATTGAACCACTTTCCCTAAATAACAGAAGAATTTTAATTAGAATTTTGCCTACTTAACAAACACTACTTGCTTTCTATATTCACAGTTCAGCAGGAGCAGAGTTCAGTAGTTCACAGAGTAAGTGTACATGTAACATAGCTCTCTATAGACAAAGCTACTGGAAAGAAAATATTTTGATGCCTTTTAACCTATCTCTCAGTTAACTTTGCAACTGCCAAGGAAATAAAATGTTGCTCATTCTGACTTTCTGGTGATCAGAGGTTAGTAATTCACTGAAAGCCTTTGGGCAAAGGCAGAAAAGCACACAGCATTGCTGATGTACTATCTGGATTCTGCCCAACATCTGTGCTATACATCTCCCCAGATGTTCCAATAAGAAAGTCAAAGCAAGAAATTTAAACTCAATTGGTTTATCAAATGCATAGCTGTTAGGAAACATTAATGACACGTGAATACAGAGAGAATTATGAAATATTCAGAATGCTGTTTTCTCCCACATTTCTCACTTGGAGAAATTTGATCATCAGTATGCAAATACACCTTTCTTGTGATTATGAGCAGCAGAATATCTCATAAAAACTAAATAAGATGATGAAATTGCTATTTTTATTTTGCACATCCCATTATCCTAGAGATAGTTTATTGAATTAACCTCTTCCTTTAGTGTTTAAAAAGTCTTTCATAATTTATAGGCCTAATCAAGCCAATTTGCCTTTCAGTATTCTTCTACTATTTAGAAACAGATATTTTATCTGTCTTTAAATTACAACATCCCTAGATGACATTATTCCCTAGAATAATGTTAAGATACTAATAGTCTCAAGATAATAGTGTTTATGGGCTTTCCTTTTTTTCATTTTTGTAAAGTCTGTTTAAAAGTTCTTCAGAGACCATCTTCCATTAAGATAAAACTTCAATTTTTCTTCCTGTGGGTAGATAATGACTGATAAACTCCCAGAGAAATGTGCAAAAAGCAGTCCCTAAATACACATAAATACAAATGGGTATTATGTTTAACTATAAATAAAAATCTATTTTAATTATTCATTATTGAATATAAAATGGAAGGCCAAAAAATCAATGTGATGATAAATTATGCTCTTTGCAATAAACAAATGCAGTTCCATGCAATGCAGAGAAAACTTCCTCCTAAAAGAAAGGCCTTTGTGCAACCATTTGACTCATACATAGCACAGAATTTACATTAAAGTTTTCTGAAATATTTAACAAGTTTGCAGGACCACAGTGATATACAATACAGAGACATTTATTTATGCTCTGGAGAGAGAGAAATTTAACTTTCTTGTCCAAACATAGTATTTCTTGCCTGTATCTAAAAATATTTCTGTGTAATATCATAAAAATTACTATTACTCCTGTTATACATAAATGAAAAAAGTAACCATTTCACTGTGATGCTATAGTAGTATAGCATATACAATGGTTCAGGTCTAAGAGAAAGCAACAATTTTTGAGATAAATCAGTACAGTTCTTCAAATACTGGTCTTGGGATGGGAAACATTTATTTTCATTAGTAAACTTCATATAAGAAGTCTCTTTGTTCCAAAAAACCAAAAAATGTTGACTGCACATGAAATTTAAGAATTAGAATTATCTCAATAACTTTACCTGATGATATAATTTCTCTGCTGAAAAATCTTCCTCCAATATTTTATGCAGATCTTGGACAGATCATTTACAGAAACTGTCCTGGCTGGCAGAAATTATCTGCAAAAAACCTGGAAATTCCTTTTAATCTTGCTCCATTTTTCAAAATTATTCTGCTTATGAAAATCCAGTTTCCATTTTTAAGATACATTTTCCAGAGTTTCTTAGTAGTAATGTGAAAGGAATAGCAATACACATAAACAGGGAAAGTCCCCATTTCTGCTAGTCACTTAGCTTCTCTCACTACTGGACAAGACCTGACCTTGGCTTCTCTTGCACTAATTTTACATCACTTTTTTGACAGTTTACTTCATAGTAAACTGAGCAAAGTCATACTAGCACCTTATTTCTGTACATTGATTCTTATTTCAGAATATATTTTGAGTAGGAGGTGCATTTTATTTTTTGTTCATTATAAGGATCTGCTCACTGATGTAATTAAAATAGAAGAAATTTGTTATTATTACTTATTAACTTCAGGATTTAAGCACTCTTAACTACTCCATGACAGTATTTTAAATAAAAATATCTGTTGAGAGGGAGGGAAAATATCTCAAGATTTTCTTTTTATTTACGTGCTTCACAAGTTTGTCCACTGGAAATAAATTCATCAAACAAGACTGAAAATGAAATCTTGACGCACAGATCAGGCAACTGGCAAAATTAACTGAATTTAACCTCTTCAGGCACAGGTGCCCTTTAAAAGTAACGCTTTTTTGAAATGGTGCCACATTTTGCTTCTTTCCTTTAAATTAAAATTGGCGTATAATCCTAAATTATCTCCTGTCCCCTCTTACTCCTCCCTTACCTTGCTTACTCCTTCATTTTTCCCTCCTGAAAAAAAAGGGGTTTGGTATGAATGTTACTGAAGTTGGGACAGGAGCCATAAAAATTACGTGTTCTCAGTGACTTCTCCTGCTTTAAAAGGCAAACTGCTAGTGCAGTTAAAAGAAGATTTTCTGAAGTGAAGTATGATTGTATCTGCTTTTTTACTCTGTATGAGTACCATATTGATATCAGCAAGACCTGAAATCAACTGAATGTGTGGACAGAAATTCCTACTGGAAAAATGGGCACTAAGCGCAACAAAAAGCATCACAGCCTTGAGCCTAAGAATCTCAGGGAGTCAAAACACTCCAACTTTTAGATTATAGAGTATTTATTAAAAAAACCAAATTGTTTCTTGAAGGAAGATCCCAGTCTTCTTCTGTGCTAAGTTAGTGCCAAGGGGTTTATCCTCATTTTCTGCACTGAAGCACAGAAGTCATTGAAAGTGACTTCAGTATTTGTAATGTTGATTCAGGTGACAGGCAGTCAAATTTCCCAGTTTCAAAAGCATAAAGAAAATCTTGGGCTTTTCTCAGCTTCTTAAATGTATGCCATAGGTACTTGTCTTTAGAAATGGGATATACAAACTGTAGAAGGTTGCTCAGGGCCATAACCACACTGGCATCAGTATCTCCAAGGAGGGGGACTCCAACACTTCTCTAGGCAATCTGTCCCAGTGTTTGGTCACATTCACTTTGGATGTGTTTGGGTTTGACTTTTTTCCCCTTATGTTTAACTGAAATTTCCAGTCTTTCCATTTATGCCCAATCCCTGCTGTTCTGAAGCTGGGCGCTATGGACCAAAACCTGTCCTTGTCTTATTTTCACACTCCTCCCCTCATATGATATCAAAATACACTGGTGATATCCTTCTGAGCCTTCTCTAGGTTAAAAATTCTGTCTGATGCATCCCAGGAGACTGTTTGCCACAAGGCCGCAAGACTGGTGTATGGCCAACACAGTGGATCCACCAGGATCCCTGAGGGATTTTCTGACATATTGCTCTCTAGCTGACCACCACCAGACTGTGCTGTTGCATGGGCTTATTCCTTAACAGGAGAAAATCTTGCCGCTTACCTTTTGTTTGGCTTCTAGAAGTTCCTGTTGCCCATTTTTCTATCCTAAGATTCTCTGGATGGCAGCAAGTCCATCTGGCTTGTCAACCACTTCTAATCACCTGCAAAGCTGCTGAGAGTGCACTCTGGTGTATCATCCAGGTCATTTAGGAAGATACTGAATACCATTGGCACCAGTGTCCACACCTGGGGTACTACACTGCCTATTGGCCTCCAGCTGGACCTGGTGGTGCCGATCACAACTCTGTGAGCTGAGCAGCTCAACCTGTTCTCAGTGCACCTCACCGATCAATTATCTGGGATGTTTTTCATCAGCTTGTAAATGAGAGACAGTGTGTAAAACCTTATTAAATTTGACCTAACAGCATCTTTTGTTCTCCCTTTATCTACTGAATCAGCTGGTTTCTTGTAGAAGGCTATCATATGGTGCGTCTTGACTTCCCCCCACAGATGTAAATCTGTGTCTACTCCCAGTCATCTTCTAATCCTTCATGTGTTAGGAAATCGAATCCAGGATTATGTGCTCCTTTATTTTCTCTGACCTGCCTCTAGGTTTCTAGATCATCCTTCTTGTCATTCTTCATGATGGAAATAGCATTTACTATATTAATTGTTATAACCACTCACAGTTTACTGAGAGTAGTTATATAGGCCAGCTTTCTCAGCACTTATGGGTGCATCCCATCAGGGCCAATGGACCTGGCGGTGTCCAGTTTGTTTATATAGTGCCTCTCCTATCTATCTCCAGTGAGAGAAAACATTCCTTGCCCTCAAATTTCATGGGCTATCAGGACCTGGGCGATTCATGTATGCTGATGTAAGATCAATCTTTAGGAAAGAGTATTAAGGCATTAATTTCAGTTCAGGAAGGGGAACATGCTATTTTTTTCCACATTTACAATTTGAATGCTTATTTTTGCTGTTACCTGCTTAAATACTTTGCTGAATTTCTTAGACAAAATTCTGGAGAAGACATAGCTATAGCTTTAAATAACTCTCTTAAGTTCCTTGGTTTGCGAAGACAAGAAGTACCATTCAGAAGAGAATGTGAGAATTAAGACAATTTCTTAAGTCTACGACATGTCTCTGCCACTTGCAAAGGAGTTCCCTGAGTCACAGAGAGCATGTGAAAATAGAATGAGGTAAATATATAGTCAGATTGCACAATGAAAGACTAAGGAAAAGATGAAATTATCTCAGTGCAGTTTCCTACTTTGGTTTGTGGTAAAAATTCAGCTTATTTCAATTTCTGGGAAAGGTTTAAATGGCATGAATTTTGAAAGAAGCCCAACTCAAGTCTTCAAAGCCTTGTCTCTAACCTCACTCATTGAGAAGGTATTTATAAAGTTTACTACCCTTTGAAGCTGATTTGCTCTACACTGAAATAGGTTTGTTCAATAGTTATGCCCATTTGAAGTACTGTAACAGTTACAGAAATTTTCTATCAGCAACTATAATATAATCACAATTTTAATCACAACTCCTAATTTTGAAACTGGCTACCACTCTGTTTAATTAATGCCAGTGTACTCACAGTTCTGCTTGTCATGCCCTGTTCCATTGGGGAATGTTTGCCTTTACCCATACCCATTAGAGTTGAACAAGCTAACACAGTGCTGGGAAAACAGCCAACCCCTATCCCCATAGTATGTTATGATATTATTTAGCTTGTTTCGTTTGACTACCATTTCCTACATAGAATGGGCAGCTAGATGATCCTGTTTTACACATACTTTCCCAATAAATCAAATGTTATACAGTCCTCATAAACTTACTGCTCTACATATTAAAGTGCAGGTTTCAGAGGAACACAGCTTGTAAGATTTGCCTGATACCTGTGTATATTACATCACAGCAAGAAGAATTCCAGAGGACAGATTGAACACATAATACTCTGTAAAGGTAATGCATCCCTGGACTCTCTCCTAATATAGTCAACGAATACTGCAGTCATTCACCCTGATAACTGCAGAAATCTTGTCTTACAGAAGACCACGTTGCCTTTCTCTCTCTGCTTCTGCTCAGGCCACTCTCTCAAACAAAGGCAAAATTAATTTCCAATGGTGCCAAGACATGAATAGAGGTATTGTTCTCACAGAGGCCTGAATACCTCTGAAATATATCAGAGAATTAGCTTGTCATTTTTTTCTGCTTCCTCCGTAAAGTGTTTTGAGATGACTAATACATTACCAAGAAGCGGCCTCTTACATCTTGTGCAGACTAATTCCCTAGGGCTCCCATTATGTTGGCAACCTAAAATGATCAGTTAACAGAGCACGTTAGGAGCAGCGAGGATGTGAATAAAGCACTGAGAGAAGAGAAAGCAGAGTTCTGTAGCTTGCCTCCCTCCTCTTTTAGTAGCTTGTCAAACACAATTATGCTCCTGTCATCTGCACCTACAGGACAGGATTTTGGTTATGATATCTTGTCTGGCATGTAGCTGCTGCTGACAGGCCCCTGTGACCTTGTTCCAAGTGATCTGACTCTGCAGATGACAGGACCCTGGCCTAGATGCAAGAATGAACCTTCCTAGGTAAGAAAAGGCTTTACCAAGGAAAGAGGATAAAATGTTGGAGAAAGGCAGAATCACCTTGTGCCCTGATTGGCTCTTGACTTGGCTTGGCACATTGCACATGAACTGCCTAGAAGACTGCTGCTCAAAGACCAGGGCATGTTTCAAGGCACTAGGATAGACAAGTAAACACACAAGTGTGTTTACTACACTCTCCTACCCAGGCAAGCAGCCCTGTGAAATACACACAAGGTGTCAGAACACTGATCAGCCATCCCAGGAGCATGAGTGGATCATAGCACCAAAGCTGGAAACATGATCTATGCCACTCAGGCAGGGTGAAAGATGCTAAATTAACAAAGAGCTGTCATTATTCAAAGAAAACTGTCCATCTCTCTCTCAGTCCTCCTCATCTTTAAGGCAGAAAAAAAGAAGACAGAAAAAATGCACCAAAATTTTCAAAAGCCTTCTGAAAAAGAAAAAAGTAGATTATTACATCTACTCAAACAATGCTGTCTATGTAATACTATTTCCCCAATGCACTGGTATAGTTGCCACTGGGTTTTTAATTAAACAAAACACTTATTCAGATGGGCTAGAGAACTCAAATGCCTTAAGAAAAGCATTTTCAGCCTGAATACTTGTTTTTAGGGTTGGAGTGCAATTTGTTTTTTTTAGCAGGAACCTCTTTGGGATGAAAGAGACTGAGATTTTGCAAGTGATTCACTTAGGCATGGATAAACCTTGATATTAAAATCCCCTCATGTGTCCATGCTTTCATGATGGCATGTGTATTCCTACTAATATGCAATACAGCAGGATGAGTTTTATTAACTCACCTTACAGACCTAGCACTTGAGGGCTCTAAGGGTCAATAGTGAAGACCTGCCTTCCAGAAGACACACTTGAAACTTTGTTTAGTGATGTGCTCAGTTTACAGCACAACATAAACAAAGTCCTACAGGAATCCTTCAGACCTAGAATTACCCCCAAGGTGATGAAAACATGTCTGATGGAAGGCTTGCATCAAACTCAAAATTCTTACAGCTCACCTGAGGAAAACATGCAAGAGACTGAGGAACAGCTGTGACATCAGATATCATGAATTCACAGTGGATGAGAACAGAAGCACGTTCTGAGCTAATGTTTCAAGTTCATCAGAGTTAGATAGCTCTCCCTAGAGAAGCTATTGACAATAACTCATGGCAATTACTCAACCACATAAAGCAGAGGGTCAGATTTTCTTTGGCAGGTTCCTTATGCAAGAGTATAACATACTGAAAATAAATATTACAGAGAGACACATGATGGCACAGCACGATTTGGCAAAGTCCACAAGAACTCCCAAATGTCAAATCATGAGCTGATTGTGTAGGTGATCCCATAGAAGCAACAATCAAACCTTTATGCACTGCTGCCATCTGTTCTTAACAATATATATTATACAGGAAAATAATTCAGGCATAGTTTAGAGTGCATCTAAAAAAAAGGAGTGAGATTATCCTGCATATTATTTTGTGTCTAATTGAAAGTTTAGTATGTTACTCAATAGACTTGAAATAAAAGAATTTCAAGCCTTTTTAAAAATACCTTTAACTATTATTTTAATATGCAAATGTTGAAATTCTAGAAGTAATTTAGGTTGACTCAATCCATGTATTACTATAATTGCAAGGGTAAATCTCAGATTTACCACATTGCAGTAAAAAGGAGGAAAATATTTTTGTGGTTATTTTGAAATATTATAGCACCTTTGACCATGGGAACCTGACATCCTTAGCATTCTCATAAGAAAACATAATAAATTTTAATATGATTAGGGCACTCACGGAGTCTAATTAACACTCATCATAGACTAAGTAGGCAAACACACATAATTGACGAATTGCTATATGTCAAGGGCAGACTCATCCAGGTCCCATTATCCTACGTCCTTGAAGCTACCCTGTAGAGAAGCATGTAGAGATGCCTTCCATCTTGGAAGGCAGAGGACAGAGCTTCCAGTCACTTAAAGGAAGATGTAAACTACAGAAGGAAACTGAAATTGAAGAAGGAGAGAGGAGGATGGCTAAAATTAGAGAGCTTCTAAAAACTGGGAAATAGGTAGGTACCTTTATTCATCATACAGAGGATGATACTTGCCATGAAAAAATTATGGTAATTTGGAAGATATTGATTACTGACATCAAGAAGTCATTTTTTTACAAACAAAAACCTTCAGAGAATTTATTTGCCTTCATTACAGAGAATTGTATTTGCCTTTTTTCTCCCTGGCTGCATGAATGGGCACAAAGACTGTATTTGACAAATAAAACATCTGAAAATCTACAGAAATTTCTCTCTAATACAATTGACCATGAAGCAAGTTCTTATCAGGCCCTAAAGACTGGAGGACTGCAAAGATCAAGGAATCATCTGATAAATAAAGCACACGTGTATTCCAACATCCTTCTGCTGTTACACACTGGAACTCTTACTCTGGTTTTAACGCAGTCTTCACTATAATCCACACACTGGCCTAAGGGAAGCATGAGCATCCTCTGGTAGTTTTCCATCTTCTTCCCACACCCTGTATAGTCCAACAATCTTAAATATGCCTGATTAGCACTGAAACACTACTCCCCAATGTCAGTACCTCTGTTTCTTGGAATCTTATCTCTCCTGTCCGAATTGCATTTGAAAGACTATACAGGGAATTGCAAAACAAGTTGTTCAGATGGTCTGACCTCTCAGACCTGTAGTCGCCCTTTAACAGGAATTCAATGAAGAACATATTTCACATCAATATTCTTTAAAGTAATGTATATTAAAAAATGCTGCCACTTGGATTATACAAAATGAAGAACATGTTAAAATAGGAGGGTAAATAGTCACAGGAAAATAAATCTTAGCCACAAAGATGCTAACCAGTTGATTAGAGCATAACCCAATAGATTTTGATACACCACATATTATTTTTATTTTCGAAGTAATTTTCTAATCTTTAGTAAATTTTTTAATCATATATCACAATGTAAGTGATAAACATCCAGAGGTGTTAGACAGGTGTACAACTGCCTTATAATAAGTATATAAAGTAATGCAACTTTTTGTGTATAAACAAGTGTCCTGAAATGGAGGATTCTGTGCTCAAAATACAGTTTCTCAGAGTGTGAGACAACAAAGGGAACTCCTTAATGTTGCAAAGGGCACAATTTCTCTGCTGGTTACAAGGCTGCATTGAGTTACAGAATAAAGTCCTTGTTGCCTTTTCAGAGGTACTCCTGATCAACAAAGCATGGTGATGTACCATAGCTTTCACTTATTTTCCAGTCCCACATTAAAAGCTTAGTACAAAGTAATACAGATGAACAATAATATGCTATTAATGCTGTGCAGATGTTGATAATCAGGAAATATTAGTAGAAAAAAAGTGCTTTCAAAGTTATGTAAAACAGTTATGCGCTTATCTTCTCTTTTTGTCCTCATGTACAAAATCAGTAACACACAGTTTTGATACCACGAGGGAAAGAAAAAAAGTGGGACAACAGTGCATGTAATGTTCAATGCATGTAAGGCCTTCAAGACAGATGTCAGGAGGGCAAAAAATTAATAAAGTTAAAAACTCATGTTAGCTTTGTTCCAGAACGTAAAACTGAAAAGAATTTTTTTCTTTTAAAACACTAATTCAGCTGTATGAAAATAGGAAAATACAAGTAAATTGGTAAATCAAACAATTTTGTCAAACAGACAGTGTATAAGACTGACTAGAGAAGTGCTATAAATTTCTTCCAAAAGGAATGCAACCAATATAACTAAGCACTTTAGCTCTATTAAATAGAATTTTCTTACTAAAAGTTAATATAGCAGTAAATCCTTTATCTTATTGTCTGTTAGTTCAAGGCACTTTTCTCTCCTTTGAGAATAAGCAAATGTTATGTGACATCATGAATCAAAGTGAGATCTCTATGTTCAAAATACACTTTCTCCTGTATTTTTAACTCTTCATAATAAAATAGCACTATGTTGCAATAGAATAATTAATTTTTTATGATCTCAACATTCTTAACTTTTTATCTTAATATTTTTAAAGTGCTGTTACTATTAACAGCAGTATGAATCCTAAACCATGTCATTTACAGGCTTCATGGCTTAGGTCATAGGTGCAGAAGAAGAATTTAGCTTAGAACAAAACAGCCAGTGCCTTGCTCAAAAGAAAATGTCAAATGAATAATGACTTTATATATATATTTAAAATTATTTGATGATAATTTCCAGCTCACTTAGACAATTCTTAATGGTTGCTCTCTAGAGATTAGGTGGGCTAAAATTACTAAGAAGTAGGGATATGCATTACCACATTTCCTAGCCATGTTGTAAGGAGTTATAGGCAAATTGCATCCCAGCCCTGTATCTCTCTCTCCTCTTGCTGCCTGTTTGCCTTCTCCATTCACTGCTAGTTTGACAGCACTCCTAGTCACAGTCTGATCTTCATCCATTTATCTTATTTTAAAATATTCACTGCTGGTAAAACTGCAGGATTGGTGACCCAGCTATCTTGATATTTGAGCTCTGTGTAACCTTCAATCCTAAAACATACTTCTCAGATAATATTTTTTATCAACACACCATGACAACTTTTTCTTGACCCCTTCAATAATTTTTGCTTCTGCATCTACTGCAAGTCTCGGTAAGTTTTCATTTATCATGGCAGTGTATTACAAGAGTACACAGTATACTGTGGGTGAATGTTTTCAAGTTGTTAGAATAAGAAAGGCATTAATGACATAGAAATAAATTAAACCAGGCCCAAACGTTAGGAAATATGTAAGAGTACTTCTGGTACGCAGATTTTTCAGCCAGAGTTCATTATGACCAACGAAGTCAGATAGCATATCATGACACTCTGGAATTGCCCGTGTCACATTTAGCACAGCATGAGAAAAGTCTATTCCCTTTTATTTAACACATGAATATGTAAGAAAGAAACCCCAAAACCCAAATAACAAACCAAACCAAAATAACCAACAGCCATTTAAAAAAAGAAACAGAAGTAAATTATTCTGGTTCATAAATATTCATATATAAATATGCTAAATTGTTTGCTGAATTCCTATAATAACCAGAAGATTTAAAAACATTGTAGGGGATTTCATTCCTTGTCCTACAACCAGACTTGCTGAAGTAATGTAGTTTCATAATATTGCAAGAAAGAGTGTTGATTGATTGTAAGTGCAGACATTCCTTTTGTTGTAGAGATTTGGATATCTCTATCTGGAAAATCAAGATTATTTTGGTAAGCATATTTAGATTTATCTAAAGTAGGTTATTTGTGCTGAATATCAAGTGATCTATATGAGATTAATATATCTCTGTTGTGGATTGATGTAATTTAAATGGAATGTGTTACTGAAGCCTGAGTGACAATTTATTTCAAGCTAAGCAGAAAGCCTGAAAAGAAAGCTGACCAACTCTGTTTTTACCTTGAGTATTTTTTATCTGTTGTGAGAAGATGACTTAGACTTAATGACTGTGAATCTTGAGCAGATTTTTAACTGATTAATGTTTAATAGTGAGTCATTGTATCTCCTGATAAAGCAAGCTGCGTAAACGTGATCAATCATTGGTGAGATGAGTACCTTATTAGGGAAGTACTGTATGCAGATAAGCATCAAAATCTTGAAAGGACCATTAATTTAGTATTTATTAAAAATCCCATTTTTTTAATAACAGCACTATTTAGGTTTCATTGTCTACTATAATGTATAGTTTACTTGCTAGACACATAATGTTAAAAATAATTTTAAGTAGCTTGGCTTTAGTCGATTTACGACAACTCCTAAATATTATTCAAACAGCATTTCACATTTAATAAGAAACACATTCTGCTTCCTTATGACACACACACAAAAAAAAGCAGTGTTAAGTAGAACAGCAGCATATCTCCATTTTACCTAAAAAAGAGTTTGCTAAGGAGAGAGTTGAAAATAGGTAGAGCTGAGAGGCAAGGAAACTGAAGAGTATTTTAACAGTGAAGTAAAACCACAAGTAATGACTTCAGGAGACAGGAGCTAGGTGGACAAGTAAAACATTACAGTTTTAAATATATGATATTTGGCTTCACCTCCCAGGGAAGAGGACTGGCATGGATTCAAAAAGGTTTGTCTGGCATGCTCGTGCCTCTGAGAGGGACCACACTGCCTGATGGAAACAACCACAAAAGCCGCAGTGAGAGCACAGCCTTCCAAAGGCAACAAGAAAGCAACCAGACAGGCAATTAGACCATGCCAGTGCTTGGCCTTGGCAAAGAGAAGGCAGGCATCTGAAATGGATCATCTGTCCACAGGAGAGATGGGCCCAGCAACCAGCAGATGGTATAAAGTAAAGCAGACATCAGATAACAGAGGGAAGTATTTTGAGCATGGATGACCTCCTCCTCTAGCACCATTATAATAAACATGATAGAGTGTTTGCACATACTTCTACATCTTGAAAATAATATTTTTACAGTGCTAATTGAAAACTAAGACAGCTGTACAAAACATTGTTGCATGTGAAATGGAAGACAGATAATGGATTTTTACGTCTGTTCAGTCTGCATCCTGAAAGCTATTTTGTCATACATCAAATCGTCTTTTCATCTCATTGTTTGCCAAACAACTCATATTTTAAGCATTTTCCCTTGTGCCATGTGATAAACTGTGCTGTAGGCCACATTTCTTTGTTGCAGATATCTCTGAAACCTACAGACACAGTGGCTTCTAAAAGCATCTGTTTTAAAATACTTCTTTCCCTGTTTCACTGTGAGTTTTCTTACTTGCCTATTGGCTTGCTAATGAAGAACTGCTGATGAAAAAAATAGTTAATAAGAACCAAGAGCTTCCATACCTTAACTTTGTTGGAAACTGAAAATTTATCCAAACTTAAATGGTCTTCTTTTGCGTATTTTCTACGCTGAAGTACGTAGGAATGCCAATTTCTTGGATAGTAAAGGAATGAGATTGGTATATTAGCAGATGTGAGTTTAAATAACAAAGTAATTGGTTCTAGTCTCTGTGTTTCTGAAGATGGTTGTAAGAGATTATGTATAGCACAGTCTTATTAAGCCTAAAGTAAAACACATCACTGTCAGCAACAAGAAACTTCCATTTAGTTCAATTACATGTTTTCCTGGAAAGTTCTCCTAAAAAAATATGATGAACTAGGACCTGGATAAGTGGACAGTGAGGTGAACTGGAAACTACTAAATTGTTGAGCACACAGAGTTATGATCAGCACCACCTGGTCCAGCTGGAGGCCAATAGGCAGTGTAGTACCCCAGGTGTGGATACTGGTGCCAATGGTATTTGGTATCTTCCTGATCGACCTGGATGGTGAGCCAGAGTGCACTCTCAGCAGCTTTGCAGGTAATACAAACTTGGGGAAAAGTGGTTGATAGACCAGATGGATTTGCTGCAATCTAGAGAGACCTGAGATGTTGGAGTGACTGGCCAATAGGAACTTCTGGAAGTTCAATACAAGGTGGAATGGCAAGCCATTCTCCTGTTTGAAGAATAAGCTCAAGCACCAGCAGAAGCTTGAGACTGACTGTCTGGAAAGCACCTTGTCAGAAAATGTTCTGGCCATTCAAACTGTTCATGAACAAGCCAAGTGCTCCAGTGGAAAAGAATGCCAAGAGCCTCTTGGGCTGCATTAGTCAGTGTGTTGCCAGAAAGCCAGGGGAAGTGATCCTTTGCCTCCACTCAGCACTGATGAGACCATCTGACTCCAGGTGGTTACCCCGTTCAGAAGAGACATGAAGATGATGGATAGCACAATTGGGAAAAGGCAAAGAGCCATGAAGATAACAAGGGTTTTGGACCATCTGTCATAAAAGGAGAGGGTGAAACTTCTAGGAGCCTTTGGCCCCAAGAACGACAGGCTCAGGGGGACTTCAGAAGTGTTTGCTAATACTATGCAGGTGTGTTTGAAAAGAACACCTGGCAGATTCTTATTGCTGGTGGCCAGTTGCAGAACAGTGGGCAATGGACACAAAAGGAAATACTGGAAATTCCTTTTAAATAAAGGGGAAAAAATCCCGAAACATTTCTACAATGAAGGTGATCTTAAACTGGCACAGGTTACCCAGGGAAGCAGTGAGCAAACTCTCCTTAGAGATACTGATCCAGCTGCTTGAGCAGATGCAATCTGGGTGACCTTCAGAAGTGCCTGCCAGATTCAGCCTCTGTGTGGCTCTGTCATTGCATGAACACGGGGGGAGACTCATTAGTAAACATACTACTGACAATTTTTCTGAGTGATGCTGAATGACAGCACAGTGCAAAAGATATTTGCTATTAGATCCCACTTTTCTGACTAACACCATTTACCCCTATGATATGTCATCTAAATGGATCCAGGTACAGATCTGTTAACAGAGGTTTAATGTAGCTTTCAGCTTTCATTAAATAAGCATGAATTTCTGGTGAATATGACATGTTGCCCCATGATTATGACTGCAGAATAAAGCATTCAAAGTCTTTTCTAAAAGAAAACTGAAATAAAAAAGGCTGCAAAGAGTGTATTCCACAGGTAGGCAAATAAACTCTAGGAAGTCTGCAAGCGGTACAATCTATTTATTTATTCCTGCCCTGGAGCAGTAATATATATATATATATTTCCAGTCTCTACTTTACTGGGCAAGTCCTTAACCATGTGATATCATTGTGAACAACCCTTATCCTAAATTACATGGTTACTAATCTATTTTGCCATTTCATCTTTCACAGTGGCATTTTTGTCTTTCAGATATCCCATTAATTTATTCAAAGATGGAGCTTTTGTTATCTTTAAAAGATGAACAGAATTGGAATGCACAATTTTTTTATAAAATTTTCTAATTTCACAAATTTTTTGATCTCACTACTTAAGATGCCTTGAAGAAACTCAATTTTCAGATAGAAAATCCAGACTCCTTGAGGAAAAAACGAAACATGAGACCAAAACAAAAAGTTGAGAAACCAAAACCTGAATATCTAGTCAGACAGTAGTCACTTCTAAAGCCGCCAGTGAATAATTTTTCCCTTTGGGCACAGTTATTGCCTGATAAGGCCTACTTCTTTACTGTCCAGCTTGTCATATGTGGCAATTGGACAAGCATACCTGCAATGTGGAATGGCTTCAAAAACTTAATTTCATTTGGGTGGATGTCCTATGCTCATCACTGCAAAATTTTGTAGGAGAGATAAAATACAAGAACAGAAGAAGGTTGGAGTTGTGAGCTCATCAGATTAGACTTCACTACCTTACTAAATCACTCCTTAGTGCAAATGCACAATTTTTCCTTTTTAAAACTGGCATAGAATGCATATGTCAGTTTGAAATTCTGAGTTAATCATGTTAATGGTTACTTAAATTCAGAGTGGCAAGACATATTTATTTAAGTTAGAGAATTCCAAGTCGCATGCAAGCTGGAAAAGCTATATGTTATGTGTGATTCATCACCACTTTTAGAGTCAGGGCCAGGACTTCCTGCAGCAGTAGAAATGCAGGAGACGGTAAGAATACGTGATGATAATTCCTACATATATGTACACCATTCCCTTTTTAGAGAGGTGGTACATTCAACACCAAGAATGGCTCTGTAGAAAAAATTCTGACTCAATCTAGATGAAGACAAAACTCCATGATTTATAGTTACAGAATATGATTAAAGTGAGGAACATACAAATTGGGAAAACATGTGCCTTTTTCTGCTTCAGCAGACAAATAGGAAACACAAATTTTGTGCTGTTTCCAGAAAAATGAATACAACACCTAAGTTTTATACTATAGTCCTTTAATGTAGTTTATCTCACCTGAGTAATCAAAACAATAATTTGGCCATGCTATTTTTCAAGAAATAGCTGTAATAATTTGAAAATATTTTTCTACGTATTTTTCTCACACAATTTAACCGACACAAAAGAGGGATAATATATTTTTTAGTTTTTTTTTTTTCAGACAGCTACAACTACTCCAATCACTTTTTCCCCCAGAAGCTGGCACATATTTTCACAGACCTGATTCTGCATAGGTTTTAGTTGTAGACAATAAAAGCTTTCTTCCATGGCCTGTTTAATTGTTTAAGATGAATTTAGATTCGTGATTCCCATTTCAAGTATCTCCTGTGTCATTATATTTTTAGATTTCTAGTGTGAGCCCATCCCCTTCAGTCCATCCCCTTAGCCATAAGGCAGCTATTTTGCCTTTTTTTTAATATGCTATATATCTTCATCACTACCATGACTCTGTTGCAGAGATGAAAGCAATGATGATTTTCCTCACTCTGTGCTAATCTGGTGCTATGTATAAGATCAAAAAAGCTTACATGGTTTTACTTCATGTTGTCTTTTTTAACTTGGTGATAAACTTGTAGAAGTGATAAGCTAGTGTAAGAGCAGCAGCATGCGTGTGTGTATGTGTGTGCGCAGACAAGAGACAAAGTGCATGCAAAGAGAATGAAACAGCGCCCCTTCCTGTCCAATTTGAAAAGTTACAGCCATTTAAAAAACCTAGAAACATGTAAAAATAAGCAGATTCAAACCCCTTAAAATAAATTTTCCTTTAAAACTAATTAGAGGAAAAATAGTGAATAATAGTGAATGATGAGACAAAATCACAAATGTTGCAACTATACTACAAGACTGATGTAACACACAAAGAACAGTCATTCTCCATAAAATATTAAAAAAATATAGTTGTATAATATCAAACAAAATGTTAAAAGATTCTGAAAACATATAGATCATACTGAGGGTTCTTTTCTTATAATTTAGGCTAACATCAATATACATGTATGAAAAAAACATATACTACCATTAACTCTTAGTCTAAATCTTAAAATGATAAAACTCAATTCTTCAGCACCTTTAGGCAGTTTAGGATAAAATTTATGCAGTCGAAAACAGACACAGAAATGAAGGGAAGTGAACAGGTATTGTGAACCTGAAAAAGAAGTTCAGAATTTTCCATCAGGACCTACAGATTGGTCCTGGTCTGAAGAGCAGCAAGCTGTTGTAACCCAAGCATGATATCAGCCTAAACATGCACATGAAAGCGGCTGTCTCTTCGTCCCAGCTGAACAAAATGCATCAGCTATGCAGACCAACAGTGGGCTAGAAGGACAAGTCAGGGAGAAAATACAACGGCCCATTAAACACTACCCCATATGGTTATGTTCAGGAGGCACTGTTGGTGCCTTGCTATGTAGGAAATGGTTTCACAACCTTCCAATTCTAAGAACTAACATTCATTCTACTGTAGATTTCATCTAAAATGGATAATAGCCACACAGAAACAGTCCGACTTTGCTGATATTTCTTGTGTTTAGTTTTTGGGTTTGATCTTGTGCTTGGATGTTTGGGTTTTGTTTTTATTTTTCATTAAAAATACTGCCTTTAATGATCTCAGAAGTACCAAATCAAGACCAGGTAAATTACATTCTTTTACTGCACTTAGCATTTCCTCCCTACTATTTGTCATGAGTACCTGTGACTTCTGAAAAACATAATTTTTGCTTAACACCAGCTAGCACAATGCAGTTCTGCAATGTGCACTGCCTTTGGACGTTAATGCAATACCAACCCAGTAGGCCTGTGCATATCCCAAGATGCTAGGAATAGTCTTTCCTTATTTCAGATGACCTAAAACTATATAGAATTCATAATTTCAATACCCCTCAAAATATAATTGCTGAGCTTGCTAAACTACTTCACTAATCCTTTTCATCACATTCTGTAAGGCTTTATTTATCAAAAAGGTTCAAGTATTTCTTTATAAAATAAAGGAAGTAGAACAAAACCTAATAATTGTCTTCATTTCCTAAGAATGTTGATCTGATTCAGAATGCAAAACAAAATACACAGACAAATTAACATAAAAGATTTCAATTTTGACAAGAAATGTGGTCAGGTTCAAGTTTTCGTATTTCTGTACACCCTGTGGTACGTGTGACCATTCCCATTTTTAAACTGGATGTCTTGAAATGTAAGCTCAAAGAAAATATAAACAATATTGCACTTATACAAATCAACATTTGTTTTATTTATTTATGAATTTAAAGTTGACAAATAAAAATATTATATAAAGGATGCAACTGAATAAATTACAAGGACTAAGTAAGGTAACACGCACAGTTTACTGTATGAACTGCGATTTTTTTTTCCTGGCCTAGATAAAATCCAGATTATTTGCTCTCAAAATCGAAATGAGATACTGAAAACCAGAAGATATACACAAGCAGTGGATATATATATATATATATATATATATATATATATATATACACATATATGTAGTTGCTCTGCTTTAAAAACAACTATCTACTGTACTTAGCTGTTTTTTGTTCATCCTAAATATTGATAATCTTGTAACTGGCCTCTAGGCAGGTTAAAGAACTCTCATTAAAAACATACTATTAGAGCTGTTATACAGTCCTATTATATACTCCTAGAAAGACAAAGTTTACCGAATTCATCTGAACAGAGAGAAATTATACCCCTGAATTTGAGGCTTTGAGGCTTTGAAGGTTTGCTGCTAAGTTTTTATTACATGAAAATTAGATTTAGTGTAAAATGCTGGGGTTCTTATTTATTCTGAAGCAATTTTCTCACTCTTCAGACTTCACTAAAAGTCTTCCTGTAGGAATACTGTATACTGACCAACTGAAATTCCAAGTTAAAGGTAATAATTTCCTCCTCCCCCCACCTCCACCCAAGAAATTAAATTTCTAAATCTCACAGACTTTACAGTATCCTCTTTCCCGCTCCAGTTCCTGAAAGTTTTGACAAGCAAATTATAAATGTTTTACAGGAAGTAAGTTCATAAAGCAAACCAGAAAGTTGCTTTTTTCTTACAATCAATTTCAGCTACAATGGCATAATAAAAGATAAGGAAAATTAAACAAGTCTGAGGGTTTCATTATAAACCATAAAAGTACTTCTAAGTGGAATTTTGCCTTTCCACAGGAAAAGTGATCTAATGCTACCTTAATTTCAGGGGTTGAAAAAAACCTTATTGTAGTGAGCTAGCAGAATCCTATTTAGATCAGTCTTTGGATCAACATAAAAGAAAATTTAATTTTCTAATCCTCATATTACTTTTAAGGCACCTTCCAGGTAAAGGTTTTCATTGAAGAATATTTATGGATAAAATATTTTTCGTGATTGAAATTCTCCCTGCTTAAGCACAGACGTTTCGGTCATTAGAGTGCAGCTCTTAGAAATGTGTTTTGTTCTCTACTAATACTATGTAAAATCATTATCCAGTTACAATATAAGTTACAATAACAATTATTTTGTATTGAACTTCTTGTGAGTACCATAATTCTCTCAAACACAGAGAAGATAAGAACTAATTTGAATACTACAAATTGCTTAACAATGGTCTACTATTTAGTGGTCTAGTTAGACAATGGTCTAGTTAAACCATGGCACAAATTCAAAATGTATCGATAACACATAAAATTACCTGGCATTATATGAATTCTCTGGTGCTTAGTTTGTTAAAATGGAGTCAAGTTTTAAGTCACTTGCAGAAAAAAATCTGAAATACCACATTAGCATTCTCTAAGGCAACAAATTAATTATAAAGAATGAAAGATTCCTTGGTACGTAAAAAGTGCTGGTTTCCAAAATCTCGAGATTTTATTACATAATGAGAGCAAGGGTCTTCCAGGGCCTGAAATGCATATGGAGCAGATGATAAAACTCAAAGAAAAGATAAAGATATGACATGAATATCAAGATGTGATAACATGTCAACAATGTCCAGCATGACTTGAAACAATAACTTGTGCTAAAAGGAAGTAAACAACTACTCTAAAACAAGAGAAAGATTTCATAATTAATGATTATCCACGACTACTTTGAACTTAGATCTGTATTGTGTTACTTCACTACATTGTTTTCTAATGTGTCTGTGTTTCTTCACTTCTGCTCTTAGATATTACAACCAAAATACCAGTGTCCATCCGAGATACTTGCCCTTAATTAGCGCTTTTAGCAATTTTACCAATGGTAGCTTATTCTGCTTATGTCAGTGTTATGGGGCCCTCTAACGGAGGACCTTGTGACATGCAGCATTATAGCTAAGAATTTGACAGTAAAAATTCTTTTGGCAAAATTTCTCAGAACACAAATTAATGACAAAAGATCATAAAGAGCTGAATTTAAAACAAATTAATCGTTTTTTCAAAACAAATATAAATTTAGTACTGGTTTTGGTGGATTTGCTACAATATAAATCTTCTTGTTGATAAATGAAATCTGGAAAATACTCGAGGAAGCAGATAAGACCCTGCAGCAAACCACTTTCTGACTCATTAGCAAGTTCACACAACTTTTAGTGGGAATAAACACCTGAAGTTGAAAGCAAGTACTTAATAACTAGGTGACACAAAATCTACTTCATAGGTCTTGCCAAACTGAGATCTGATGAGAGATATGATGATGATGATGATAGAGTCAAGCTTCCTTTAAGTGCAGGGGATCAATACCATGTGGTGTGTGCCTCAGCATATTGGATCTCTCAGCATTTTGGAATAGTGTCTAGATGGGATTTAAGAGAATGAGCATGAGCATAGTTTGAGGGGATAAGAAGTGAGTGACATGTTCTTTTCACAATGATTTCAAAAAACATGTCCTTTATATAATATGTGTAGAAAACCATCACAACAGAATGTGTGACTTGGATCACATTCTTGTTTTTACAAAAGGATAACGTAATGATTTTTTAAAATGTATTCTTCACTAAGTGTTTCCCACATCCTAAAAAGAAGGCATTGTTTTGCTAATAGGTCTCACTATGGAAATTAAAAACAGATTGAAAGACAGTGGAGTTGCCAAAAGGCTGGAAGTGACATTTGATGGATAGGGAACATGTGAAATTGTCTTTTTGTGCCTGAATGTTTTTACAGTCTCACATAATCACTGCTTTTACAGTGTGTCCATTATCTGCAGCAGTTTTTTCTTCAGATGTCTTGGAAATCTTTCCTTCAGAAATTGTCCTGTTTTATAATTTAGAACAATACAGTGCCCTCTCTAGGCTGCAGAATATATACATCTGGATGATAAACCTGCAGCAAAACCGAAGATTTTCTCTAATCCTATACTTTCAACTCCCTCAATAAGATAAAAAGATTAAGTAGTATTTGTCTTCTACAAGGTCTCCTTCTCTTCTCCGCTTTTTCTATCAGGTCTTTACTACTCCAGGTGCTTTTTGACAGGTGTAAAAACTTGTTCAAATCTCCAAAATTAATTAATGTGTGTAATATATTCCAGCAACATGAATCTTCATCAGGAAAGATGAAGAAATAAAATATGAAGAATTTGCAGTTTCTCTGATATTGCCAAGGAATTGTCATGATAAAAAAACTTTCAGTACTTCTCACTGTGGTGCTTGGTTGGATTTTTTCCACTGAAAGAAGATGCTGCTTTTTCTTTTAGCAATGCTGTGACTCCAAGGGTCTTCATTTCCCATCTGAAAGCATGGAGGTTGGTACTTTATCTGCTACATTACCAATCCACATAGACAAGAGTCTTGTGGATGGGCAAGTAGAGGAGTCAAATTTATTAGTTAAAGTCTCTACTTAAACAAGGTGCGAACAATTTTTCTAATTCGGTAGCTCAGCATCAGTATTTCATTTCTTGAACTCTCTTTCTGTACTTATACTACTTCTCCCCAAGGGATTAATCTACAAAAAGCTACAGCATGCCTCTAGTTTGCATTTCTGCTTCAAACATAATGAGAACAAGAAATGTAATCATTCTCTTAACTCTCAAATAGCTCACTTAAAAGAGGGGGGGAAAAAAGGAAGCCCATATACATAAACACTTTTCTTGCATACACCTTAAGATTAGTTAGCCTTTCTTCAGGAGGCTGATAATTAAAATTTAGTCCAGCATGGTAGTGATCAAAATTATTTCATGTCAATGAGCAAAATTGTTACAGAATTGTCAATGCTCAATATCAAAATGATTTATTGGTATTACTCTGGTCTTCCTGTCCTTTGTGAAGACTGAATAAAGCATTTGCAAAATGTATGCCTATATGAAGATGAGTAGGTGACCTAACTATCCTTCTCTGAATTTTCTCTACTCATCTGCTTGCTCTTTTTCAGAATGCCCCATCCAGGGCAAGCTTGGCTGCCTCAAGATGAGAGTCTTAGGGCTGACTGTCATTTCAGCATGGTCCCTTTGTGCACACAACCTCCAGACTGGGTCAGCTGAGGGTGTGACAATGAATAAAAGAGAACTAGGTAAGAGTAATAGTGGCAATGAATAAAAGAGAACTAGGTATGAGGAATAGCATCCCACAGTTGACACATTACGTAGCCAGTCAGATGTCACTATTGCAGGGGATTTTACAGCTCACATGAATGGCCCATGTGATCATAAATGAATTGGCCCAAGCGATCATGAATTAATTGGTCACCTGTCCTCCCCTCCTGGCACAGGCCCAGCACTGAGGGACATTGGCAATAGCTGTGAAGCTGCTTTCTCTGCTGCTGTTCATACTGTGTCAGTTCCATGGATAATAAGACTACTTCATATTTTATGTTTCCTAATTTGACACAAATAAGAAACTTGTTTAAAAATAAATGCCAATGAACCTTACCCATGTGTTGCTAAAACCTCATCTGTGGTCTGAGTTCTGCAATGTCTTTTAATTAATGAGATTTTAAGCTATATAAAAATTTTCAAAAGGGAAAAATGGGAAAACAAGAAAATAATAGTAGCAGCAATAATAATCACAGAATCACAAAATGAGTAAGGTTGGAAGGGACCAACGACTGTCATCTAGTCCAACATCCCTGCTCAAGAAAGGTCCTTAAGGCAAGGTACACAGAAATGTGTCTACATGGCTTTTAAATATTTCCAGTGAGGGAGGCTTCTCAAACTCTCTGTTTGAACAGGGCAATCTGTTCCTGTCTGCTCAGTCATCCACACAATAAAGAAGTTTTTCACATGTTAAGGTGGAGCTTCCTGTGTATCAGTTTCTCCCCATTGCTTCTTCTCCTGGGCACCACCACAAAGAGCCTGGAAACACCTCTTTGACACTCTCTGTTCAGATACTTATAGATATTGATGAGGTCCTCTTTCAGTGTTCCCTTCTCTAGGCTAGATAGATCCAGTTCTCTCAGCCTTTCCTCATATGAGAAATGCTCCAATCCCTAATCATCTTTGTAGCCCTCTGCTCATCCTACTCCAGGAGTCCATGTCTCTGGTACTGAGGAGGCATAACAACAACAACATTCATGGCACTTATATATTACAAGAAATTAAAAGCTGGAAGTAACAAAACCTCCACTATTATAGCTCTGTTAGCCACTCAAAAGTAGGTGACGTAGGGATTCAAGTCCCCACTCGGAAAAGCAATTTAGGGGCTATGCCCCACAGCTGCACACAGACCTTTAGCTCCAGTAGTGAATTCTTCTACCTAAAGTGTCTGGGCTAATTTTGAAGAATTAAGTTCCCAGGTTACTTAGAGCCTTCTAATTATTTCAAGCTACTATGCTTCAAGATAGTTTTCTATACAACAAACAGGAATTTCAACAGCAATGATTGACTAGCCAATTTGGTGAGATGGGCTTTAAACTGAATGACTTGGCTGGGGTCCAAAGTGGCAATTCTCATGCCATTGATTCCTCCTGGGGAGTGGGCCATGCCAACCAGGGCAAGCTTGCCTGCCTCAAGACGAGAGTCTTAGGGCTAACTGTCGTGCCCGCACAGTCCTCTCATGTGCACGACCCCAACTCTGGGTCAGCTGAGACTGTGGCAATGAATAAACAGATGGGTACAATGGATTTGCCTGGAAAAAAAAGAACTTCAAATAATGTGCAAAAATAGCAGATGTGGAAAAGCCATGCACAGTACAAAGGGCAGGATCCAAAGACCTCACAATGGGGCGAACAGAACCTTACATAACTTTATCTGAAGGGCAGAGCTGAGGGGACAGGATCCAACCAGGGTAGAGAATAAAACATGAGACTAAATAAGAAAACTGTAGTAAACCAAGCAGAGAGTAGGATTCAGGACATGCTTTATATGAAATGGCTTACTTTGCATAAGTATTCCCATCATTCCATGCTCATTCCACGCTACTAGCCCTAACTTAAGAAGAGGCTTCCCACATCCTAAGGTTAATGCTTTTTGATTAAGCCAATAGGGCTATTCAGCTGCCCATTTAAACCAGACCCACTCCAACAGCTACCCACAACAAAGGTGTATATGGCTATGGGGAATCCTCTTACATGCCTCCAAGGAAACCTGGGTGCTCAATGCCTCCCTGAAGTGCCTGTACACAAATGCACATAGCACAGAAAATAAACAAGAAAAACTGGCAGTCTGTGTGTGGTCATAGAGTTGTGTTCTCACTGCAATTTCAGAGACATGGTGGGATAGCTCACCACTGGAATGTTGTCATGGATTCCTGTGTACTTTTTAGAAAGGACAGGTGAGTGAGGTGAGGTGGTGGAGCTGGTCTTCATGTGAAAGAGCATCAAGCTCTGCCCAGGGACAGACAAGGAGTTGAGAGCTTATGGGTAAAAATTAAGGGACAGCCTAAAATGGGTGACACTGTTGTGGGTGTTTACTACGGGCCACCTGATTCAGACAAAGAAGTTGATAAGACTTTCTATGGGCAACTGGAAGTAGCCTTGAGATCACAGGCCTTGGTCTTCCTCTGAGAATTCAACAATCCTGATAATTGTGGGAGGCCCAACATGGCTCAGCGCACAGTCCAGGAAGTTCCTGCAGATTACTGATGATAGCTTTTTAATGCAAGTGATGTAGAAGCCAAAGAGGAAAGGTGAGTTACTGGACCTTGTACTGACAAACCAGGAGGGACTGAACATGAATATTGGTGGCAGCCTTGTCAGCTGTGATCCTGCATGGAGGAAGCAAAGCACTAAGCAGGACTACATCCCTGAAATTTCAGAGAGCTAGCCTAGACCTCTTCTCTACTAGGGGAATACCATGGGATAGGGCTCTAGAGGAGAACAGGGTCCATGAGACCTGGTCAATATTTAGGCATCACTTTCTCCTAACTGAAGACCAGTGTATCCCCATGATCAAGAAATCAGGGAAAGGGGCAGGCTACCTGGATGGGTTAACAGGGAGATTCTAATAAATCTTGAACAGAAGAAAGAAATTTATGGGATGTGGCAAAAAGGACAGGCCACGTGCGAGGACTATAGGAACATCAGGAGAGTATGCAGGGATATGATAAGGAAAACCAATGTCCACTTGGAATCGAGTCTGGCAAGAGATATCAAGTACATCAGCAGCAAAAAGAAGATTAGGGAAAATATGGGGCTGCTGTTGAATCAGATGGGTATCCTGATGATGGAAGACATGGAAAAGGTAGAATTACTGAATGCCTTCTTTGCCTCAGACCATACTGCTTAGGCCGTCTTTCAGGAATCCCAAACCTTTGAGGAAGAGAGGAAGGCTAGAGAAAGGAAGACTTCCCCTTGGCTGTCAAGGATTTGGTTAAAGATCCTTTGGTTAGGCAGACAAAACATCCATAAATCCATGGGCTCTCGTGGGATACACAGGTGCTGAGGGAGCTGGCATATGTTGTTGCTAAGCCACTCTCCACTATCCTTGAAAAATCACAGAGAAAAGAAGAAATGCCTGATGACTAGAGAAAAGCCAGTGTTACTCCTATCTTCAAAAAGGACAACAAGGAGGACCCAGGAAACTACTGTCAGCCTCCATCCCTGCAAAGGTGATGGCACAGATCACTGGAGGCCATGACCAACGTAAGGACAAGGTCATCAAAAGTAGTCAGGATGGATTCACCAAGGGGAAATAAGGCCTGGGCCAATTTCATAGACACCTATGATGGCATGGTAGGATGGGTTGATGAAGGGAGATGTCCACCACAAATGGATGTTGCCTACCTGAGCTTCAGCAAGGCTTTTGACACTGTCTCCCATAAAATCCTCATAGGTAAGCTTAGAAAATTATGGGTTAGAGAAATGGACAGTGAAGTGGATCACGAACCGGCGGAAGGCAGAGCTCAGAGGGTCATGATCAGTGCAGCAGAGTCCAGCGGGAGGCCTGCAGTCAGTGGTATTCCCAAAGGATCAGTACTGGGACCAATCTTCTTTATCAGTGGCCTGGAGGAAGGGATCAAATGCACCCTCAGCAGGTTTGCTGGTGACTCCAAACTGGGGACAGTGGCTGATCCACCTGAAAGCTCTGCTGCCATTCAATGGGACCTTGATCAGCTGGAGGGTTGGGCAGAGAGAAACCTGGTGAGCCTCAACAAGGGCAAGTGCCAGGTCCTGCACCTGGGGAGGAACAGCCCCAAGTGCCAGCACAGGCTGGGGCTGACCTCCCACAGAGCAGCTCTGTGGAAAAGGACCTGGGACTCCTGGTGCATCACAAGCTGTCCATGAGCCACCAGTGCCCCTGTGGCCAGGAGGGCCAGTGTCATCCTGGGGTGCATTGGCAAGAGTGTGGCCAGCAGGTCAGGGAGGTGATCCTCCCCCTCTACTCAGCCCTGGCGAGGCCATTCCTGGAGTGCTGTGTCCAGTTCTGGGCTCCTCAGCACAAGGGAGACAAGGAGCTACTGGAGAGGGTCCAGTGGAGAGCCACAAGGATGATCAGGGGTCTGGAGCTTCTCTCTCACGAGGAGAGATGCTGGGAACTGGGAATGTTTGGTCTGGAGAAGAGAAGACTGAGAGGGGATCTCACCAATACATAGAAATATCTCAAAGGTGGGTGTCAGGAGGATGGTGCCAGACTCTTTTCAGTGGTGCCCAAAGCCAGAATTTGGAATAATAGCCCTGAACTAAAACACAAGAAGTTTCACCTCAGCAAGAGGAAGAATTTCTTTACACTGAGGGTGGCAGAGCACTGGAACAGCTGCCTGGGGAGGCTGGGCAGTCTCCTTCTCTGGCGACACTCAAAACCCACTCAGACATATTCCTGCATCACCTTCTCTAGGGGACCCTGCTTTGGCAAGAAAGTTGGTCTGGGTGAAGTCCAGAGGTCTTCCAACCCTAATTCTGTGTCTTCCAACAGTTATTTGGTGACTTTGAGCATCCCAACTCAAATACAATGCAAAAAGAGCTGACCAATATGGATAATTGATCCTCCTCTGAAAAGTGGCATTTGAAAATTTATATTGTAGGCATGTAATTTTTCTCATTCTTCTAAATTGGGATTTTAGATACAGACTGCTCTGAGACTGAGAGCATAACTCTGAGAGTGTTTGGTAAACTAATGTGGAAATAGTTTTAAATTTTTGAAAATCCAGGAATTTTTAAGAGGTAAATGTGCTAGCCACCATTTCAGATGCCAAATTGCTATTTCTTCACCTTTCCCTGAGATTTTTATGAAATATAAACTTGAGCTGAGTTTGTATTCACCTTTGAAAGTCTAGAAATGTACAATAGTCCTGTAAGTGGAAAAAATAACATATTATTAGCTTTCCAGCCTTTGTTAAAAATAAAGAAAAGGTGCATGAAGTGACATCATTTGCCATTCCATGCTGTTCAAGTACAGTAACATCACTTTTGTTCCACAGAAGTCATGTGCATCCTTCAGGCAATGTCAGAACAAATGCACAAAAGCTGGAAATCCGGATTTATGATGCTAGCTGCCACAGAGCTGCCAGGGAAATAGCTTAGTGCAAGGCATTGCCCAAATGGTTCTGTTTCTGGTTCTGTTTCAGTGCTCAAAAAATGTTGGCTGAGTTATTTTGGTATACTCTTCCCATTCCCCCATTCTATTTTTGCATAATATTCAGTCCTTGGCACACAAGAAGCATCAGCCCATTTGCCTAACATGACCTATCCAAAAATAAACTGCAGATGACTGATCTTTAGTATTTTCAGTAGATGGCAAAAGAGGTTCATACTGAACGGCATGAACCTCCTAAAACTGAGCATGTCAGCAGCTGACTCCAAAGAGAAACATCCCTTTTTTTGTTACAGTAACAAAATTGTCCCAAGCTGATATCTGAGAGTATTAGAAGAAATACACTTTCTCCCTAATTTCCTGCTGAAACAAGGCCCTTAAATAAACCCCATCATTAATGATATAAAAATCTTTCTTTCTGCTTCTCCCTGACAGACCTTCTTCTCTAGCACATATTTTTGTTAGGTTTTTTCTGATGTTGCTCTCTCTGTGAATTAGGAAAGTAGCACAAATGACACTGTCTGCAGACTATTTACAACAAATTATAATCCAGAAGAAAAACAAACAGGAAGTAAGAATAGCTGACACTGATGCCACTACTTAGTATTAATCTGTAAAGTCATATTGTCTTCTCCAGCCTTTGCAGAACATGAGCCCTCCCACTCATCACCAGGTGCTCTACTACAAAAGAAACCAAATCCAAAAATCAAAACCATCAGCACCTGAATTTATGCACTCCCTGTGTCATGAATTCTCACAAATGTGTAGTACTAGCCGAATTAGAAGTTAAAAGTAGCCCTAGGTGCAAAAGCTGAGAAATATATGGGAAGAATCACAGGTCAGATTGGATCAAGGATTCTTAATACCTCTGTTTCTTTAAATATAAAAGGCAGTAAATAATTCTACCTTTTTTTTTTACCTTTCATTGTCAAACCACAATACTAAATAGCCATTTTCTATGCTCATCACTGCTATGAAGAATTATTTTATTTTTATTCTGTAATGTAATCTTGATTTTTGAGTAGCATCAGTACTTTTCCAGTGAAGTTGGAGGAAAAATGCACCAGATGGCTCTATGGTGACATTTGTCTGGAACAGGCTACCAATAATCTGATCAGAATGGATAATGGGTAATATCTTCATTCCATGAAAATATAACTGGAATAGTTATTTTAAAACTCTGGATAAATACCTTTATCTTTTTAAATTTGATACTGTGAGCAGGACTAAGAGAGTGGCTGAAAAAAAGGCAGAAAATAGTATTGAAATTTAGTACCTTGACTATGAAAAAATATCAAAATTAATCTCAGTCAAGGTAGGACCAAAAGGATAACCATTTACAGTACCACATTTATAGGATTTGATTCTTGACTTATTCCTTGAGTGCTACACACCAGTAAATAAATTAAATCTGAATTATGTGCTATACTAAACAAGAATGTCTCCTTATTTGTGTAAAACCAGAAAATCAATTTTCCTTAGTATTATAGGCAGGTTTTTTGAATCTTCATGTCTTTTTTTTCAGCTTGTATGAAGCTGTGCCTCTTAAGGGCTCAAGTCTTAACAAAAGCTTTTGGACTTAACAGGGGTTTTAGAATGAATTCAGCTTTTGATTTGGAAGCGAGGAATGAGAGAATTTTGGAGCTGTGTTTCTGCTGGGCTTAGCACTTCTTGCAATACGGGAGGGGCAGATGCAGCCTGACATACAGAGGATGTGGAAAGTCAGGACCAGGAATACATCACAGGCCTTACAGAGCTGCTGCAGGACCAGGATGAGACAGGTCATTAGCTGGTTTTGGAGGAACTGTGAGACAGGGAGCTCTGAGCTCCAGTCAAGAGTGAGAGCTGATGGTGACACAGCAGGTGATTGTTTAGTGGGATTAATGGGGGAAAAAAAAAAACCCTCCAGCTTTCCCAGTCAGATCATAACTTATAAATTTCTGCTTCTCTGAAAGTTTCAAATGAGTAAAACATTTGAAAGAAATGTTTTAATTGCCTAATTAATTTAATTTGAGAAGAAAATATTTCTATGAATTTTTTGAGTAGAACAAAACATAGAGAAAGCTGCTAAGACCTTATTAAAAAATACTATTTATCCTGTTCATTAAGATATTCAAGATTTACAGGAAAACCTAGATAGATATTGATCATCAGGCCAAAAAAACCAGCAAATAAAAATACATAAAATTAAGTAATTTCCATTTAATCAGTATTCAACTAATGACAGCACAGTAAAGAAATGATTGTTCATATTTGAGAAAATTACTAACAATGTATATGTTTCCCAGAATCTGACTCTACTGAGATTATTGTAAAAGCAAGTGATGCACAAGTGTCATTTGCTCACCAGTTTTTAAAAGGTTAGTTCCTTAAAGCATCACTGGAAGAGAAGCCAGAGCTTTTTCCTTTAAAGTCCTCTTTGTAAAGGCATTACCCACTGTAAAAAAACCCAACACCCTGAGAATCTAGATTACTATAATAATATTTCATCAGATGCAAAAACCACTATAGAAAACACATGGGATATTAAAGAAAAATTACAGTACTGTAAGAATTCATTAAAATAATAAGTACCTGCACAATATTTCCAAGATTTTATGGTACTTGTATTATAACCTAAATAAAATTAATAGCAAAAATCTGGATCTTTAGCATTTACATATAAAAATTCATAGTTCTGGTTCAGAAAATGTCTTCAGGTATAATGTGACCAAAATGACTGCTTTCACTCAGTCTTCTCTGCAATTTTTCAGTGAACATTTAGAAAGTGACACACATATGGATCTTGGTGACTCTCTCTGTCTTTCTGTATTTTAAACAATCACTAGTTGACCAAGCTCTGTAAAACTCTAGCCAAAATGATGGAATCACAAAATTGGAAAATACTATAGGGTGTTTTTCAATCTTCAGCTTTCTCACTTGGAACCAATGGAAATTTAACCTTTTTGACTGACCTTAACAGAATCACAGAGCTGCTTGCCTTGGAAGGGACATCAAGTTGCAAAATTCATCTAACATATTCATAAAAATATTTTGCGATACAGATTTCACAGACTTGACAGATGTACCAACTACTTATCTGTCCTCGTTAGAATGAATCTTTTCCTTGATATGTAGCCTGCCTTTGTTGCTCTAGTTAAACACACCAATTTGTGTCTCATGGACACAGATTAAAAGCTGTTCTCCGTTTCTACAACAGTTACAATATGAAGGTCATGTATACTTCCCTTTATGTTCTTACAAGTGCACAGTCTGAGACTTGCTTAAAGGCACTGTAAGCATCAGTCAAACATAATTTCCACTGATGAGCAGTAACAAATTTCTTTATATGTTCTCCAGCCTGAGACCCACTGTTTTCGGGATGGTGCTCTCTTCTAGTCACAGAGCAGAGCATAAGTCTTCTATACAATATCTGCTTATTTCTGACTGTACTGTTCTGCTCTAATCTCAACATAATCAATTCCAACAAATCTGTGTCCCATCAGGAGTACTTTTTCCTCATCTCTCTGACAATAAAAAAAGTGTGCAGAAGTGGTGGTGAAACAAGGAGAAAAAGAAGGCTAGTGTAAGGCACCTCTACTGAAAGCAAAGCTTTCATTAAACCCACTGAAACACTTGTCCGAGATGGAACTGAAGCGATACAGAAAATGGTCTTTTTAGCTCACCTTTAAGTCATTGGATGTGGTTTCCCTGACTCAATAAGAGTACATTTAAGTCTGTATGATTCCTTTTTTTCAGTACAGCACTTGAGAAATAGGGAAGAGCAAGGGTGTATAATTAGTGTATTACTTTTGTTTCCCTCTTTTATGAATTTGTCTTGTCAGATATGCTTAAATTTTCTTTATAGAGACACAGAACTCCCACTAGATTACTTTCACTAAGCATATTATTTTGAAAAAAGAAATAAGAATAAATTTCAGCTTTCTTAATATATTTGCTATTTTAGCTACTACACTGTTATGATTGAGTCATCCTGCCTAATACTGTTACAAGACACCCAGGGTAATATATATCTATCCCACTAATTTTACTCTCCTAGGATGGAAACTTTACTATCCTAGGAGGGTTCATATCATGAACACGCCAGTATTACACACAAGAGATGACAAACAGCAGTCTCTTAAAAGAAAAGGGTCTCTGTATGTTTGTATTTTCCCATGGACCCAGAAAACATCACATTTGGCTCATGCCACAAATACAACTAGCTGGACCCTTTATATTGAGAGGATTTTACCATTTCAATTAAACTATGTAGAGCTGTATGATTAATCCACTTTCTCACATGGAAAAAAATTATGTTGCTTGTGGCTGACTGAGTCAGACAAATGCTGGTGCATGTCTGAATAAAATCACAATTTCATTTTGTTTCATAATCACAGTGAGTGCAGAATAGCCTATGCAGGAGGACAGTTAGCTGACAGGGAATCTTGAAGTCATGTCAAGAAAAATCTATTCCCATCTGTTTTACAGATAAAGCAGAGAATAAGGAAAGATTAGCAAGAGGATAAAAAAGGAAGTTTATGGGGAGCAGAGCAGGACTCTTGGAGAGACTCTTCTCTCCAAGAAGAGTTATTTTGTAACTTTTCCACAGATCTTTTTTTCATATTTTGTCTGCCAGCAAAAAACACTTGTCTAAGAAGTACTTTTCAACATTTTTTCCGACTCTTTAGTTTCACTGCTACTTGAGAAGAAAATACTGCAGTTCTGCACTTGGTCACACAAGAATATATGAAGTAGCTCTGTGATGTCTGCAGTGCATAGGTAGCACAGAAAAACAGTGAGTGAGTGACATGTGGAGAGACAGGCATCGACTGAGAAAACTGTGGGAACTCATCACTCTGTGAACATGGCTGTAGGCAGCTGGACCATACCTCATATTAAAGACTGCCTGGCAGGTGACCTACACAGGTCTCAGTGAGGTCTGAACTATCTAATCACCAACTACAAACGTGATCTACAGATGTGATAGTGAGGCCCTGCTCCTAAACAGAAAGGCAATCCAAATAATCCCATTTCCACCATCAGGGAATTCAGAAGGGATTTTGAGGCATTTCCTGCAGTATTTTTCAAGTGCTGATTTTCCCCTATGATATTCAAGGGGTTTGAAAAATATCAGGCAGGTAAGGAAATAAAGGTATACTTAAATCTCTTCTTGGTATCTCATGGTGTAGATTTTTCCAAATGACCAGCTGGTATCCTGACAGAAATTAATCAAGCAAAGCAAAAGAAAAATACATTTCCAAGCAATAGTTTCAATGGAGAATAGCAAAAGCTGTGTGCTAACAGAATGGACATGTAAGCAGTAAGATGTTAATTCTTTCTCATTTGTGTGACTGCTCTGTGAAAACATCTGAAAAATTCTACAGGGACTCTGCTAATCACATGTGAAAGGCACACAGACAGGAGCAGAGTCATGCTATAACAACACCATATTCTGGCAATTGCTTAACAGTGGCAGAAGGTTTCTATTCTAAATCCCTTTTTGCTGACATAAATTAAATCTGCAATTATTTCGATGACTAAAGAAAACCCACACAATTTACACAGGGAATTTTGATGCCAGTCCTGGTCCTAGCTGGGGTCAAAAGCCTACTGATGTGCTGACCAGAATAAAAGACATCTGTAGCATTTTAATACACACTTCTCATTAAAACACTAAGAAAAGTAAAAAAACTGTAGCTGACAAATGTTCCACTCTCTTTTTATATCTTTTGCAAATAGATAGCAGTGTATACTGAAAATGTTATTCAAGAAGTGGAAAAGTCAAGGCAGGTAAGTGTTTATAGGTCTACTTAGAGAGAACTGTTACTAAAAATTGGTGGATGCCCCCAGATCTCCAAAAATCTAACAGAAATGCACATATTGAAGAGTGGAGTCAGTTCTCACACTGACTACACTTCAGTTCCCACCACCTGTGATAGGAAATAAAATTTTCATTAGCACTCAACAGCCACAGTGTATATTGTAGCACTGAAATAAAATCATCAAACTCTGTTCAAATCTTACTTCTTGGAGTAACAGTAATTCATGCTGCTCTCAGTAGAAAGTGAAAAATCTATCAAAGAAATACAGAACCCAATGGCCATTGCTAGCTTGGAGTCTTGATTAACAATAAGGAATATTCAAATTAATGCCTGTAACACTAGGAGTGAAACCTAATAATAAAGCATGGTGCAACACCATATGAATTACATTCCCCATTGCAGTATATTATCACTGTGACACAGGATGTCTACATATCCAGTATTTTCAGCTCTTCTTAAAATGGTGATCCAACCACAAATCAAGGGAACTGTTGATAGATGGGGAATACAATTTGGGGCACTTCTTATGGGCACATATACAATCTCAGACATGAGAAAAATCTGTGTATTAGAAAATCGAAATCTCACTCCTGGCTATGACAATATCTATGGGAGAAGAGAGAGGGAAAAATGTTTTGGAAGTTGCTCAACATAACGTAGTGTCAAAAGACATAAAAATAGGGGAGAAGGACAGAGAAGGAAAAAAGTGAAAAAGACTTTAGAAAAAGTAATGCCTAATGACATCTTATAGTGTCAAAACAAGATGAAGCCAACTTATAACTGTTATATGCCTGCACTAATTATAAAACTTGTAATCTGCAACTGCAGGAATGTCAGAATTTCTTTCTACTAGCTGTAGGGCCTGATTTATCATAGGCATATGTTGATGTAGCTAACAACCAAACTAAGGGATATTGGCTGCACTCATATTTGTGTCAAATCCTTTTACATTTTATGCTCTTTTTCTTTTGTCATTAAGAAATCCCTGCAAGTGTAAGCAATTACACTTGACAAAATCTTGCAGATAGATTGCAGTAAGTGATGACACTGTTCTTCACTGCTCAAAGAACAAGAAATTTTCTTGCTACTACCCAATAACATTATCCCAATTTCTATTGCATTAGTCTCCAGAACAGAATAATGAAAGAGGCACATAGGTTGTTATTTCTTGATTAGATCTTTGCCATGACTTTATGCAAATTTGTCTAGAGCTATGTGGTAAAAGGCAGCAAAAAGTATCTATGGGAATTATTATATGAAAAAATAGATGAAAAATAATTACAAAATAGATGAAAAATATATTAAAAATATAATTTTTCCCTTCTCTTAAGGCTTAAGTATCTGTAACTTTTTTCCTTTAAAGGCAAATCTAAGATAACTCCGTAGTAATACAACTTGCAAAGTCTTACCTACTTATCAAACTTCTCAAAAAAAATAGCCAGTGGATTTTCACTGCAGTATGAATAACTTCAATTACCACATTTTAGGAGAGCATGCTTCTTTTCTGGTGCTGGCACTTTTATGATACTGAAAAAACACCCCAGACAAGACAACTATCTGTCCAGAACAGCTGTCTGAATCAAACTTACCCTTGACTTGGGATAGCCCTGTGCTGGCCAGGGACAGCATGGGTCATCAGCTGCTAGGGTGGAATGGACAGTAGGATTTCGGCAACCTATGCTTAGCCCAGTGCTTCCATGGCAGAGGTCATGCCCAAGAGGTCAGGTAGTATTCCTACTGCTGTCAGCCAGGACAGAGTAAATTTCCTCAGTAAATGGGAAAAAAGAAAGCAATACTGACTTTACAACTTATTTAATTGTGAATAAAATAAAGGCAAAAAATAAAATACAGGATGATTTCAAGTCAGAAAAGAGTTAACTGCATTTCCTTTCTCCACGCAAGAATCCACAGCAGTAGTGCTAAGTACTGAAGCTAAAACAAGGTCAAACAAGTGGGGTTAAGCACTGTGCTACTGGCTGGAGCGAGACATACTCGGATTGTTAATTTCTAACGTAGCAAATTACTGAGGCACAACTGAAAGAACTGTCAACTTGTGGCTTTTACAGAATGTCATGACTGCTATTAATATTGTACTTCAGGTAATTTAGTTGTCAGGATGTGACAACAGTATTCAGAAGGCCCATAGTATCACACTGCAAAAATGTAGTATAAGATTTATCAAGATAATTGTGTTGCCTGAAAATATCTAATGTGCTTGATGGTAATCAGTGGTTTCTCTTGAAAATTAATTTCTCTTATAGATTCCAGCCCTCCTCCCACCAGCAGATGCGTATGACTCAGTGGACTAAGGAATATTGTACTCGTTTCAAAGGAGCACTCCTATTGCCGCTGCCAGCAGCCATACTAATATGGACAAACTCTGAGAATTACGGTCTGCAACCACTGCTAGCAGCGATGATGATGGACATCAAAAGGCAGGATGGATGAGCAGCATGAGCAGTAATGTGTGGTGGAAAGGGAAGGATTCCTCTCTCAGGTATTCAGAAAGTTCCAATCATCTGAATGTCTGCCTAGAAATAAAACATCAGCCACAAATGCAGCTGATAGCATGTCTGTCTGCTGCAAAGACAGACACCTCATGCATTAGGCCTAGCAGACAGTCTGGTCAGGAAGGCAAAGAACCACAGGGCCAAATAAGGGAACTCAAACTGACTCAAATATTTGACTGCTGTTGTTTAAGATTCATGTTCAAATGAAGTCATTATTTACTAACCCGAGAAGTCATCTGTCATTGATGGAGCTCTGCCATATCTGTAACACTCCATGAAATATTCTTCTAATCTGATAGCTGTAAATACTGAGGTCCCTGAGTGGAGGGTTTAGATATACTTTCACCTTAATTCTGATGAGAATTGCAGTTTCAACGAAACGCCACATCATGTTTTGCTGTCTTTAAAACTTCAGTTTCAGTGAGGCTAAGGCCTTGAAAGATAAAATCAGTCTCCCGTGTCAGCAGAGGACTGATGCTTCCCATCCAGCTGGCAGCACTGGGACAAGAAAAGAAAAGGTTTGTCCTTTTTCTAGATAGACAGAGATGAGCAGATTTGCAGTCAGTTCTCTTTAATGTACCAACACATCACCCATGCTGAACTGTTAAATTTGTTAAGTGCTTTTTAAAGTTGCAATCATATGTGCATCTGCGCCATCATATGTGCACCTGCATGGTGCACATCCATACCAGAAAAAATGCCCAGTATATTTTATGTATGTTCTAACCCATTGTTATCTCCTTCTTCAGTTTTCTAAAGTACCACAGACTATCAAAACACATGCTGGTCTTGTATTCAGATATCTTAATTCAAGACCGAGGATAACCCTATTAATTCTATTTGTAGTCAAATGCAGCTTGGTTTCTAGTATCCTTTCATGTCTTTGTGAATTCCCTGGAAATGAATGAGAGCCCTCTTCCTGCTGTAGTGGTAGTTCATAGTAGCATTTTCCTGTGTGATTTCTTAGTTGATTACTTTAGCCCAGTCTGTAGAGTTTCCTTCAGTAAGGAAAATATTTGGATCTTTTTCTGTGACATTCCAACCTAGGAACAGGAAAACTCAGAACACTTGGGTTAAACAGTTATTATTTTGTCTGTTTCTGTTTTCTAAAATTTTCTCTTACTGCTCACTACAGGGTTTGCTGTGAAATGAACTTGAATGCAGTACAACACAAAGACACAAAACCTCATTTGTTTTTCTAGAGTCATTTAAGTACTAGAAGATTACTTTTCTTTACTTTTTAAAAGTTTTATATTTTTTGCTATAAGTTGGTGGGAAGAGTTCACCTCTTGTCACTCACACAGTGGGCAGTATTGCTGCTGTGTCCTTATTTCTGTGTCTTTACATTGCATAATTCTGCACCACCCTCTCCATTTACTGAAACTTTCTCCACACCAACCGCTGGAGTGATGTAATTTTCATAATCCACTTAATAGCTTTATGTATGGAAAATATTAATAAGAACTGGTGAGAAAAGAAAAAATGTATTTATTTCATCCTCAGAAAACACAGTACAGAGGAACCACATCTGCACCAGGGACATCTGCCTTTGTCAAACATAAAATTATGCTGAAGACTCTCCCATTCTCCATTTTTGTTCGTCCACTGAGCTTAGAATCCATACAAGCAGAATAAACTCACCACAAACTTTGTATCAAGCAGCTCCGACCAGTCCTGTTTGCAACAACAACTAGTTGAAATGGCTTAAGTCCACAGGTTGGCAATAAAACTATCTTAACAAACAGTGAAGCATATCCAGTATCCATGCCATGACAAACTATTAAGAAATTATTTCCTGTATCTATTCTGAGATGAAAGGAAAAACCTCCCCTTGCCCAAAAATATGCTTCTTTCGTGAATGCTGATTCAATCCAGGAGCTGAGACAAATGAGAGAATATAGTGTGTAGATAGAAGGCTCTTTATGCGGAATTTTTGCCTCTGGTCGTACCTTTCAATGCATTTCCCCCCAGTGCAAAGTCTTTGCCAGTACATCTGACATCCAGATACATCTGGAAACTTTTTCATTGTTCAAATTTTACATTATCATCTAAGCCATACATAGTTAACATTTCAAAAAGCTGTTCACTATCAAGAATCAAAAAGACTTCACTATAACAAAACTGTAACATTAAGATCACTATGCAGAGCTAAAAATTTGCTACCAAACATACAAAAAAATCAACAGTAAAAGACCTAAATTACCATTTGCAGATGTCTGAATCAGATTATTCCTTATCTAAGCTTCTATGTTGAATGTAATAATTCTGTCTTTTCATTCTTCCAAATGTACTTGGCCTATTATCATGCCTGTCCAAAAATACACACAATTAATAATACTTCAAATTCCCTTGCTATTGAGGTATCACAATACTATAATTCAATGCACTGAAGATCTAGTTAATGGATTTATTTCACATTTTTCCCCCATAAATTTGTGCTGCTTCCAGAACTCCAGAGTATGAGGGCAGAATGCCACCTTGCCATACCTAACAATATCAGCTGGTGCTGCTTGCAGGAGCCACGACTGGAACAGCAGTAAAGCAGGTAAAGCTGCCCAGGTGGTGACCAAGGGCTCCCTCAGCTCCATTCCTGCTATGAGACATGGAGGGATCTGGCTGCCATTGCAGCTGTTGTCTGGTGTCCTCAATAAGCTTCTGTGTCATACCTTCTGTCAATAAAATTGAGTTCACATCAGCACCAGCCAGAGGCTGTTATGCTCCTTCTGAGATGGGCACTGTGGCATTGACACCTGTTTTATGGATAGAAGGTTTTCCTCTTGGAGGAGGACAGATCTGGATTCTTGCTCAGCTGAGACAAGAGTTCCATGTCTTCCTAGACTGAAAGTCATTGCTCAAGAATGCGGACAGAAAACTCTCAGGGACTGAAGTGACAAACTCCTCTACTTTGATCCTGCACACTTTGATTTAAATAGAGGTGGTTCTTACTGGTAAATTTCTGCATCATGTCCTGTGTTAGTGGGAACGTTTTGGACAGAGCGCTTGAGTAAAGTACACCTGCGGGCACTGCATGAACAACTTAACCTGGCCTGAAGGAGTAACTTTAAGAAAGGCCAAAACCAGGTTTAAGAAACAAAAAGTTAACCTTGTCTTCAAATTAAATACACTAATACCACATAACTAAATAATTTGTGCTATTGAGAATGAGTTGCTGGGATTTCACCTATAGCTGAACAACATGACTATAGACTGGTTTAATGGAGGTGAAAAGTTACTCTCTTTGAAAGATGCTGTAGTATCTAATGAAAACAGCTCAATCAGAAGACTCTTTAGCAAATCATCCACATATCTTTCTTATTTTACTTTTACATCCACCTAGTTATTTTAAAGTCAAATTTATATAATGATAAACATGCAACTTGTCCATTAACATGTAAATAAATTTTTAGTATATATTAGTAAAGTGTAGGCAAATCCACACAGCTGGAAGTAAACAGAATATCTTATCTATAACATGTAAGCAGGGAGTAATGCTTTGAATAAATCCTTAGAAGGGAAATCTCAATAAGTAAAATTCACAATGTTTTCAAGACCTAGTTTAATTTCCAGCTGTCATCATCTTCATTCCATGTCTGAAACAGAAATAAGCATCAAAAAGAATTTTACAATATTTTAATTTATTGTGAGAGGAAGCTATTAAATATAAGATATAATTATTTTATTGTATATTTATTTTTCCATGTGCAGAGTGTTTTTCAGTTCCTTTTGTTTATGCTTAAATCTTTCATCCTTCAACCAAACACTGCCTTCACCAGAAACTTGAATAGTAAACCAATTGAACTGGTGAAACCAAGTGAGCTCTGGAACTGGATGTTTGGCTTTGTAAAGCTGATAGTCTAAAGAGTTTTTCATGCTTTAGACTGGAAAGAGCTTCACTTAGACATGAAGGTATACAGATGTTCTTGTAAAGTCCAGATTTTTTGCAAAGGAAAAGGGAGAAAGACTTCTACACATTTCTTTCCCTTTTATAGTGATTTTAATCTTCTTTAAAATGCAGTGAGAAGCACTGGGAGGCCCCAAAATCTTATGGTTCTGTTGAACCATCTGTTTCAGCCTCAGACATAACCACAGTGTCTGCCTTTGAAGCCTTTGAAGTATCTACAGATTGGACTTACACTGCCCTCAGCAACTCAAGGGAGGAACCAGTGGTTTGAAGAAGAAAAAAATCCTCTGCTCGCAGCCAAGTTTTGACTTATCTGTCAGCTTTGGTCCAATCCAAAGTTACTTCAAAAGGCTTCAAAGTGCAGACACAGTGGCTGGGGCTGAATTTGACTTTGGAGATCTTTGGATCCAGGACTCAATTACATTTTCCAAAATTAAATTGCAAATGGATTAAAATGAAGTCATATAGTTAAACATATACTCCAACTCCTTTTCTATGCCTTTGCAATCTACTGATAGAATGTACTCTAGAAAAGGTAGATATTTGACAACCAAAAATTTTTAAATTGTGGTTCAGTTTAATTTAATAACCTCTGTTCTATCTGTAAAATAACATGAAAGGTTATTAAAAGATAGTTGTCTGCCTCAGGTGCTGAGTAAATCTGGTTTTCCACCCCACTGCTGAGCTCAAGGTGAGTCACTGGTTTCTCATATTGTTATGTGCAGATTCTTGATGTATTTAAAACCTATATTGACATTTATGAATACTCTGATTCACTACTCCCTTCATTTCTCAGCTGTTTTTCACTACCAGAATATTGGCAGTGTTTTAAACCAATACTTTATCAAAATATACTAGTTAAAATAAATCTAATTAATGTGGAATTCAAAGGTCTCCCTACTAAATATAGTGTCATTCCAAAGGCTAAACTTTTTACTAGAAGGTGATTTTTTTTTGTGAGAGGAGAACAAGCATGGCAAGAGGTTGCTTTGGGGAAGGTCACTTTAGATGCCCATTGAATTTCCATTTTTTCTGGTTAACAGTAAGAATGCGAACTCTAGTTGACTTATCCCAACAAGATACTGTAGCCCATGAAGTCATTTGAGAAAATTCTCTCTCTGTGTCTTCCTTTTGAAGCTCCTCCTAGAATTGTTTAGGTTGGAAACAATTTATGGGACGATCAAGTCCTTAATACAACCAAGTCCTCCTACATTAGGTAAATAAATATTTCCTTGGATTCTGCATTAAAATATCTCTGCAAAATGGGGAAAGGTAAGGCAGTATTTATGTGCTACTGCAACCATACACTTTTTATTCATGGTGAAACTAGTTTAGGAGAAGTGGTGAAACACTCAGTCTGGGATATGGCAAAGCCTGTTGATTAGTCAGTCTTCTGAAATGCAGGAACATGTAGCTATACCAGGCAGGTAGATTCAGGGAAAATAAAGGAGCTTTCCATTTGTATCCAATGTTTGTTTGATGTCTCAGAGACTGAGTGCCCTGCAGACTTGAAAGAGATAGTTCCAATAGCTTTTAGCTCTGTCATTCAGCACAGAGGTTGGCTAGCTGTGGAAAAACGTGAAGGTTTGAGCTGGCCTCTCTACTTTTTAGTGTCTTTTAGCAGGTTTTGTTAAGTTGGGTGAGTGTCAGATGCTGCTGGCAGCTACTCTGTGAGTTTTGTCCACTTTGGTTGTGATAAAAAGAAATAAAATCTGTTCCAGACTACTTTTGTTACAGTGGGATAGCCAAACCCGAATGATTCTTGCAGAGCTTGCTGAAAACCTGAAAAGTGTTTGTTCTTATGGACAGAAGTATTTTTCTCCATTCTCAGCAAAAGGGCTTTTTTCACAGGCACAGTAATTATTCAAAGTTGTCTCAGTTAGTATTACTGAAGACTAGAAAAATCTAGTAAAGAAGGGAAACAGCAAAAGGATGGCTTTTTTTGTACTGACACGTCTCTCTTCAGGGAAGAAGGATTGTCATAAAAGAGAATCCAGTCAGGTAAATTCACATTTTACAGACTAAATTTGTAATATAGTAGGCATATAGAAGACACATAATGCTTTTCAAAAGAGCTAGGGAAGCATGTTCATACAGTCCAAAAGGAAAAGTTTATTTATTTGGAATATGCTGGGAATCCTGATTGGTGATCATCAATCTAATACTTAGCATCAACATTTCTGGTTAAATGGATTAATACAACTGTCTAATTAGATGAAGCACTGTAGAATTCCCTTCAGATGCACAATTTTTAATTAGGCAGAATACTGTCATTTAATTTTCTACACACAGCTACTTCCTGCTATATCAAACATTTCCTCTGACACATGGTCACACTTAATACAACATGGAAATTTAATGAAAGAGCCTGGGGCGGGAAGCAGAAATAAATGCTTTACATAGCTGAGATCTAATTTGGGTAAGCAGGACATAATCACTCTTACTTGGCTAACTCTTCAACCAAATAAGTGAAAACAGTTCAGATTTCATTTAAGTCCAGTTGAGAAGACATGATCCCTTGTACCTTTTTCTTTTCATCCTGCAGGTACATCTCTAAAATATTCATCAACATTTTATTAACAGCTTAACAATTTCCATATTGCACTGAGTCTGGCTGGGATGGAGTTAACTTTCTTCACAGCAGCTTGCATGGTTCTGTGCTTTGCTTTTGTGGATAAAGCAGTGTTGGTAACACACCAATGTTTTTGCTGTGGCTGAGCAATGCTTGTGCAGCATCAAGGGTTTCCTCTAAACACCTTCTTCCCCAAAGGCCAGTGAAATGGGTGAGAGTCAGAGGCTGGGAGGGAACATGACTGGAACATCTGACCCCAACTTACCAAAGGGGTTTCTGAGTTTCCTTCCTCCCTCTGAGATGGAAAAACATTCAGATAAAAAAAGAACAAAACTCTTTTCTCTTATATATTTATATAAAATATAAAATATATAATATTACTAAATGAAATCTTTTTTGTCCAGACAAATCCTCAAAAGTTTTAAAGACTCAGGCTGAAGAAAGAGTCACTCTTTCCCACTGTCTTCTGAAGGCAGACATAGCAGGGCTATCCCTCTAAAAGAGATTAGTTTGCTTTCTTAATGATTTTGCTGCCCAAAATCCATGGATGCATAAACGTTGTACAAATTTTTGTGTTATATGGGTAAAAAATATAAGTGTGGAGAGAGTTGAAAATAAAAATGGTGCACTTTGGTAAAGTCAGAAAACAGAAGCTCAAAATCCTGAACAGTAGAAATTATTTAAATTTTTAAGTCTTTTCAGCTAGAAATAAGAAATACTGTTTAAAAGCAGACACCAAAATAATTTTAAATTTAAAGAATCTTCTAATCAGAAAAAGTTTTATGTTAATTTTTTAATTCATGTTAAAAAAGTAAGAAATGGAGAAAAGCAAATATTGAATGACTGAGTCCTTGTTCAATAACTGATACACAGAAAGTTTCAGTGAAAATATCAGCTATAGGCATATTTGGAGGCAAAGGACAGAGGTACCAGTTTTCTTTTTCTAAAGTATTATTTTTCAGACAGATGACTATATTTCAAGAAAAATCTAATATTCAGGAAATATTGCCTCTCAGTTTTCTGGAGCACAAACCAAAAATAATTCCAAAGAGCACACTAGTCCCATGGGAATGAAAAGTTTAACCAAGATACAGAAATAGACAAGTGAAAGAGAAATAACATGATCTTATACTATTCTATACCAGGCTTCAACTTGTAGGTAGTTATAATTGTAGCTTTAATTAACAAAAGAAGATATGCATGTATTCTTCAACATCCAGCATCTCATTTTCCTGTTCCTGTATGCATTTGTTTTTAAAAGATTTTGTAAAGTGCTTAAACTAGAATTACAGGGAAAAAGAATAATAAAAAAAAAAATTAAAAAAAGTAAACGAGAGGCTTCAGGGCCCAAGAGTCATTTGTATGTCTCAACGTGTTCCAGATTCTGAATCAAGGTATAACATTTTGTAGGAAAGTAATGAGTAAGTAAGTTTTTTTATCTGAATAATCCATCTAAAATTGTTCCACATTCTTTAACTCGTAATCAGTTTTAGTTATTTTTAGTTTGCATGTCCTATGATTTTTAATCTGACTTTTACTCCCTGCAGGTAAAGCATACCAAAGCATAAGCAGAAATACCTACTGCCCTACAGCTACTTAAAGTCAGAGTATGTTCTAATTAAGAAGTTAGGATGACTCATTATATAATCCACAGTATTCATAAATGTTGGGATCAAATGTGGATAAGGTTTTCAGAGCAAGATGTATGTAGACAATTAAGCCCTACAGGAGACTACCAGAGCCAAAATGCCATGATTTACCAAATGGATTTGTACTCTTTACAGCATGGCTAGAAATCTTCTCACTAATTTTTGGAAATGCTGCATGATCTTTCTTGTAATCACTTCATAACTTTCATTAGCTTTTGTTAATTATCAGGATAATGGTTCCTTGTTAATCCTTCTAGTTAATTATCCCTTTAAGACAACATATTTTGCTTTACTGTTAGATTTCAGCTGTGTTTTCTTGAAGTCCAAGGGAGATTAAATTACAGAGTGAAACAAGGACAAGGCACTGAAAAATTGAAAAGTTCTTTTTCCTATGCAAAAAATTCAGAAGGGACTTGGAGAATATTTTTTTATTTTAATTTCAGCAGGTTGCTTAAATTCAGTTCAATCCACAATGAAATTCTAAGCTGGATTGATGAAACCAAGAATTGTCTTCATGTTGTAGCCACTATTGATTTTTAAGAAACAAGGTGTAAAAACCACAAATTGAAATCCGGCCAGTCAGGAACACTGCAATGTACAGACTTTAATTTGTTGTAAAATGAAGCAGAAGTCGATCTATGCTTAGAATTAAAAGTGAAAATTTGGGAGGTTTTGTATCAGAATTTAAAAAAATAATTAAATATTGCTGTTAATATATGTTTTTGAACACAATGCTAAAAAGTCCATAAAGAGAGGGGAAAAGCAGAACTATCACTTTCTTTATCTCGTATTATCTTGAAGCATTCCAGTTGACCTTGGCGACCTATATTTAGAGAAAAGACGTTCTTAAGATTTTTGGCATGAGACAGGTCAGATGATACAAATAGAGGAGCATCTGAGTAAACTAATCCTAACAACTCTGAAGTAAGTGTACTTTTTGAGGGATGGTAGAGTAATAATTCGGGAAGTAATGGGGAGAGCATTTGAAGGCCCCATACAATTAAAAAGTAGATGTGCTTTCTCTTCACAAGCCTGAAACTGTTTCTAGTGGTAGCAGTAGGTGGATGATAGTGCTGTAAATGATGAAAAACCACAATGTACAGCAAGCCTTTTAAAGTATTTATGGTTTTCATTACATTTATATATTATTTCTAGAAACTTATATAGATCATGTTAGGTTTCTGGCTCCTTCTGAGTCTATTGGGCTCAGGAAAGCAGTTGGAAAATATAAATTCTGTTCCATTTCTGTCTGACCCAGAAGTGTCTTCCAACTCACTGCATCAGCATTTCTCTGCCTGATATACTTTGGATTGTCAGTTCTCCAAGGCAAAGACTGTCTGGGGTTTCTGTGCATGTAAACAGCAGAAGTTTCAGGCTCAACTGAGGTATTCAGGGTTTTGCTGTGTATTCACAGGTGCATGTGTAACCAAGAACTTATTTCAATTTCTAATAAGGTCTCATTACTTTCACAAAATTGCAAGTCCTCCTAATTTTCAGTAATTGTTGGCCACTTTGTTGGTGCACTAGCTAATCTTGATTAGAAATTTAAAAGGGGCAAACTACTGGCTCCCTTTTTGCATTCTCCCTGAAAATATACATAGTTTAATAACTGTTCTTCTTTCTCCAAAAATTCAAATGCTATCTGCAACTGGACACAAATCGCAAAAATTCTACATTGTCTGGTGGAAGAGTTGTCAAGGCAGAAGTTCAGTCTCAGGTAAACATTACAGAATTGTGTCTAAGTGGGAATGCCAAACACAAATCATATAGACTATGTTGAAATGTCTGGAAATTGTTTCAATATGTCCTTGATTGTGTTCAAGACATCCTTGATTAAAAATGAGAATTAAATACTGTACTAAGTATTTTCTAATCATAAGGGCTTAAATAGAAAGAACAACAGAGGGCCTTACAATTATCACATCTTTTTTCCTATCACTCAGTCTGTCACTGGAATTTTAGAAGCCAGGGACCTTGTAATATGGGGAGAGAGCATTCCCAGTCTGTGATTCAGTGTTGCTACACCTGTGCCTTTGTAATAAAAGCACAGTCTCAAAACTGTGTGTTTATTCCAAAGCATAGTCTCAAAACTAAGACTAACACTAATGCTACTTGCAATGGGAGTGCCATTTTTCATGAACAGTACAAAGGGTAAGCCTTCAAAGATTAAGGTTGTTTGAAAAATTAACTTGGCAGTGCTGTGGAATCAGTATCATGTTGTTGCTTTTGCAATTTTCCCCCCTTCTTCTCAGACTTTGTTCAGATTTGAATCTAGTGGCAGAGGCAAATAAACTCCCTTTTCCCTGAACCTCTGGGTCTCTCACAAGGGCAGTGAGAGGGGAAAGCAGCTGTTCAGAGAAATTTCAAGACTTCTTTGAAGTCAGAATAATCCTGTTCCATGAATTCCCCTTAAAAGCAAGAAAAAGCTCTCTCATTATGATAAATAATGCAGGAAAGAACAGAGTAAGGTTCTCCAAAGTAAGTAATTTTCACCACAAAGGTAAGGCAGCTTCTACCCAAGTATAACTGTATCATAAGCAAGTCTAATGCCACATGCAATTATCAAAGAATTAGGGGCCTAAAGTCAGTTAAGAGATTTTTTACTAATCTTGCTACTAACAATATTGCTATTACCACTATTGAATAAGTCAAAGAATATTATGAGGAAGCATAGAAGTAGAAATCTGTGGTTGAAAGCAAGAAGAGAAAATGCCAGAACCTCAGGGAGCTTTTACTTAGTGTTGAAGGATCTTGGCACAGAGGGCTCACTACAGAGGCACACTCAGCTTGTCAAGCTAAGTACACTTTTCCCAAAAGCCCAGAAAAGGGACATGGTTTGAAATTCATAAGAGAAAATTCAGATACAAAAGAAAACCAAGTTAGCTTGAAAACATTTTTCATTAATTAGCAGCAGCTATGATATTTACAAATGACATAGTCAGCTGATGATATTGGTTGTATATAATGCTTCCTAATCTTAAGTAATCAAAACAAGCCTAATCACCATTATTCCTCTTGTGAGGTTTTTTTAAGAAAACCACATTAAAAATTGCTATTAAAAAATTGTATTGATACAAGAAGAACACAGTTTTACTTAGACTAATGAGAAGGATCCATTTAATACCTGTACTAATATATATGGTATTCCTTAACTTATGTCATTTTATGGAATAAAAATTAGAAAAAAATTGTTTTGTTTCACATTGCATATACAAAGTCTTCAAAGAAGTATCAGGCTTCTTGACCTAGTATAACTTAGAGTTGAGCTCAGCCCAGGTATTCAGGTATATATGTGGGGAAATTCCGAGAAACTCATGAGAGGGACAAAAGCAGGAATGGAGGGTTCCTTATGAACTGCAATGCATGCTTCAGATGCCCAGAACTTTAATGACTGGAAGACATAGAAAAACAAGATTTAGAGTCTGAGCAAATGCAAAAAAATATGAGTGAAACACTTTTTACACTCAACCTGAGATTTTATTTTGTTTCAGTCAGATGCAGAATTCCTTTTTTTGCTATATCATTAAGTTTCACTGTAAGAGACACTTGGAAGAATAGCTCTTGCAGGTGCTCTTTGATCCATTTAAAATCAGGTATCTTGCAAGTGCTGCAAAGCAGAATCCTTAAATGGTTCATACCAATTAAACCTAATATTTGTTAGAGAATCACAGACTATCCCAAGTGGGAAAGGACCCACAAGGATCATCAAAGTCCAGGTCTTCGCTCTACGCAAGACACCCTAAGAGTCACACCATGTGCCTGAGAGCATTGTCCAAACACTTCTTGAACTCTGTCAGGCTGTGACCACTTCCCTGGAGAGCCTGTTCCACTGCCCAACACCCTCTGGGTGAAGAAGCTTTTCATAATATCCAACCTAAGCCTTCCCCAACACAGCTTCATACTCTTGCACTTATTGTCATAAGGAAACTGTAAGACTACTTAATCTGTTTAATGTGTGGGTTTTTATTCCTAAGCAAAATCTTAAGTAATCAAAATTTACTTATACATCAGCAATCTAAATCAATGGCACCAATGGATGCTACAATCCATTCTAATTTTGATTCTGAGAAATTTGTTATATGGTGTCTTTAAGGAATGAGGATGATATTCAAACTACCTCTGTTTACTGTGTAGATTCTGGCTGATTCCATCAAGCTAAATCAAATTGACCTTTTGGAAGTACAATGGAAAAATAATAGTCAAAACAACTATGGAGAAATAATTAGAATTTGAAGAATGGTGATAAAGATGCTTACGAGCAAAATGCTATTTCTAGATGTCATCCAAAGTTGCAAAATTATTTTCCAATGCTGCGAACTGAAGAAAATGCAAAAGGTATTTTTTGAGAAAGAACTTAGATGGTAGAAGAAAAAGGTTCAATGACCATCTAGTACTCTAGATGAAACATGACGTAAAACCTGTGAAGAAATCTTGCAGCTATGCTCAGCTATGGTATACAATGATACTTCTGGATTAAGACCCAACTGTTTATGCTCTTAATTACTTTCTACCCCTCTTAACAAGCATGTACCAGCAAAAAAGATAAATGTTTAAGACACTTCATACCACCTTTTCTTGATTGCCTTGTACAAGTTAAACACAAATCAGCTTGTCCAACAGTAGTCATTCAAGGAAAGACCACAAAGGCAAATGCATGAAGAAAAAAGGTGTCTGATTATCTTTAATGAAGCAGGGGGGAAAAAACCAGTCTAAACCCATAAAAAACCTCTGCTGCAGGTAAGTCATGTCCCATTCCAAGTGTTATGACACTTTTCTGGCACTGTATTATTTTACAAGAGTTAAGCAGATAGTTTCTGTGCACGTCTGAATGGTGTTTTTCAAGAATTACAAAGACATTCCAGATTGTAAAGGTTTCAGGACAAGCTACTTTGGTCTGATAAATAAGAGGAACCTCTAGATCTCAATTCAGTTAATCCATTCCTGTTATCTACAAATAATTGTTCTGGAAAACCTTTCCCTATGATGTATCATAGTATAGTCAGTTGACCTGTATATTTATGGTAGGGCTAATCTTTTTGTTGCTGGCTCCAACAAAACCACTGTTCTCTCAGGCTCAGAAAATGGAAAATTCCCTAATAATAAGGAGCTACGATGGGAGAGATCCCCCTTGTCCATTTCTGAGAGAATGAGTTACAGCACAAAGACAACTGCTGTTAACATTTTTGGTATGGTCATTCCATACAGAGTCATATCTCAGTGTGGTTGATCTTGATGGGATGCCAGGCACACACCAGAGCACTCCATCACACCCCTTCCTTAACCAGACAGGGGACAGAAAATACAAAGAAGGCCTCGTCAGTCTGAGATAAGGAACAGGAAGAAATCACCCAGTGATTGCCATCACAGGCAAAACACACTTGACTTGGCAAAATTAATTTCATTTATTACCAATCAAATCAGGTCAGGGTAATGAGAAATGGATGTTAAGGTTTGGTTATCACCCAGACAAAAATTCCCACTGTGGTAAACTGTGGGCAAGGAAGCAAGTGCTAAGGCACTTGCCATCTCAAGTTATGGGAGTGACATCCATGGAGAGCTGAGACTTGGACTGTATAAAAGTGGTACCTCCAGAAGAAAGACTCAGGCACTCCCACCTCTGGGAAGACCAAGCTGAAGAAAGACCAGAAGGCTGCCACAGGAGTCCATACAGTGGTGATATCTTTACTTAATCTCTCTCTCTTTTCCTTCTCCTCCTTGCCACCACTTCCTACTTCTATCTCTCTACCTCGCATTTACTGTTAGATAAGATCTGTACTGTTGGCTTTGCCATTTGGTCTTGTTTGCACCTTAATTCAGGCAAAGGCATATCTTATAATCAGATCGTAACTGCAGATTGCAAATGTAATATTTTTCTCCACCAGCCTGTAACTCCATTTTTGAATGGTCATGCATTAGCATATTCTCACTCCTTAATCACCAGCCTTACCTCCAGGCACATTTACATCTTATTCACTGCACCTTTTCCAGGTATTCCATCAGGTCATTGGCCACCTTTTGGAATTTCATCATTTGTGCTGAAGTTCCACATAAATCAGCCAGAAACTATCACTGAGTTTCTGATAGCCATTTTTTAAGTCATTTAAAACTAGCTGGGTAAAACATTTGGCATTATGCTGAAGAAAGGTACTAAAGAATTTAATTTCCTGCTGTGGAATTGGAGTGATAAGGTAAACTAATGTAGCTTCTCCATGCCTAATATCCATAGTTTCTTGATAATTAAGGCTCTAAAATGATGATTAATTAAGACAGCTGCTTCTCAGCATCACTTGATTTTTTTCTTCTTTTTTTTTTTAGTATTTAGACTATTAATTTCTCAGTATGATGACACATTTTTAAAATACTTCACGTTAACAGCAGTCTTTTTTTACTGCATCTATCTTCATTAATCTCCATTAGTATCTGGTTATATGTCTCTAAAGCACTCAGCTCCTCTGCAGCTCAGAGGGCAATTCACACCATATATCATTTCACACAGTCAGTTATGACATTGCATTTCTCAAGAGAGAATGAAAGGGAAAAAGATTCTTGCAGTGAGATTTTCATTTGAATCCCTTTCTGAATATGCAACCAACACACAGTAAATTCATCAGGTGAGTCAGACTTCTTTGTACAGACTGTATTCACAAATGTATATTTTTTCAAATAAAGGAAAAAAAGACTCCAACAAATATAATAACATTACACTTGAAAACAAAACCAGTATTAAATATTCTTTAAAGGACACTTGATACTAAACGGAATTTTCATTTTACGGCTTTGAAAGTTTGGGAAAAAAAAAATTAAACATTACCCCAGAATATTTTTCAAGCATAGGTCTGCAACCTTCCAACTTGCTCTTCCTTTGAATTCTTACAGTTAAAAATCTTTAATCTTTTTATGCATAGCACTTCTCTATAGAAATATGACTATTGATAAAGCTGTAGAGCAATGTCTTTTTGACAACAGAAATTGGTTTTTGAACTTGTGACATGTTTTGTACATGGTGATAAAATCTATTGAACATTTCAGATTGAATTTACTGTTATTGTTTAAGAGATTATGCACCAGCATTGATATTTCAATTGTGAAGGTTGCATTTATCCTTTTCATTATAAAATCACCTTAAAAGTTATTGTAATAAAATGAGTGAAACTGAAAATTGATTGTAATAAAGATTGTGAAAAACCTGAAACAGGTTCATTTTATTGACTTGTTTATCCTAAAAAATTACAAATATGGAAAACAACCCCAGTTACTCAGACTGGATCAACATAATATTGTAATATGACATTAGAGGTTGAAATAAGTCTTCCATATTTTTGCTGCTTTCTTATTTCTTCTCCTTCAATTAAGTCAAATATTTCCACTGTAAAGAAAGAATTTTTGTACTGGACTGATATATAGTGTTGGTCTCTATTTTAGTCCTCATCACAGGACAAACCATCCATCAGACCTAGGACAGCCACTAGTTTAAGTTACACTCAAGTCAGAAGGCAGAAAGTTATGCATCTATTCCACAACATCCAGAAGTTTAAAATACATTTAAAAAAAAGCTTAGTGGGGTAGTCTTAGCAGATTACTTCTGCAAGATAAATGCAAAACATAACATAAGTAAGGTACCTAGTAATGTTTGTAACTATCAAAGCAATGAGGCTTTGGAATAACCTTGCATTTAAAGCAGGAGAGAAAACAACGTAAATAGAATTTTGATGAGTACTGAGAGTTTTATAACATGAATAAAAGAATGATGTCTTCTGCCATAGTAGTCATAGGTATGTTCCATTAGTTTATTTCTTTCTATTTTTTCCTCTTTGCCATCTTCATGCACTAAATTTGAAGATAGTTTGCTCAAAAGAAAATGGCATTTTGGCATGTATATACCTCATAGAAGATTGTACTCAAATGCGCTTAATTTTACTTGTGTCTTCTACAGAGTTTTCAGAGATGAACTGTAGTATTGCATTTAGAAAATAAAATTTAAGACAGAAATAATTGAAAAAAAAAACCAGAATTGGAAAATGGTAAGAACTGGTTAACACAGAATGCACTTTTTTTTATTGTACAGAACTAGATGACCTCTTAAGAAGGAAAAGAAAAGAAATAGCAGACAAAGAAAGTTCAAGCATATCCAGATGAAAAAAAATTGATACAATATTTTCAAATTTTTTAAGAAGGATTTAAGAATTGTGGGGAGGGAGAAGGAAAGAGGAAGAAGAAATGATTGCTAGAGAGGATATTTATAAAATATCCTCTCTAGCAATCATTTCTTCTTCCTCTTTCCTTCCTCCCTCCTTTAGGGAGGGGGACTGTATTTTTATTACTTTCAACCAGGTTTTAACTGATATAAATGTAAATAAAATATAGAGAGAAAGAGAAATTACACATTATTTCTATGTGTATTTACAATATTTTAGTAGTATTATTCATGTAATGATTATAAACAATAAGTTCACAATCATACATTCACATGGAACTTCCCAACTGAATAACATAGCTTTTGTTTTCTGCAGAACTCAGGGAAAAGTCAAGGACAAATTGCTCTTCCTCAAACATGGCTCTTAAATGGAATGATGTCAGACTAATGGTGCTCTGTAACCACTATCAGACAACATACAATGTATTATACTGTAGGTCTCAAGGCCACTGAGGACAGTCTCAAAAGCATTTCTTGTTATCATAAACGACGTTTTTTAGTTAAAATAATATCAAAGATCCACTTAACTAAGCCGATTAACTACATCTACTGAAACTACAACCAAAGGAAAAAAAGATTTCCATAACTATAATTGTTAATGACAATCTCCTGATTTTTAGTTGCCTAATGAGGGAAAAAAATGGTTGTTCATTGTTCTGATGGTTGTTCTGATATGTAAGATAATTTTCCATTGCAGGTAAATTAGTTCAAAATCACCGCTGGTGATTCCTTTTGCTCATATTGCAGCTGTCCTGAAGAACAAATACATTGAAGCCTTCAGTTTCTAGGTACTGGTGAACACCTAGATATGACAGCCTGAAAGACCAACTAAATTCCTGATGCAATCTTGTGATTTTAAGCAATTTATAAGCAGATCGCTAATTATCTCTCATGCCTGCCTGTACTTTCATTTTTGTTTTTGTTTGAATAGTTTTTGTTCCTACTGTCCCTTCTGTAGACAGCAAAGTTTTCTTCCCATGACTATCTTGGACACTGTAATTTGCATTCAAAACAATTCTTGTTGAATAGTATTTATACTTGAGGGCATGACGGCTAACCAAAAGGACCATGACAGAAATTTGGCAACAGGAATGTCTTTCCTAGGAAGGCAGAGCCCTGTGGGGTGCAGGCTGGGGCTCTGGGGGATGGTCCCAGAGTAGCCAGCCATGCACATGGGCAGCAATGGGGCACAGCATTGTCTGGGCACATGGGCACAGCCCCAGAGCCTGAGAAGGGATTTGCCCCTCTCTACTGTGTACATCAGATCACATTGTGAATATCACCCTGCATGCAGGGAAGACATCTGTAGGCTGTCTGGAGCTGAGAAGAAGAACCAAGGTAGTGGGGATGGAGCCTTTGCCCTGTGAGGAGAGGCTGTGAGGCATGCTGAAGTGATTTTTCTTCCATTCTTATGCTAAGACTGATAAAAAGGCTATAAGAAAAACATAATTTGGCTATTATTTTGCAGTTTCTTATGGACATTTAAACACACAGCTACTGAAAGAAACTAAATTACTGAGCTACATCTGTATATAATAAAATTGAGAATTCTCAGCACTATGTCAAAATGTAGATGTGATGAAATACAGCTGCAAGTACATTTTTTAACACAATTAAAATAGGTGTGTTAAGTCACTGAAAATATAAGTAGCAATTTGAATTAAAATGCAGTTGTGTTTTCTGAAGTTCAAAAAAGCCTGTGATATGTACAAAATTTAGCAGACTACAATTTCTGAAACAAGAGAAAAGAACAAATATCTGCCCAAAACACAGCATTCCCATTACAGTTCTTTTTCTTTCACTTCCTTGCTCCTTTTTAAGTAATTTCATTAAAGATAATTCATCTTGTTGGATTTTTAAACCTTTACACGGAAGTGATTTTTAATTAGAAATTGAAAAAATCACTCACTATTACTGACAATACTGCAGAGGTCTATTTTAGATATCAGGTTTCCAAAAAAATTCACCAGTTTAATACAAAGGAATAAAATAGACTTATTTTTGATTGTTTGTTTGTTTCTTTTTTTTGTTTCTTTTTTTTTCTTTTTTTTGGCAGGGGAGGGGAATGGTGTGGGGAAGGGGACAGAATCAAGCAATAAAAATGTCATTTTTTTGGAAGGTCGTTTTGGTCTGAAAACTCACTGGTTCCAGAATCAATCACTCCCATATTTTCTTTTCTGTATGGTAAAACCAAAGGAGAAAAAATAATGCACACATATTCCAAACACTGTGAATTCCACTTAACTATACAGCAATCATGTGATTTCTAAATAAGAGTATATTGCCCAATATCCCTCAGAGGTCCTTAGGCACATTCCTTAGTATATTTAAAAAACAATATATTTGATTGGTTTAGACTCATATATATAATTCAATCTGTAACCATTTTTTCACAATTCCAGTTTAAATCATAGAGAATTGATGCAATGCATGCAGGAATAACAGTACACATTTTTTGCCATACAAAAATGCAACAGATTTTTTTTCCACAAGACAGTAAAGAAGTAAAAATTCTCATCATGTAGAAAACTGCATCTAGTAACAAGTGAAGGAACTGAGTCTGAGTACACATTAAATCCATCTTTTGCTACCCATGAATTCTCAATAAAATTCTTAGCCCAGGTCCTAGACCAGAAGCTGCACAGCGGGAACAGTATACAGCATCTGAAAACCGTGAAAGTCAGTGCATGGAGAATGATCAGCAGATCCCTTTGTGTGATACATGACAGCACAGGGAAAACTCATCCCTGCACAAAACCCAAGTTTTTAGGGGTAGATACTACACTGAAAAAATATGATTCCTTGAAGGATAATGCCTCACCCTTCATTTTTGTTCAAACCTCACTATCTTTTGATTCTAGTGCAGATCCATTCCTATCTTCATCATAAACAGGAATAATAATTACTACCTATCACAGTACATTTACATTCAGAAAATAAAATTGTTTCAGAGCCCACACTAATCTAGCAGAGGAAGAGGGAAGAAATGTTGCTACTAAAGGAGGTCAGGTGAGGATGACACAGAGTGAAAACCTACATGGAACAGAAATAAACTTCCCATTCAAACAGAAATCTCTCTGTAGAATGATAAATTAAGAGGACTTTTTGGGCGTTGTAAGCATAAAAGATTGTACAAAGTTAGGAAAAAAATTAATTCATTTATTCTGAAAGCACATTCCAATAACAGCCTCTGTGTAGCAAAAACAATGCCACATGGGATTATTATTTCAAGGTTGAATATTTTATGTCCTATATCCTGTAACAGATTTTTTCTGATCAACTTGCTGTTCAGACTCTACCAATGATCTTGCTTCTCTGAAAGTCTGCAAAAATGTGGTATGATCAGACTGACAAACATCTTGTTATAAGTTCCAGTGGAGTACAGCCATTTGGATTCAGGCCTGCACTGCTAATCTGAAAGTTACATGGAAGAGAAGCCATGGAAACCACAGAAGAACAAAAATGAAGCTGACTTCACTGTAGGTTTCAAATAAGAATTTAGTAAAAAAAATTATACAATATTAATTAAAAATACCAAGAAATTAAATGCATTCATTAAGATATAAAAATTGCAGCATGTGGCAATTTTTTATTGAAACCATGTTTTGCTTATTGATACTGCCACAGAGGAAAAGCAACTTGGGATTTATTCTGATTCTGTGGTTATTTAATCTTACATATTCAAGTATTTAAAATTCCAAATCTAGATACTAGAAGCAGAGTAAACATGACAATACAGTTCAGCATGTAAGCACTTGATTCTGACCTGGGTTTATTCAGGTCTGCAAACCCATTTACATAAACATGGAAATATATGTGCTTTGCCTATAGGTATGCTTCTACAAAGCCATTTACAAAACTATATGTTCTTTAATATCACCACTGTAAGCTTTATGGTAACCATGAGAGGAGAATCACAGAATTACATTAATATCCTCAATAAACAGTTAAGTAATTAAATAACAAAGCAAACAAAAAAGGAAAGGAGACCTAGAGAAAGAGAAATATATTTTCTAACACTGGGCAATGAAAATGTTAGAATCTAAGCACCAAGCCTTCTGATTATTGGTGTAAACTCTGTAATCATCAGTGCATTTTGCTGACACTGTAATTACTGCACAGTTCAGAGCCAGAAGGTTCCAAAACCTTTTTTAAGTGTCCTAGACCAAAAGCAACTTAATAAATCAGGTCAGACTCTGGCCTGCATGACAGCTAGGAAATACACAGGGATACAGACTTCCTTTTAGGTCCAAAAACTAAATTTAGACTCTGAAACCAGACAGTGATTTTTCAGTAGTAAACTTTTTCTAGGAATAAAATCTTGCATAATTTAGTGTGACCCAAAAAGGAAGAAGCTTAAGCATTTCTAACATTCTCTAATCTGCTTGGTTTGTTAACTCCCTTAGACAGCTGGAGCTCCCTAGGCTGAATTGTCCACTCATCAATCTCAGGAGGCAGCCTGGGTGTCGGGTTCGGCTGTCTGTCTCTGCCCCGACACGGGTAGTGTGGTTCTTGGGTGGCACGCGTTTTAAAGGATGAGTCTGGACTCTTCAGCTTTTCGGTCTTCAGGTTGTTTATTATTTCTTATCTACAAAATTTTCTGTCTGCCCAACAGAGGTCTGATCTGCAAGCAGTCACAGGCACTCTCTGACCACCCACGGGGCGGTCATGTCTTTTTATACTAATATCTACGTACACAATATTTACCTTTATTTCCCAATGCTTTTCACCCATGTTGGCAAGTGCACCTTCACCATAAACCAATCCCCAAATGCCAACATCACCACAGGAGATGGAGGACAAGAAGAAGGAAGAAGAAGGACAAGACACGCCCTGATCCCTCCATCTTGTCTCCATAACCCCCCTGTACCCAAAAACCTTAAAATCTATATTTCACTTTCTAAATGTGCCCCTTTTACACCTTTTACTCTAAAGTGATTCTCTTGTCCTCAAACTCTTGTTATTTCTGTGGATGGATCAAAATCAAGCCACCAGACACTCTTGGCAACATTCCAGGATTTTCGAGACCCCCAAGGGTTCTCCTGGCATCTCTGGACATTGGGAACGATGTGCTGAGATCCCACACCTGGGCCCTAGTGAATGAGCACTGTCCTTTCATTTATAGTGATGCTGAGAGGCATTAACCAGGGGTGGAGTTCAACAGGCAGCATCTCTAGAACTTCAAGATACAGCATTGTTCGCAAACTCTGTCTGTATTCAGGGCAGCTAAGAAAGCTCTGTACACCTTGAAAGCAAGAGAAGCACTCTTAAAAAGCCTGTGATCCTAAAGATACCTCTGGCCGCAGTACATAAGAGTCTTTGTAACTTCTGAAAAAGCAAATCTGAAAGAATATCTGTGAGTTGTTCTTTAGTCTGTTTCAAACAATTGATTAGTGAGCACTTGCTAAGAAGTCTACATTAATTTGGACTGCTGAGACTTGTGCTGCAAACATGGCATGTAGATAGACATGTTCACATGAAACATCTCCATTTATGTACATATACATACATATACATAAACATATTCATATATTTATACATATACATATGTTATGTATTCACAAAGAAAGAAAACAAAAAGAACATTAAAGATATATCAGTCCTAATTCAGAATTATGAAAATATGAGGAATGGTAAATTTGAAAATATCTAAAGCAATGAAATCACATTTTTTTAATAGCATGATCAGTTAATATTTACAATACAGAAAATCACAAACATTTGCGCAGCTGTAGAAAAAGGTATTCTTAGTAAAGGATGTAGTCTAAGTCCAACAAAAAGGAGTACTTTCCTACAAAACATTTAAACAAGCCACTCATATCATCATCATCAGTTTTTAAAAGATTATAGCTCTTTACACTTATGTTTTGCCTTCTGTAGAACAATTCAAGGTGAATTTCATGATCTCAGGTAGAAGAGGAAGTTTGGAGTATCTCAGGTCAGTATCCTGTCTTTCTTGCTAGAGAGCTTTTGTATTACTCTTTCATCTACTTGATGCTTACCCTTCACTTGTTTTTAATTAACAAATTTCATAGAATCTATTATATAAATTTTGCCAATGATGTAAAAAAAGAGGAATTGTTCATTTTGATGAAGCAAAATTTTAGAAGACATTGAATGCTTGCTTTGAAAAGCAAGACCTATGCCCATTTTGGTTTTAGTAACTATCCTAAACTAATTTTCTTCTTGAACTATTTACACTATGTTTCAAAAGACTTCTATTAAAATGCACAGAAGTGTGATTTCCACACATAGAGAGCATCCACATATTTTACTAGTGCAAAAACAGCTATTAGCTTTTTGAATTATGCTCCCATAGAGTGGAAACAGTGTAATAAAAAAAGAGCTTCAAGTATTTCAATGAGGCAAATAGAAAAGCTACTTAATCTGATAGATTCTAGGAAAAATTTCAGTTATAGAAGAGAGTTATCGGGAACAGATATGCATAAATTTGACTCTGTTAATTACTGTGGTAGACCAAACAGTGTTCTATATCATTATGCAAACAATGGCTTAGTTTTATTATAAAATTTCTCATCTTCCTAAAGGGGGCAAGGCTTACAACTCTGTCTTTCTAAAAATGGCTTCCTTTTCTCCTGTCTCAACACCAGCACCCAATTCAGTCATGGGACAGTTTTAGCAGCTGTGGGGTATGGACTCCAAGCTTTGGAATGTAATTTTGGTTTTTTTTTTAATGAGTACTGCTGAATTGATTGGCTTTCTAAAAAAAAATATAGGAACAGTTGGGAATCCAGAAACTCAATGGTCATGTTTCTATTTTTAAATGGATGTAAATATCATTATCAAGAGGTAGTCAGAAAGATGGTGAGTGTATTCAGATCTTTTGGTATCTGAGTACTTTGTAGACCTTTAGATACAAGGAAAGGGGCAAATGCCAGTGGTCCAATCTATCTTTGGTGTTAGGTCATCCATAAGTCTCTGAACATGATTAATACTTAGCCTTTTAAAAGCAGGTGAACATTTCTTATTGATTTAGGTCAATATTATAGTTTTTCCAGGACAAAATAATGATTTTCAAGTAATTGGATCGGCAGTAGCATATATAAGTCTGTCATAACTTGCACCAGAGATCTCTTACCTACAAATAGCAAATACAAGGTAAGGCTAGTCAGAGGAGAACTCCTATCATCCAAGGATTTCTCTTGATCTGTCACGTCAGAAGCTGCAGGGGGAAGTGCCTGTAATTCCTGTGGTCTAGTGATTTCCCATCTGTGAAGAGCTCAAATCTGGATTCGGCAGCATCATATTTTATACCCATTTAGAGACATGTGATTTTTAGCTGAGAAGCTTGGAAATTCCGTAATCAACAGGCTGAGGATCTTCTACTATTACACATAATATATTTAGAGTACAATGCATTCTTACACATAAATAATTTGGAGTACAAAGAAAAAAAATTATGGCTCAAAAATAGAATAAATAAAATGTTCAAGATATTTATATTCTGAAAATTAACCTTCCATCTAAAATGCACAAGCAATAAATTCTAAATATCAGGATCAATTGGGAAAGAAATTTTGATATACATCTAGATTTTATTCATGTTTTACAGGGCTTGCTTTTCTTCTTACTTCATAATGATGTAGAGAATTTCTACACTTAATCTCAGAATCAGACCTCAGCACAGAAAACTTTGGACTTAATCTGAGGTTTTAAATAATTGCTCAATAAATCAGAGCAATTATATGTAATACTAATTATATATTACACAATTATATACCAATTATATATTATAAAATTCTAAATTTTACTTTCTATAGAGTTAACTCAGAATACCTGGGTACCCAAAAGTATCATCCCTGAATTGCAGGAACACACAAATAGGAACTTCCCCAAAATTGTAGGAGTATAATCCTTGACACATTCTTTAAACTAGGAATTTCCTGAACCTTAAGTTTTCTGTCTAAATCCATTATATTTTAAATTATTTCCCCCAGGTTCTTAAACTATTTTCAATATTTTTCCTAGAAGAAGCAGGAAAATGCTATAAGTTAGGAATTGTGAAATATACCTCAGAGGCTTCCTTTGAATAATTTTTTTTAGTGTAATCTCAGCTATTGACTGTGAACAAGACAAAAAAGATGAAAATATAAATCTTCTTCTCGCTTCTAGTAATTTTCTCCCTGAAAAATATGATGATGCTACACCAATTAGATTAGATCCCTTTCCCTTTATATTGAAAGGGAAAGTAAGAAAATACGGCTACATTTTCTCCAAGGCTGGAAATATAACTGAAAGATGAGGAAAGTATTTTTGTGAGTCCTTTCAATGACCAAGATAAAGCCTTTATATAGGAAGCCTATTTTCCATTGGACTGAATATCATAATCCAAGATATTTTGGCTAACCTGTACTTATTAACACAATCTTGTAAGTAATTGCCTAAAACTGTCTTGCAAGCAGTTAGTGTATCTCCTTGCTAAGCAGTTTTACTTTAGTAACTGGTTACTGGAAAACAGGAGCTTTTTTTGACCTCCCCAACTTTTGCTGAGAATTGTAAGGCTATTTCTATAGCATCCCTGTCAACAGCTTTTAATGCATAGGCACAGAAAGCTATGTATGTGGCCATTCTGCCATACTATCAAAGACTTACCTGGTGCCTCTGGAAGTATATATTTTTGCCCAAAAAGTTGTGGAGTTACAGGGATATTACTTTTCAACATCAGAAGTGAATCAATCATTTTGGATGCTCTCAGCTACCCACAAAACTAGTGGTAACTTGGTCTTTTTTAGATGAGTGAAGATGTATACTTGAGAAAATATCTTAAAAATATAGATCACCAGCCTGAATTTTCTCAGAAAGTATAAGTCAGTTCATGTCTTCATCAAGGGAAAATAAAAAGGTTAAAAACTTTTAAAATTATAATTATTTCACAATTCCTGTATCACTAGCACTCACCGTAGCCCTGTGTTCACACTGTAGCTCTGTGTGAACCGTTTTGAAAAGATGCAAATAGAAAACCCTATGTTATGTAAGTCACAGGACTTCTAAAAGGAACCAGAGTGGGAGATTTATTGGGGTACTATTATAAAAGAGGTAGTTTGTGTTTTATTTGTTAGGAAAATAGTTTTACATTGGTTTTCTCATTAGATACACCATTATCTCACTTGAAATTACAGGAAAGAAAGGATTGGTCCTATGAACTGGGAATGATTGATCCTGAAATACAGTTTGTGCTTTCTTTTCTGGAAAATTATACTCTATATCTGCTTCTATAACAATTTTTGTATCATTCCAGTTGAGTCACTTGTAGCATTTTGTTGGATACCTTAATCACGTACTTTGATTTGTACATGCTTTACCTCTAATCTTTAGCCTGACACATGAAGATGCTGAGCAGTCACAACTGCATTTGAGGTTAATAGCTCCCCCATCACCTTAGTCCTGTGTCATGAGAGGTAAATTGAAAAAAAATGGATCGTTGTGTCTCAAGCACTCAAGAAAAGTAGATGCGTTTGACCTTAATATCTATCTATGAACCTTTGAATCTACACCCATAAAATAGGAACAAGACCCTATATATGCTACAGAAATTTTGGAAAACCAATTCACTAGTATTTATGAAGCAGAATATTGGAATAAGTGCTCAAGAAAAGCCCTGGTTGAAACTAGTGCCTCTCTTTGAAATAGACTACATAGCTTACGATGAACTAGTTGCATACATTCATAATGTTTCAGGCAAAATACTGAAAAGTTATTTCAAGTTCTTCCATGCTACCTTTTGCCAACCAAATCAGTCACGCATAGAAAATGTTTATGTGCTTCAGTAGTAGAAGATGGTATCACATAGGGATGAGGTTGGTAAAGTTCTTTAAGTTCATATGCAAGTGTAGATTGCAAAGTCATATTTTCTGGGCACTATTCAGTGTAGATGTGTTCTCAAGAACTCAAAACTGCACAGAAAGAAGATCACAGGAACCCTGAAAGTAATGAAAGAAAAACACTGCCTTGAAGTGAATTCTATGAATATTTTTCAGAGTACTTTCCTCTTCCGTGAACACGAAACACTTATAAACATGCATACAACTGCCACAACTCAGAAAAGCAATAAATAACAAGCCACAAGTACTGGTACGACAGAATTGTAATAAAGTGCCATTTTCTTCTCCGGAGCACAGAAAAGAAATGGTTTTAAAGAAGAACAATTACAGGTATTCCAGCAGCAATGCAGTTGCTTGATAAAATTCTGATCTGCTGTAAAATTACACAAAATGGTAGAATAAAAGGTTGATTTTGACAAATTTCTTTTAGCAGTAGTAAAGCACAAAGGACAACTTGTCTGAGAGCAGATGGGTGAGCAAAAACACAGTAGATTGTTTAATACCTTCACTACTTTTGTTAACTGGTTTCTTTGACCTGAGCAGTAAGACTTATCAAAAGACATCCACTCCATTCTTCTGAAGTCCTAGCTCTACATACTCCCACTAGTGATAACTAGATAACATTTCCTCATGCACAAAGAAAGATAACCTAAAATAGGTAAACCTTAATTAAAAAGGGGCTAAGCATGGCTGTGCCAACAGAAATTTCTAGACTCACTCTATCCTCCACAGTAAATAAACACTTAATCCTATAAAGTATTTAATCCCTAAAATACATCACCAATTCCTGGTTACATCAGATGCTAATGCACCACTGCTTCTGTTAAACCATAATCTGTCAGACATCAAGATGTATCAGCCCTTGAAAATATCAGACCAAAAAGTTTACAAAATTACAGAAGACATGAGACTGAAAGTCAAAGTGAGTTATCTGCTCCAACCTCCCTGCTCAAGCAAGGTCATCCCAGAGCACATTGCACAAGATTGTTTCCAGATGGCTCTTGAATATCTCCAAAAGGAAAACTCTGGAACCTCTCTGGGCAATCTGTTCCAGTGGTCGGTCACTGTGCAGTAAAGAAGTTCCTTGTCATGTTCAGGTGGAACTTTTTGTGCATCAGCCTCTTGTGCTGTTTCTTGGCACCTCCAAGCAGAGCCTGAATCCATGCACTGACACCCTCCCTTCAGATACTTGTATGTGTTAATGAGGTGCCCTCTCCATTGTCTCCTCTTAAGACTGAACAGACTCAGCTCCCTCAGCCTTTCCTTGTAAGACAGATAGTCTCTCTAGTCCCTAATCATCTTGGCAGAGAATATTTGCTGCAGTTTAAAATCAGCTGGTTTGTTTCATTTTATATTAAAGCCTGATTAAGCATGAATCCCATGTTACTTACTTCTACATTCTTTTCTTCAAAAATATCAGCTGCTAGACAACATGGAATCTTTCAGACCAGAAATAAATACCTTGCCAGACATATACAGAAGAGAGTGAAAAAATATTTTTCATAAAAGTGTTTTCCCTGTTTATTAGATTTCTTGGTACATTTAATAAAATTATTCCTTTCAAAGCATTACATTTTTTATATAACCTATACATTTAACTTTACTCATTCATATTGAATAAAAAATAATCTCCCTTTGCATGTACAAAGCAAACAACGGTAATAATTTAGAGTGACAAAATTTTGAATACGAAAAACTACCATTAGAAAGCAAAAGATCAATCTGTGTGAAAAAGTTTGTCTTTAAATAATAAAAATTCATATGCATTGACACCCATGAACCTTTCCTATGAAGTCTTTACTTTAAATGGAATTTACAATATTTTTAGGCTAACATTTTTATGTTAAAAAATCTAATTTCATTACTTTCCATAGATTAATGAAGCAGAATGAAAGACTTACCCACAGCAATTCCTACAACAATTTCTTATAAAATCTTTTGGAATAATAGAAGATTCCTACCGGGTCTTCTGTTTTGTGGTTATCCAGCAAATCAGATAGGAAATCATCGTGAAGACTTTCTCTCCGAATCAATGTAAATTCACGTAGAAAAACTGCTCCTTGATTTTGGTCTCCAAAAACCTAGAAGTAAACCACAATATTAGCAAATGCAAAATTTTAATTCTTTCATAGAAATGATCCTAATATCCAGAAAAATATGACTGGAAGATTAAAAAAGCCAGTTAATGGTCCTCTGTCTTCCAGTACTACACTTGTTCTAACCAGACGGCCTTGCCATTAATGAGAACACTGACATGCATTTAAAGAGTGTCATTACAGTTATAAATAATTTCCATTTACATGAAATTCTTCTGTGGAAGAAGTTTCTATATCAATATTTACATCTATGATTTGTAAGACAGTAATGTTTAAAAACTCTTTTGTTAAATGAGTTAATATTTAAATTATTTTTACTTTATGAAACAGATAATGTTTGTCCAGCATTTTGATGGCTCTATCATAAGAAGATAGAGCTTAAAACTTTGAAGGGTCACAAAAAATTATTTATAAGTACTTTGACTAGCAAACTCCAAAATGTACATGCATTGAAAATAATTTAAACTAAGTTGTATCTATTCTTTTTAGAAATATATATATATAAGCTACTGAGAAAGAGGTTGTTTCATCAGTGGTTGAACTAAGCAATTACTATCAAAATGTCCTAGGTACAATCACAACATTTTTATATGTTTTAGAAATAAATAATGAAACTAAATCCACATTCTTCAAGTTCTCACATCCATTTTTTCTTTGGTTGTTGAAGCCAAAGAACTTTTTAAGGTATAAATTTAAAGTTTTGGAAACCAGTGAAATATGAGGTACATTTTTGGAACCTGTCAAAACATTGTTGTTTCATTAGACTAACTCTAAGAATTCCACTACAGGCGAAATATCCATAAAGGTTGTTAAAAACCAGGAATAGGGACTGTATTATCTCTGGAAATCTAGTAGATTTTTCCATAACCAGCATTTCACAACTTATTTGGAAGGCCATTCAGTTTAAAAGAACAGTATGCTTTATCAAAATGACTAAGTAAGGACACTTTATTATTTGACAACAGTGACCACACTAGTGTGAATTAGACAAATGCAACTACCATAAATAATTGATTTATATGAGATTCTGATTTCTGTTCCAGAAAAGTAAAAAGTATCTGTTTATGTTATACATCTGGATGGACACTGTATAAGATACTATAATATACTATAATGAGGAACAGAGGATATAGTATTTCCTCACTAAGACAGGCACAGTACTTCTAAATGGACTGTTATTACTCACAAGAGTTGCAATTACTACCTTTTACTAAGAAAAAAGTCCATGTTCTCATGCTTTTATGATGACTTCTTCTATTCATCTTTCTGTACAGACAGGTGCCATTGTTCTGCTCTACTTATTCTAATTGAGAAGTTCAAAGGGCTAGTGAGTAACGTGACATTTTAGCGTCCAGGGGGAGAAAGAAGCACAGATTTGCCTTCCTTTCCCAACAAGTGAGTTGGTATTGCTTTTTTGGAGGAGGTAATACTCCCTGCCAGCTAGGAACTGAGATCAGAGCTTCTGTAAGGCTAGGGCAATTATAATAGGCTGACCAGAAGAAGATTATCTAATTAATTTACAGAGGGAAATGGGAATTTCTGTGATGTTGGGTAATGGTAAGAATTGAATCCCTGAATCCAAACCATATGCACCGGAACATAATAGATGTTTTCTTTGATATAAAATTCTTGCTTGTAGTAGTGAAATAGAGAGCACCTAAGTCTTCTGGTTGCTTTGAGATCCTCTGCTGTAAATTTTAATTTTTTTTTTAAGAAAACAAGAAGAAAAAGAACATCACATAAAAGGAATAGTTTTACAGGAATAGGGTTTTAAAATTTATAGTTAGCTTCCCATCTTGTGGATAACATTGAGAGATACACCCACTGATTTTATTTTTATATTATTGAGTCATAACAATGAAGAATCCTCAGGGGTGTCTGAGGAAGAAACATGCATATGCCCCAAAGAAAAAGAAGCACTGTTACAGACGTATTCTTTTTTGACAAATCATTATCTTACAAATAAAAATTTTCTTGGAATAGGTCATACTTCATAAAAATGCTTCACCTCAAGCTTGGCAAAAACTGTCCAAAGAATTAAAGTAATTTCAAGAAAGGAAATCTCTTCTTTTATTTTACTTTGAAATAATAGCATCTACTTGTGATTTTAAACACTTGTGATCAGCAAATCTAATGATAAAAATTATAAAATTATAGAATTAAGTTAGAAAATATACATAAAATCACCTAGTCCAACTTTTAATCCAGCACTGCCAAGTCCACCACTAAACCAAATCCCTAAGTGCCTCATCCAGATGTCTTTTAAGTACCTTCAGGGATGGTGACTCAACCAGGTCCCTGGGCAGCTGGTTCCAATGCTTCTCAACTTTTTCTGTGATGAATTTTTCCTAATATCTAATCTAAACCTAGCCTGGCAAAATTCAAGGGCATCTCCTCTTATCCTATTGCTTGTTACCTGGAGAAGAGGTAAGACTGAAACTCCTTTTCTCCAGGAAAATTACCCTCAGCTACCCCAACCCTTTCCTCATGAGACTTATGCTTCATACCCTTCGCCATCTCCACTGCCTGTCTCTGGATACGCTCCAGTATCTCAATGTCCTTCCTATCACAAAGGACCCAAAACTGAACACAAGATTGGAGGTGTGGCTTCACAAGTGCCAAGTACAGGAGGACAATCACTGCCCTGGTCCTGCTGGCCACACTTTTGCTGGTTTGGACCAGGATGCTACTGGACTTCCTGGCCCCCGGGGCACAGCTGGCTCATGTCCAGCCACTGTCACCAGGTCCTTTACCTATTGGGCAGCTTTCCAGCCACTCTGCCCCCAGCCTGTGGTGCTGCTTGGGGTTGTTGTGATCCAAATGCAGGACATGGCACCAGGTCTCATTGAGTATCATACCACTGACCTTTTCCCATCAATCCAGCCTGTCCAGATCCCTGTGTTATTAATTTTAGAAGTCAAATTACAATGTAAAGAGTCACTTCATCACCAATGATTCACCTTCCTATTTTGCTTATTTTGTTCCTATAAAAATATACCCATATTCTGAAAATTCTTTTCCTTATAAGAATCAGCTTCCTGTTATTAAAACTCCAATCTGTTTTTCAAAATAAATGAAATCTGTTGCTAAAGAATGCATATACATTAATAAATTATTATTTGCAATAAATTATTGCTAATCCTTAAAACTTAAGTGTCTACCGTATCAACATTAATGCTCTGACTACTTATAATTACATAGGTGGGAAATAGGCAGTATTCCCAAGGAAGGGACAGAGATAAGCAGTCAAAAGAAAAAAGACTCTGGGATCCTGAAAATGAAGGAAAAGATGAGAAATAAAAGACCCAGAAGTGCAGTAATGAAAGAATGAAAGTAAAGAAAGAAAAGAAAGAATATTTTTTTTTTAATTTATCAAATATGAATGGTAAAGTCTTGAAAAAATATGAATGAAAAGTCTTGAAAAAATGAAGAGGACTGAAAGTATGCGGCCATCTAAAGAAGGTTATTCTTTGCCTGATTCATATAATATGCTTTCCTCCTTTGTGTAGTAGCTCACTCTGTGTTAGCTTTAACTTATACATCATCTGATACAACGTACTTCATGTAGAGTATCTTCATCCTTACTAAGAGAGCTGGATTCAAAGATCCATCCATTAAAGATCAGCCATTAATAATGAATGTCAATAAATTGGAATAATGTCCTGAAAGACTGTTTTTTTCATTTTTCAAGTTTTCTTTGAAGTTCTGATTACATATGCATCACCATTTCATTCTCTCAGGAAACCTATTTTCATCATAACACAGCCATCATATTTCTCATCTACCTTCATTCAGTTTGTGATCAGACAAGCTTAGGAAATATCTCCAAAAATACCCCAAAGCAGCCTTTTTTAAGCAGTGAGGAAATCATGCAAAGGAACAGTGGCCTGACAGAAATCTGACCTTTATCAGCAGCAGTCATAAGCATCAATAAGTATCTTTTCATGAATTTGCAAACAACATTGTAAATGAGGTTTCACTAGTGCACATGAAAATCAAAGACATATAACTGAAGTTTCTCAGCATGAGGAAGATATCTGGGTATTCACTTGCTCAACCAACTTTGCAAAGGAGCCTTTTATGAAATTGTTATGAGATAAAATTCCAGCAAATACCTAAGCAATAATGTTTTTCTTATTTTTCAGTTTCTATCTCACTTAAATCAATGCAAAACATAAATTGTTCCATAAGATCCAGTGATGTGAGTCCATACGGAGGAAATTTTTGAGGAATCAGGCTGACAAATACATAATTAGAAAATAAAAGACCCAACACAAAACAGCAGATGAAAGGATGTGTCCCAGCCAACACAATCTAAGTTTTCTTGCACTTTATTACTGTCCCAGTGTGGAACTAGCTCCATTAATTTTGCTGTGACCAGCAATAAAGTAAGCTACTGGTAATTATTGTTAGCAAGATGTAATACTAATATTTTGCTGAATTCACAAGGCACAAGACTAACAACACAGGCTTGGAATCTGATGTAAATAATCATACTACCTTGGATATCACCTTTCTCAGCACAGATGAGGAGTTTCCAAGTACCTCGCTCAGAAAGCAGAAATATCAAATGTGGCCTCAAATATTTATAATTAACCACTTAGGCACATTCCACGAGTAGTTTCAAGGTGACAGTTGCTCTGTTAAAGCTTTTTGTATTTTGAATTTTCAAATTCTAAAGCACACAGAAAATTATGTTTTGACTAACATCAAAACTAGTGGCAAAAAAACCCTGTTTATTAAAAATACTTCTGATAAAATTGTTTTAAAAAACAGATTCTTTAATTTTCTTTTTTTTTTTACAAAGAGGCCTACAGTGGTTTGACAATGAGAAGAGGACTACATTGCTAGCTGTTACTATGAATCTCTTGACTTTCTTGACAGGAACAAACCGAAACAGGAAACATGACCAAATTCAGGACATTAAATATCAGAAAGGGTAGCAGTGACATTGATAGTGAGGGATGAGGAATGCAGGCTTTTAACAAGCCAAGTTATTGTACATTGCCTTTTTTTAGACTAAACCGCACTCCAAACACCATAACAACTTGTGCATGTATTTCAATTCTGAATTACTCTCCATAAAACTTAACAACAACGTTCTACTTTACTGCCCACACTTCCAAGAGAAAGAGTGCTGCACTTTTACATGGGTGACAAGGGCTTTACTGCGTCCTTCAGCCCTGTCAATCATGCAAGAAGGAAAGGCATCCCAGAAGGCTCAAAGGTGTGTATAAGCAGCTGCAAGCTGTCAAATAAACTGATTCCTACCACTGTTGCCTCAAGAAATTGTTTAACAAAATCTCATAGGGATTTCTGAAATAAGAAATTATTACTATTTGCTTTAATCTGCCACAGTTTTGTGCTGCAATGGAGATCCAAAATTTCTTTTTCATTATTTTCCAAACTAAAAGAGAGTAGGTAGAGGGGAGTACAAGTCCAATACCAAAATCAAAAGCAATTATAGTCTGGCTCTAAATCTAAATTGTGAAAGCTGTTTGTTTTTATCAAAGTCCATGTAAAAATTTAAAATATGCAGAAACATTACTGCCCAGTTCTGCCACTGTTAATCATTCTGAACACTTTTCATTTCTCCATGGAGACCCAGAAAGTATTGCACAATTTAAAATCTATTTTGCATGTCATCTTCTGGGAATTTCTTGCATATGAGCACACTATGTTTTTAAGGTAAATATATCCTAAAAGAGATGCTACCCTATTTAATTAAGGACATTTAATTGAGGACATTTAATTAAGGACATTCAAGTGCTATGTTTCCTCATTATACTTTCAGAAATGTTTAAAATTTTCCCAATGAATTTTCTAAGTCCCCATAGGGAAATAGGCAGATTCAAGTGAACAGAGAGACTGTCAATGAATTTGTAAAAAGATTTAAAAATTTTAAGTGTTTGCTGTCATGCAGTCAACCCATGCTTTAAACCAACGACTAGAAGAATACATATGAGAGATAAGGTAGAATCCAAACTAAAAATTTAATATTTAGACAGAAGTAGCAATCAAGATTGAGCAAGCAGCTCAATCTTAAATTTTTATTTCTCTTTCATCATTTCTGTCTCGCAGATTGGACCCTGGAGCTGTGAAAAATGACTGTTCTCCCCATGGAAAATCCTGTCCCTTCCATGAAATTTAGGGGTTTTATTATTAGTTCAGTGAAATGATTTTATTGCCAAAGCAACAACAAGGGAAAAAAACAATAAATCTTTGATTTTTCTTTCATTTTTATGAAGTTAGACAGTATGATATGTTTCATTTCTAAGCCACGGTTGTAAAGTTAAAGAAAATTGAGGGTTTTTTTTAATAAATCATCCAGATGTTATGGCATTAAGCTCCCAGTGCCTAATGTCCTGTGACATTCCCAGTACATAGTCCTGTGACAAATGTGCTCATGTGAGTATAGTTAGTTTTCATATGAGCCTCTCCATTACAGGTATGCTGGAAAGTCACTCTCCATTACTGGTATGCTGGAGTGCTGTCAATATACAGAAAATATTTATTACCATGTGGAAAGGCAGAAGAAAACTCAGGTGATTGTACACACAACTCTCATGCAGTCAACAGTGAATAGAGAGGACATAAGGAAGTAGTCAGATTCTCAGCAGATAAACTGGGGTTAGTTCTTCACCTTCAATTCTTTATTACCCTTGGCAAAGATTCAGCACCTCTGCTTAAGGTGTAGAAGAATGTCCCACGCCTAAGCTAACTGCTGTCAGCATATTTTTTCTTTCTTTCCTGTAAGTAAAGTCTGAAGGGAAGTTCACTTTGTTCATGCAGAATTTTTTTTCTTTAAGGTAGCCTTTAGAGGTTAGTTTTACAGCTTTTCATAGCTGTGATAGATAATAGCTTGTTCTTGCCTTACAACCCTTAGATTTTATGGCTTTGATTCTCAGCTTGCTGTATTTTAAATGGAACAAAGTGTTGTCTAGATTTATGAACAAAATTAATTCTAAGCCAACATTCTTAACTACTGCAATATCTTCTTCTAGCTCAAAATAGCATGTCATGAGCAGGAAATATAAGAGAAACAAGGAAATATATATAAGAGAAACATATATATCTAAGAGAACAACATATATATATAAGAGAAACAAGGAAATAAAAAGTCTTTATCCCCATGGAAAAGAAACTTTTCCTGAGACCGGATTATCAAAAATACTGCTTTCTGATTCCAATCTTTCCAAACAGTGATAAAATTATAGTTTCTGAATTAACAGCCAGGGCCTTATGAATTTGGCTACTTTTTGTAGTGGGTTTGAAGGTTTAGAATTTTTTAAGAGAGAAGGATGTTCTTGTTTGGCTTCTCTGAAGGTACTCACATGGTGCCTTAAAATACGAACACAAATAGCAATCTATTTCCCAAGGGAATCTTTTATTCAACAGTGAAATGTTCCCACCAGAAATCTTTTTTGCTGTTCTTGAAATATATTTAATCTTTTTTTCTTTCCTCCTTGCCTTTCCACACAGAATGAATTCATTATTATCCTAATGGTAATATCCTGACTTCTTTTAAAGCTCTGTGAAGGAAATGTGAATTTGTGCTAATTATTTTCAGTTCTTAAACAACCACAATAGCAGAGTCTGGTTAATGTTTTCATTGAAGGAATTATTTAAGCTCCATTTCAGTCTCTCATTATAAATGAACAAAAGAAATAAAAAGTGATTTGCACTCAAGAATTACAGCTTGAAGTGTCCCTCAGACAAAAGCACCAGCTACCAACATCTTGGACAGACATTAGCAATGATGGGGATAAATTTGTAAAGCATGCACACGCCTACACTTGACCCACAGTTACGAACAAGAGAGAAAGCCAATATGGCCCCATTAAATGGAGAGGCAAAAATACAGAATGAACAAAAACACAGCAATTATCCTGCTGCCAAGCAACCATAGGAAAAGAAAAAAAAAAAAAGTTGAGGGGGAGGGGAAAGTGGAGAAACAACAAGAGAAAAAACAAGTAAAGAAAAAAAAAAGAAGACTGGGGGATAAAAAAGATGAAGTCCAATAGAAGCAAAAACCCTAAAGCTATAGAATTCCTTTAAAATCCTGTTGATTAGAACCTTCTTTCTGGGTATAGTTAACACAAAATACATCAAGGTTAAAAAGCTTAATGAACTAGAACTGAAATTATACTTCAGAATTACCTAGTTTCTAATTTACTAGATAAACAGGGCATATTTAGATGGGTATGGCTTCCTATCTCCATGAAAATTATTAAAAAAAACCACCAAATTTCTACTGTGCTTAGAGCAAGACTGTGTCCAAGGCCTAAACAGATTTACTTTCTAAATAAGCCGAATAAATACTGTTGTTCAAAATACTTGAAATCAGACACATGAATTTCTATGATATAAAATTAAACCAAACCAAAATATAGGTTTGAAGAATTGATTTTCTACTGTTTCTTTTGCTGCCTTGCTTGGTTGACCATGAACAAGTATGCTCAAATGTAATTATTTAGAAGCTGCATCAATTTTTAAATGGCCAAGATTAGTATGTGCCATGCAAGAATATGGAGCAAGTAACAGTATTTAGAAATCATTCTACAAGCTTCAGTATGTTCATGAATAATGAATATTAATGAATATTGTTAATATTGCACTTTGTCACTGATCTGCAATATTTTCCTAAGGGCCAGAATAGACCAAAAACAATGTCAAATTGCATGAACAAATAATCATCTGAGATTAGCAAGACCAGTCATTCCCAAATGTCATCTAATCAGCAGTAAAGGATTTCAAATTATTATTGGCATGAAAGTAAGCATAAAATAAGACTTACCATTTTTTTTCAACATATATCACAATTAGCTGCACTTAAATTATCACCATATATTTATTGTGTTATTTTTGAGCATTTTAGAAAAAATTAGAGTAATGCAACTTTCCCAAAGTGAGAAGATAAGAAATTACAAATATGCATTCAGGAAAATAATGGAATTGATAGTCTAATTTAATATGGAGACTGAATATTTTGAAGAAGTAATTCTTTTTCTTCCTCTTTGAATCCCATTGCTCAGAAGTTTTTTTTTTATTTCATCTATGGAATCCCCTCAGCTTCCTTGAATTTTCTGTTTTGGAAGAAGAAACTGGCAAGTTCTTCAGAATCACTTCATCAAACTTCCTGGGAACTCTGAGCATTGAATATTTTCCTTATGAAAATAAAACTTTAAAATTATAATCTTCACATTTTCTTCAGTACTTGAATTTTGGGCTTTTGTGACCCCAGACTGATAAGCATCACTTTTAAACAAAGAAATCGAACTACTCATTTGGCTTCTTCTTTTTAATGTTAAATGTTTTTATGTTAGAGACTAAGGAGCTCTGTAGAAAATTCACTAAACTGAAATTATAGACATTGTCTCAAATCCTACTGACATGGAGTTCAACTACTTACAATGGAAGGCCCTGGATATATTTTTTTTAATCTCAATCATATTATTGCAAAAAAAAAGGAATTTAATATAATTCTTCAGGTGGGATTATTTAAGAAAACAAAGTTTGTTTATTACTGTCATATGGTTGTGCCTCTGACCACCTCTACTTCGTTAAGAATTAGAATTTTAGGAGTGATCTACCAGATTGCTTGGTCATTACCTATACAGTATTTTCTGCTAATCAAATCTTACAGTATTCACAGCAATACTGCAGATATTTAAAATAGCTAACACAGTAGTAGAAAACAGTAGAAATTCTATCTTTATAACTTGTCATTCAATTAGATAGGTTTCAGTGATTTAATGTCTTTACAACAAAGGACTACATACTCCATTTATTCCAGATAAGTATGCTTTTTTGTGGGTGGGTGGCCAAACAACCACTGTTTCTATCCAATTGTTTCCAATTAATGGTTTTGCTTGTACTTCATCACCAGACTCATAAGTTTTTGTGACAGATTGCAAAATACTGAAATAGAAGCCATGAATTTCTTATGCCTGTGAGATACTACATCTTCCAGTAGGAAAATTATGAGAATAACTAGCTCCATGGAATGAGATTTTTTTGTACGTCTTTTAACTGTGATTGTTATTTTATTAGAAGATCTAATCATAGATTCTGAGGAATCTTTTTCTTCAAATTGCATTTTAGTTTAGAAATACTCTTCATGAAATTTTTGATGCTTTCTGCCAGCGGTAAGACAGGTTTTAATAACATTAGAGTCCTTTCCATTCTGAATAGTTTGTGAATATAGAGTTTTTGTGTTTTTTTGTTTTCCTTTGGGGCTGAAATATGACAAAGACGTGTCTTTATAGGATTGGAGGTTTTTTTCTTTTATATCTTTATTTTTAAGATATGACTATTGCATCTGTTATCAATGAAGTCAGTTGGGTTGGGCTTTTGCAAGCAGAATTTCTCTCAGTTCTTTACATACTAAATAAGGATCTGAATAATTCTGGAGGTGACGATAGCAGGGCTGGGCATTTGAAAAAAATTAGCAAGCAACAGACCAGATATCTAGCTGCAGTAAATTAGCACAATTTCATTTCAACTATTGATTTTTACCAGCTGAAGAAGTACACCTGCTTAACAAAGAACATTTTGGTTTTTTAATCACAGCAGGATTTTCCAATTATTTATTCAGTGTTCCTACATACATTTTTTGGGCTACGCCTCTGAGAAGGTTACTCTGTTTCTAATTTACTTTTAAAGATATTTTGAGGCCGTTTTATCTGTGTGCAGTGGCCATTGACACAGCAGCTGCCCAACACTACAAGATGGTGCATCCAGCCAGCTAACATCTTCCTCACACTGTTTCCAGCTCATACTTAACTGTAGTGCCTTTTCAAAGCACAACCAACATCCCCTTCACTCCTTGTGTTACAAGGGCGTCTCCATATCTCTGCATAAAACACAGCACCCCTTTTACACCGTGCTGTTTTCATACAGTCAATAATGAAAGAATTTCCTAGAACATGAGTCATATGCCTTTTGTGACAGGCTTACTTGAAACTTGTTTTGTGTTAGATGCTGTTCTTAATCTCACCAAGTGATTTTTCAGCATTTTCAGAGTTTCATAGAACTGAAGGCCAGAGGCCACATTCATTATCAGGCTATATGTTTCAGATAAAATTCTTGTATTAAGCCATCAGTGCTCTCCACATTACTCATAAATAACTTTTGGAAAAAAAATAAACGTTTTTTAGAAGAAGCACCCCATCTCAAAATGCATTTTATTACTTGATTAGGAAGCATGAAGTAACTAGTGTAAGTTTATTAGAGTAATTACACTGGAATTTCTCCAAAAATAATTTTCAGTGCTCTTTATCATATCTTTCTGTTTAAAACACTTAAATTAGTGGAGTTAAGACCAGCTTACCTTAAAAAAGCAATTGTATAATTGCATATACAAGTGAAAGAAGTACCAGCAAATTGTAACATCCAGCAGCTGGTAGCAGCTGCTAGAAGATAACTACCTGTATTTAAGGCTGAGATATAGACAGAGACAGAACACAGCAACCAAGAGAATCTGCACAGAGGGAGACAGAGCAGACAACCAAGCACACTCTCAGTATGCTCCCAAATGCCTGCTATGATGCTGCTCTGAGGGCCTGCTTGACTTCAAGGAATTTGAATTTGAGTCCCAGCATGAAGTTACCGGAAATGGCATGGCATCTAGATAAAACAGGAAAATTTGTGTCTGTCCAGGGTTTGATTTTTATTCCACAGATAAAAGACCTCAAAATAGTAACACAATAACAGAAAGAGCAAAACAGTAATATAATAACAAAAATCCCCAATCTAATATAAAAAAAAAATTAAAGTGTAAAAACAAATCAGAACATTGAGCAGATAAAACTTGGAGGGATTAATCTGTAATTTTACAGTTACATTAGCTAAACAAGGAAACAGAAACTAGACTGATCTTTTTCAGAAACAAATTTTTATAAATGCTATCATCTTTGAGGAATGCAATGATTAACTAAAATCAGGATCTTCATCATGAAGCTATGGAAGACTGCATCACTACCTGGAAGTGAATTTTTAAATTTTAGTTTTAACCAGGAAGAATGTGATCTATTATCAGATGGAGTCAATTTTTTTCCAAGTTTGCTTATTTACACTCAGTTTAGACCTCTCAAAAATAGCTATCAAAGCCCAAATGTTGTAGATGCATATAAACATTCAGTGCCAGTTTGCAGTAGAATATCACACACAACTAACAGTATACAAGGCATGACATTTCTTCCTGTTCAGAAGACCAGATGCAGGCCATTGTAAGGATAGAAGGAAAGACTCTCTCCCTCAGATCTCCAATTGAGTGCACTCAGTCACAGCATATTCAAAGAATGGAAAATGACATGCTATTTTGACATGTGAAACAATCACCATGATAAAAAGAACAAAAATATCTTTGAATGTCACATGCTTTACACCACCAGATTTAATCACACAAAAGAATCATGATCCTGGAAGACAGTTTTGGTCCTTAAGAAGCAATATAAGAATATCTTTTTTGCTAAAAAAAAAAAAAATTAAATTATTTAAAATTAAATTCAGAGTCTGTTGGTATCACGTATCACCTGTCCTGATACCTTCAGTAGCAAACTTACATTTTTACAGTTTCACATCTCAAGAATAAAAACAGAACTGTCTTTTCTGGCTCCCACAAGACAGTTTTTTTACACCTTCCTCATAATCTTCAGGCCTAAGGAGAAAATAATTATTGGCATTTCCTGTGTCGACACAGGAGTACTTCCTGTCACAATTGCACTCACAGGCACATCTTGATGAAGGACATTACATTTCATGTAAATAATTCTTGAGACAAAAAGTTTCATGCTTCTCCATCTACACTCTAGAAAGCGACAGCTGATTTTATGAATGACAATGAAAAATTTTGTAAGCATGAACATACTCCAAATCTTAGAGTAGCAAATCGAGAAACTACACATAGTAGCTGCCAAGGAGCTCTCACTACTTCCTTAGTCTAATGCCACCATCATTCATCTCCTTGGCACTCTGGTAATACACAGCAGCAAGGAAAGCAGGAAAAATGAACTCTCACACAATGGTAGTTGAAATGATGGATGAAAACATAGATAAAAAATTCACACTGTAGTTGAGAGACTGACTAACTCCTTGTCTGGTCTCACAATCCAAACAAACCAAAAGTCAGAAAACACAAATCAAATTAAGTTACTAAAAAGAATTTATGAAATGGCCAGTACAGTTCTAGAATTCTTTCAAACACAAGTACTCATAAACACTGTATTTTACTTATGGCACAGATTCCCCATATTGTGATAATAAGGAAACAGAAGAATAGGATGACAGTAAGAGTAAGAAAAAATATTATTTTTAGAGGATATTGTTACAATTAAGAGATTTGGAATGGAAAAAAATACAATATATGTCACATATTTTTAATATATTACAATATATTCCCTACAATAAATTTTTTCCAGTTTGGATTTCCATCCTTACAATCCTGTTCAGCATTCACAGTGTTGCTTTATTGTTGTTTAAAGTTAATTAAGAAGATTCTTAGATTGGCCATGTATGAGCCTTTGCTTACTTTTTCCAAGTAACTTCAACTAATTTTTAACCAGCTCTTAGCAATCTTCAACAAACTCTAAATACATATTGGGAAAATCTTGAATTAAGTCTTAATTAAGTTCCTCAACACCTTAATAAATTAGTAAGCTGAGGGATAAAGTCACTGAGCATGAGACTGTGGTGACACTTGGAACAACAAAAAAGCTGGATGACATTCTGTGAAAAGATGTGCTTTTGGATGACCTGCAAGCAAACAACTAAACAGATTTAGCATTTGCTGCCCAAAAACTGGCTAAGCAATGACAGATTCTAAAATATTATGAAGCAGCCTGTAGAAAATGAAGTATTTGTGTCAGTGCCATTTGTATAAAACCAGGGCTAGTGATCACAATAATTACTTTCATATTTGAGTCACTGGTGATTCAGACAGGGGCAGTGGGACCAGAGATGGAGCAGTACTACATGAGAGAACCCTTGTGTTTAAATAATTCTCTGAATCACAGATGAAAGAGATGTTTATTATTATTTTTCATTTATAACTAATATAAAATAAAGCTAACTTTGCTTTTATTATTAGAATGTCAGGTTATAAGGAGTTTGGCTTTCACACTAAAACTTCTACAACATTAATTTAGGTAGAAGTAAGTAGTAAATCATCATTCAGTAATAGCCACATCAGGCCAAGTAGGAAATCTAGACATGATATTGAAACTAACATGTACACTAGATTTCAAGTGCTGCCTTCTATGTTATTTCTATATATTTTTGCCTTCCATTACACACATTAGGTATGGGGATATTTTTTACTTCTCAAATTTGTCATATTTTGTCCAAGAAAATATATAACCTTTTGTTCTATGCTTCTGTATCATTTTAATATATGTTGTGTTAAAGATAGAAACTAATTTAATTCCAACAGAAAATCAAGGAATTTAAAATATAAGTCTTGTCTTGATGCATGAAGTTATGTTTCACACTGCTATTTTAATATCAGATGGGGTTATAAAAATTGAAAATGAGGGTGTTGCACAACAGTGGTGGTGGGACTAAATGGTCCCGGAAATGCCTCTTGAGTCTATCTGTTCTGGGGCACATACCCTTCTGATAAATGTACCTCAGCATGCAATCTCACTTATTTGTGAAAAAAAGGGCAAAACACTCTCTCTTTCACTAGACATGAGGCCTTGAAATTGCCTTGCTTCAGACAATACTTCTTCTTTTTCAGGTAATAGTTTCAATCAGATACAAATAGTCACAAATTTATTATGTACTACTTTCCTTTATTATTTATTTGAAGAACTAAGCTTAGAAAACATTTTGGCAAGGAATGGAAAAGGATTATTTAAGGATAATTACGAAAAAAAATTGGCACAGCGCAGACATCTTATCCAGCACAGGAATATTAACGGTACCTCCTTGTAATCCCTAAAATGTATTTCTATGAAGTATTTTTATCCAAATTATAGCAGGAATTTATAGGACATCACGAACCAGGGAAATCATCACTTGACTCATCTTAGGCAATTGTAAGTCCTCTCTACAGTTTGTATTTTCTCAGCTATTACACAATCTCAGACATCTGTGAGTGCTCTTCCAGGATTTAGCAGGGCTAAAGAGGGCTCCCTCACTACAACTTTAATTTTACAAAATGGGAAATGTGATCACTTATGTACATTCATATTATTGAAATAATGCAAGAAACAGGTGTTTTCCAACAAGAACTGAGTTCCCAGTTGCACTGTTCCATTAAACAGTTGCACTGTTCCAAATTCTCTTGCCTGACAGTGACCCAGTTCCAGAGCTGCTATATTTACTCATGTGAAGTAGGAAAACTTCTAAAGGTTGTTCAACTATATAAAATTTATTTCTCAAGAAAATGGATCACTTCAGTTTTAATCAACTAATTTATATATATATTACAGTAGCAATTATATTATCTAAACACAACTATCTGTGGCTAAGAAGGGAGCAACTAATGGTGATTGGTTTGATGCACTTTTTATGAGCTTGTAAATTGCTTCAGAAAAATAAATGTGTGACTCAATCCACAAAAAGCTTTACATTTCTAAAACCAAAACCACAAATGGTTTTGAAGTTGCTCAAATATTTGATTTCTTGTTTTTCCCATCAGTTTCATTTCTCCCAAGAGAGGAAAGTGCTAAAACTCCATTAAGACAGACCAACTGCAATTACAGTCATCCCAGATCAGGATACAGCGGGAAATACTAGCAGTCTTACATTAAATTTTCAAGCAATTCCTCCTTAAATTTTGCAGATTCGTATGCACATTGTAAATCCTTAAGGGAATTAGGCAAACTAAATCGAGGATCCTTATCTTCCAGGATTTTCTCCTTACCTGAATAAACATGCCCAGACAGGGTTCATTGAGTGAGGACCACACTCAGCTCTTTGTAAAATTAACTTCCTAGACAAAATTCATATAGACACTGCATTACTTTCATCTTCAGTGCTACTTTAATTTTCTTTTAGAAATAGGCTGCTTTAGTTAGTTGCTGTCTAATCAGCATACAGAAACTGCTTTGAATGAGGACAAAAATAAACTGAAACCAATGTAAATGAAAGGCACTTATTTCAAGCAATCACATTTCATATTTTGCTTCAGTTATAGCAGGTTTGAGTTTTGAAAAAATATCTTTACTGATCCACAGATTTCCCCTTCCTATTTAATTTGGAAATTTAATTCTAAAAAACAATAAGGAAAATGAATCCAGGAAGTAGTTAGTATCAGCTAAAATCTTGAAAATGTCCAGTTTGGTAGCTATTTTCAAAAGTAAAGTAGGTGGATAAATCTTTGTTTACTATATTTCAAATGAAAAGACCACAGACTATTATATACTTGCATAATTTTTTAAAGGCATAACATTGATGCAGCTATTCTCATCTTTCAAATAAGAACATGTCAGATTTGATACCTTAAAATTTGAATTTTCAAAGTCTCTCTTTTCTTTTCACAGCAATAATACCCCTGTGGAATAGCAAATTGAAAAGTTGGATTGAAATATTTAGTACAATTTTACTGATGTGAAAAAGCATCCGTATAAAGTAATTTATACAAAACCAAGTAACTAGGATCAGGCTACTAATTATCTGTAATTATACTGCCTCTCCAACAATATCTTTTTACCCTTCACTCTAGATAGTGCTGATGCTGAATTTTGAGAGACCCTGCTACAGGTTGAAAAATCTTTTGCCCTGAAGAATTTCTTTGCTTCTGCATTAAGAGGTCATGACATGAGATTAACAGGATTGAGGATCAATGTCACTCACAACTGGCTTGACTTTTCAACAGTGTTTGTCTCTACATTGAGTACTATATTGAGTACTACCTTATTTTCAAAGAATAACAAGTAAAGTTTGCTGGTCTGACATTGAACAGCAAGCCTCTGTTTAGCTGCTTCTTGTTTGATCCATCATTCAATTTTCCAATCAGAAAGAAAAACCACATTCTGAGGGCAGCTTGATAGATCACATCATAGGAGCAGATCTGAAATCAGCAAGAACACAATGAAGCATTTGCTCAACACAATGCACATCACTCCTCTTAAGAGCTGAAATGTAAAACATGGATGATGAAAAACAGAGACATGCAGTCATCTTTTAATGAGAATCAAGAGGATGACATGTGATAAGAATGAGAATTCATCTTCAACACTTTCCCTCAAATATTGTGCATGAAGAACCTATCTCTCTAGGTAATATACTAGCCTAGTAGCAGAGAAGGAAAACCCACAACAAACAAAAAAAAAATCACTGTTGCCAAAAGGACAACATATTCCAAAACAGCAAGGAGAGGCTTTTTGTAATCCATCCTCTTTTCCCTGAATTTCTGCCACAGGGATCCCAAACACTGGGTCTCTGAGGAGGAAGAGATGCCAAGTGTCCTCCTCCTGAGCAGTCCCTAGCTGTTAATTCATGAAGTGTCAATGAAAGGCAGCCTGTTCTCTGTGTCTCTCAGGCTGGCTGTCTACAGCAATGGGTGGTGACTTAGTGGGATGATGTAACCCAAAGTGGCTGTCAGCAGTAGGTCACGGTTCATCTGCTTCCACTGAGGAATTGCAGCTGTGCAATCTACAGCCTTTACTCAGGAGAAGATGGCCACATGCTTGAAAGCAATTCTGTAACTTTGACTTCTATTTTTCCCAAAGAAAGAGGCAGGAAAGGAAGAGATTAGAGAGAACCACAGTGGGTCACTGGTATGGCTGACATCCAGCCTCAATGAGACAAGGGCCATTAAACAAAGTAATCACAAAGTATTAAGATGTGCAGGTGAAGGCTTAAGGAATATAAGTGCTAAAACAAGCAAAACGTTTGAAAATGCTGTTCAAAGCTTCCCAGGTACCAATCCACCTTCTGAGCAGTGATACACTGTAAAATGAAGCATAAAGCCTGCAAAAGCAGGTAATATCACTGCTTCAGAAGAAAGGGCTCATAATTCAGAAAAACAAGCTAACATAAAGAAGTGGAAAGGAATGAAAACATAGTGTGAGAAAGCTGCTGATTAGATCCCTTCATTTCTTAGGAAAGCTAGTGGAGTTCTCATTTCAATGTGTGCCCTTTTTCTCTCCTTTTCCTGGTAGACATTCCAGTGAAAATCAAACTGAGAAATTTTGCAAGAACAAAAAAAAAAAACCACTAAGAAAAATTCTACTAGATTTTAAAGGAAAAAGCCTCATATTTGTCCTATAGGTATAAATATGGTCTAGCCTAGTATCAGTGATGTGCCTGTGTGAATTTCTGTCATGAAATCCCTACATAATCCAGTATCTCCCCAGGCTGCCACCTGCATTGGTGAGAAAATTGATTTATGTGGAACAGTGAGTTGACTACGACAGAGCGGACTTACTAAATTCTAGCTATTTTCAGAACAAGATCTCTGATTACTTCTTCCAGAAGTGTTCTGTGTGGAAATTCTGGATTGTCTTGAAGAAGCTTCCTGAAAATCAGTAAAAGTGCATGTACCAGTTTGTATGTTTCAATATGGTGTTTAGCATCCTGCATGTAGCATCCCAATCTTCCTTCAGATATCCCCTAAAAAAGCCTGTGGAAGAACTGATTAAAAAGTGCAGAAATATAGCAGTTATAAATAGTCAGTAGGAACTCTGCAAGTGCAGACAGGGTCATCATGTACAATGGTCCTTTGTATATGGGTAATATGTTTAGAAGCTAGCTTCTCTGTAATCCAAGCCAACCATTAATGAAGGATTATGCATGTGAAGTAGTGGCCACACAGCACCATCTTTTACTCAAGTGTAAAAAGTGGTTCAGAGAGTTTCACCTGGTCCTGGATGAAGACAACAAGGAGTCTTGAGATCATGATTTGGACAATAGTTGATCATCCTGTCTGAAAGAATTAACAAGACTTCAATTCTATGCCATAGGCTTTTTATTAAAAAGCCATGGGCTTTTTATTAAACAAACTTTCTGCCTATGAGCATCTGTGCAATAGCCAGGCACTAGCTAAAGAAAGAGATAATTGACATTTGTAGCCACAATCAGATGCAATACAACAAGGAAACTTCTGGAGAACAGAGATACACTTCACAAACATATATATTTTATATGCAACACAATAATAAAAAAAATCAGAACAAAACAGAATATTTCAGTTGGAAGGGACCAACAATGATCCTCTAGTCCAAATAACTGATGGAAGACTGTCAATTTTCAACCTAAGACATCCTTTCAAAAGCATATTTTCACATAAATTATAGATCTGTTATGTTCAGCAAGAAGTTTCACACAAATAGACATTCACGTGACTTATAATCAAATTCTTTTGCTTATAAGAAGAACTGAATTGCATAAGGACAAAAATAAAGAACTGGTGCTGTAGACCACCTTTAGCTGTCAAAAGGAAGAAATGGAAACAGGCCTCTTCATCTGTGTAGGCCAAAAGTGTAAAACAAAATCTTTAGTCAGAGCAAGTAAGAAGCTGAAGAGCATTAAACATAAAGAGTATAAAGGCTTATTTTCAGAACTCTGAATCACAGAAGATAGAAAGTTAGGCAAAATACCACAGAATTTGAAATTCCACTGAAAAGTTGGTGAAATCACAGAAAACATCAATAAGTGGATAACAAAAATAAAGTAGGAATTACAGAAGGTGAAAAAGATACAAACTTTGCTTATAAAATTATAAAAGTCCATAAGAAATAAGCCATTTTTTTAGAATTATGTAAGAAGACTCATTAACACCCTGAACAGACTACAGTGACATGCATAAGATGTAAATCTAATTATGAAACAAAAACCAAAAAACTTCTGAATGCAGGTACTGTGGGGAAAGAGTTGCTCAAGAAGAGTGAAGATAAAACTGTCAGGTATACTTTTATGTGTTTAAAAATTATCTGTGAGCAAAATTATTTTTTGTGAAATAATTACTAAAAAGAAGACTCTAATGAGATTGTAGAATAAGTCTGCCAATCACTACTACAGTCCCAGTTGGATACAGGCAAAGAGCTCATTCTTATTATTGGAGAAGAAATAACTGGCAAGGATTGTGGGCTTTGTATAGAAAACTAATACCCCAAAATTACTTTGGAAAATAAAAGACTGCTAACAATGGTAGGCTTAGTAATTTGTAGCTGTTGTAGCTAGTAGAACATGAAAAATGCATGACAAGCATTTCATCAAAAACCAGAAAAAATCAATCAAACAAACAAAAACAACAACAACAACAAAACCCAACCTCAAAAAAACCCCAACAACTACCTGAGGTCTAGTTTTAGTAAGCAGGAATGAAATAATGGAAAATAAGCTCAGATGTTTATTCATTTAAAGAGAAAGATTAAAAGATAAAACAGTAAGTTGTTGACCAACAACTTTTCCTGCAAAGTTGTTGGTATGTGAATGTGAGGCACTCTAAGAACGTCTGTCCGGAAGCCCGCGGTGTGCGTGCAGGCAGGGCAGGGCAGGGCAGGGCAGGGCAGAGCAGGGCAGGGCAGGGCAGGGCAGGGCAGGGCAGGGCAGGGCAGGCAGGCAGGGCAGGGCAGGGCAGGGCAGGGCAGGGCAGGGCAGGGCAGGCAGGCAGGGCAGGGCAGGGCAGGGCAGGGCAGGCAGGGCCCGGCCCTGCTGAGCGAGGCCCTGCCCTGCCCGCACAGCCCAGCCCCGGGGCTCTGTCCCGGCCCCGCGGTGCCGCCAGGCCCGGGCCCGCCGGAGGCCGTGCCCACACCCAGCCTGGAGCCCCGGGCTGGCCCTGCAGTGGCCGAGTGACCGCAGGTCCCACCTGGGGGAAGGGCCCAGGATGGCCAAAGGGTATTTAAACCAAAGGGTATTTAAACCAAAAGGTATTTAAACCAAAGGGTATTTAAACCAGAGCCTGCGGCAAGCACGCAGCCTGACCCTACCTCCTCTCTGAATTTGTGTCAGATGAACCGTGTTGGAAGAAGAAGTGGTAGTTACGTTTGTTGTTTTGTATATTTTTTCTGTCTTTCTCTCCTTATCTTTTCATCTCCTGGACATTGGAACAGGTTGCCCAGAGAAGCTGTGGATGCCCCATCCCTGGAACTGTTCCGGGTTGGATCAGCAATCGGGTCTATAGTGGAAGGTGTCCCTGCTCATGGCAGGGGGGCTGGAACGAGAGGATCCATAAGGTCCCTTCTGACCAAAACCATTCTACGCTTCTCTGAGGATAAATAAAACAATCTGTCTTTTTGAAAAGACCTTTTTGAGTAAATCCTGTTAACATTTCCTTTTACAAAACTCTTTTGTGGTATTAATAGAATAAAGTTATTAGTACATCAGTCACTAGTATAAGTGTCCTTCTTTCATGGTATGTGTACTTTCTGTACCTGGTATGTACTATCCTGCAAAGTTAAAAAGAGAATCACATGTGACAATGGGCTAAATTATACTCAGTGAAAATAAAACTAATGAGAATTTTGAATTTGCAAATACCAGAAAATGCCAATACCAATTTATTCTACATATTTTATAATGGTTTTCACTATTGTTAGGCCTGACTGGAAAATTGGAATTTCAGTATTACCTTTTGTCTCATGTTAAAAACACACACACACACAAAAATCAAAGTAGCAGGAAAGAAACAAAAAGAAAAATTCTGATATGCTTTGATATTTTCAGTTACAAATATAATTGAAAGTATTTTTTTTTATTTTTATATGTCTGAAAACAGGCTATACAATCTAAACAATTTATAGCTTCCATTCTTCTTCAATAAGTCAGACACCGCCAGACTCAAATGTACACATTTATTTTTGTCTTCTCCTTGCTGCTCAGATAAAGACTTCATTATCCCTTCTTTAAGACAGATTTGTATCTGAGTTCATGGACAGTTCTACAATTTTTATTTACACGCTTTTGCCCCAAACAATGGAATAAATGTGCTGGAACAAATAACAGCAAATTTTGCTTTATCAAACTGTTCCTTTTTTTAGAATTAAATATTTAAATGTAACATGTCTTTATAAAGCCTGCATCTGTGTTAAATAAAAATTTCCAGAAAAACAGTAATTTCTCCTCTGGAAATTTTGCTTATATTCTGTCAAAAGCACAATTTTCTGAGAAATTTGCCCACAGATATCTTACAGTTTCTTATACTTCTTAGTGTCAGAGCTGAGTGGCCTAATTTTTTCTCTTCCTTAATTGCTCTTATAACAACTTTTTTGCTGTTTCTACGTCAAGCATGCACAGTAAAATTGCACTGGTTTTGGAACAGTGAAAGCCAATGACAAATTTTGTTCTATAGGATTAAAATCCATGTAACAGTCTCTTTTTCTATTCCTTTTCCTTTTACCTTTTTGATAAATCATCTGATCATCTATCTTTTCTGAAACTTTACAGTTTATCTTCTTGGAAAATGAAAAATTCTGTCCACCTCCATAATGCTACTTCTGTTATTAAAAGAGATATATGATGCCCAGAAAACTAGATTTTAAAAAAAACTTGTCTGGGTTAAGATTCACAGAAAATGTACAGACATTGATTCTCTCCTCAACCGTTCCTTTTCCTTTCATCCTTACAACCTGGAAGTCTGCTGTAAAAAGAACATATTTAATATAGTACTGATACGTTCTGGTTTTGTTTTTTTTTTTTTTTTAACTCTTATCTCACACAGATTTTCATTCACTTTTACAAACTAAATCATTTTTGTCAGAGTTCTTTAAAGGCTTTTTTTTCTTTTTGTGCAAATATGATGCCAAGGAGGTTTCAAAAGTATCTCCCATCACTGACCACCTCCCTTTCCTTCCTGTTTTCTCTAAAGCTGACCTATATTGGCAGCCCCACCACTTGGGAAATGCCTTTCACATACAACTATAGAGAGCTTCTCAAATTCTGGCTGGGAGGCAATATAAAATCCTTTTGGTCTGAGGAAACCATCAGAGCAAAATACAAATTTTGTATCCAGCATGGGCATTTTTGCTACCCAAACCCCTGCATGTTTCTGGTTGCTCTAGGAGCACTGAACAGGGCTCCAGAAACAGCACGTTTCCTCCTGGCTGCTTCCTGCTAATGATCTGAAGTCTGGCAAAGTAGCTTGAACCTCTCCCCTCTCCACACCCAATCCCTTGGTCATTAACCTTCCTAGTGCTGACAACAACGACAAAATCTGAACCATCTTTACATACACAGGAAATGGCTTGCCAGGGATTTGATCTGGAGCAAAAATCAACCCTTCTGAGCCCACCGTTATTTTTAAGAGCCTTTTGGTTATGAGGCATATTAACATTTTACACTCTGCAATGAGAGAAAAAAAAGCCAAATCTAAATCTCCAGCAGTTTATTCAACTTGCCCACAATTCCACTACTCCTTTCTCACCCCGCACACCCACACACATTTTATGTCTCTATTACATCAGAGAATGCTGTCTCAATTATGTAGTACAGTGTAGTACAGTACATCTGTGGCTTAGAAAATAAATCACAGGACTATTTTTCTAAACATTTAAATAAAATTGTTTTATCATTTGCTTCTTCCTACTAACAACACCATCAGTCCAAACAGCTTGCTTGGCTTTGTAAGCTTTCCCACTAGCTCACCAGACCTGGCACAAAAATTTCACAGCTGTGCCATATGTTTGACAGTGTTAACAATGAGTCCCTGGTTACACGATGAAATTTCATTTTGTGTTCCTCAAGCCTCCACTCCCCACATTCTACGAGGATGACAGACAAGTTTGGGAAACCAACCCTCTCTCCCTTTCTAGCAAAAGAGGTATTAGTGAACAATAAAACCACCTTTTTATTTGGGAACTCCCAACATCTTTGCAAAACACAGCTGGAACAACCTCCAAAGCATTAAGGCTTCAGGTTCTCCCTCCCCATCCTACTCCTCCCCCACCCTAATCCAGACTTGTGAATTAAAAGCACAACACCCACTCATGTAGTTTTAACTACTCAGTTATTGAAATCAAGCAAATAAGACAAATATTTTTATACACACCATTTGCCTAGAGTTTAGACTATTTCTTGCTAATTCAGTTCACTTGTACCAGTATGGTGTTAAAATAGGGGTGTTTAAGGTTTAAATTTTAAACCTCCATTCAAATTATTTTTGTTGTTTTTTCAGACCAGGATGTTATTGGATTAAAATCCTGTATGTACTACAGGCCAACTAAGGCAAAAGCTGAACAGAAACTTAGCTGAGCCACAGCATTGTCAGCTGACAGCTGTGTAGCCAGGACATCTGCCACTGTCAGTGGATGTGCTTCTAGACTAATGCATGCTCTGATTATCCTACAGAGGAGGTAATGGCCCAGATTTTACAGGAAAATCACTTTTAAAAAACATATCTGAGTATGTATGAGTATGTACTTGGAAAGTGTCAGTATACTGAAGCTACATGTTCCCAGCTCAGAGTTTCAGTGTATGTTGTTCAGCACTCATGGTAGCATTTTGAAATACCTGCACTATATTTTGTCAAGCTCCTTCTCTCATAGGTAAGTCTTACTAGTTCCATTGTTTAAAAATAAAAAATCAGCTGCATGTTGGGTAAGTATTAAAGAAGGCCCAAACCTGATGATTTGTGCACATAGCTTATTCCATATGAAAAACAATACAAAGAAAAAGCCCACTAGGTAAATGTAAATAGCAAACAGGAACTTACTATATTCACTTACTAGCCTTTTATAAAATCATCATTCCATTTTTCCTATATATGCTTGCTTATTTATTTTAAGACCAGAACTGTCTCTGTCTTTGTCTTGTAATTCCTATGAGGATGGACAGAGAGACCAAAACATCCATTCGAAATCTGTGAGTCAAAGCTAAGAATCTCTCGTGTACTGATATAAAAGCGGGGATGAAAACCAGTACAAAATATAGCATTCCTCATCTTTCAAACTTAAATTTACAATAAATGAGAGTGGTAAAACTGTACCTGAGAATAACAGTTTATTCAAATACTATTAATGGCAAGTGCAAGAAAAAAAAAATTACTTTCACATGAAACTGTCTTCATACACCCCTAGGGTTAAGGTTAGTTTAAGAATGGTGACACTCTCTTCACTATCTCAACTCAATACTTGAATGCCCTCAGCCCCAGCCTTAAGTTTTTAGTATACTGAAAACAATCATGTGGGAAACAACATTATATGGCAAAACACCACAGTACATAGGTTATCAGAGGAAATCGGGACAATTGCCAGGTTCCTAATGATGCTTCTTAAGGCTCCATGTACAAGCAATCAGACTTCCTAAACAGACTCCATATTCTGAAGTTTTCCTTCCAGCTAAGGAGACCTTAAATTTAAAGTTACGTCTTCAGACTATGCAAAACTACACATATTCCCCTGACCTTTCATGTTTGTATATGGTTAGAACCTACATCATCAGAAAAACAGTTCCACTTCTCAGTGGAAACTTTGCAAGTGCCTGGGCCAATCTCACTGCTACTGTGGTAGCGCCTCAAACCATCTCATTTCAGTTTCAGGTTGGCTAGAAGTAGATGAATCAAAGAAAAGCAATTAAAGCTGTAACAACACAGTATATAAAATCCCAAAGGTTCAATGCTTTACACATAAGAACAACTATATTACATCAGGCCAAAGCTCTATCTGGCTCAGCTGATAATCTTAAACAGTGGTCATTAGCATCCACTTAGGGAAGAGTAGAAGTAAGGTAAAAAAGTAAGAAAGGCATCCTTTTCTCTGCTTAAAACTGTTAATAGGAGAGCATAAATGTATGCCTATAGCCATGACAGATTTAATATCTTTAAAATTTATGGTGATTATATCAGAAATTCAGATCTGCGTCTCTAATAATAGCTAAAAAATAATAATAGATATTAGTAATTCTTTTAATAACAGCAGGTATCAGTGTGCCAGGAACATTGCTTGTAATCATCTCACATTGGAATTATGAGCCATTCACCCCCAGAAAAGACACTGGTAAAAAAACCAAATTCTTTTAAAAATAACTCTCTCCAAATATGACTGCGCTAGTGCTACCACAAAAAGAAGAGCAGAATGAGTTCAACTCTTTGGAAGGCGTTTCATTTCTGTTTTCTGAAAACAGTAGCTAAGCAGCAGACAATGACTATTTATTCCTCCTATCTTTGCAAGGCAGTGGATCATCTAGTGCTAAATCTATGCCATCTATCACTGTGCAGAGGATGCAGATTCTCTCCCAAAAATACAGTAATGCCAACTTCTACAGCTCTCCCTGTTAGCATAGTTTGCGCTATAGTTAGAATGCAGACCATGGTAATTTGCTGTTCAACTTTTTATCTGAGTAATAAATACACATGAATGAGAGAAAGATATATGATTATTCAGTTCAAAGCAGTCCAGCTCATTTGAACCTGAAACTATTACACTTTGGAATACACTCAGTTTTCAGAAGCCCCATCTATTGCTAAGTGTTGAATGTAGCTGGATCAAATGATCATGTCCCCATTATGTGATTAAAACAGCCCCTGACCACGCTGTTTCTATGTTTGTCTTTGTTTTTAACTTCTGTGGCTCCAGAGTATTCCCCTTCACCCCCATTAAAGGCAATCACAGATTGAGAGTTGGCTGCTTTGCCTTTTTATACATACCACTTGGATCATGAATAATGAGGGGCATTTCACGTGGGGGTGTTCCTAACAACGGGACCCTGTCCAATTGCCATGTGTCTGTTAGCTGAATGTTAAAACAAGGTCGATTAATGTTAGGCAAGTCTCCTTGGAAAGTTATTAGCATGAGAGACTGTTTATTGCTAAAACATTCTTAAGCAAAAATAGAAATATATTTAACACTGTGTCTTACATTTCCAACACACATCTCCAAAGAGTGTTTTAATCATTTTGTACTGTCTTTATTCTTCTCAATAATGTTAACTGTTCTGATAACCCCTCTTACTCTTTCATTCCAGCTTCAACAAGAATAGCAAATAGAAGCATTACAACACCAAAAGAAACTTCCAGTACTTTTAAATTTATAAGATTGCTCAAATTACCAGAAACAATAAGGCCATTAATTTAAAGATCAACTTAATCCTAGCATATTTAGAATTAATGAGTATTAAATTCTACTCAAAACACTCCTCAGAGGCAGGCAAGAAAGTTTCTCAAGGAATGAGTTAGTCAATATATGAAGCAAAATCAGACTGTAGTTTTATGCTAGTCTGACAAAAGGAGTTTTGAGGTGGAGGATGGAGGGGGAGGAGAAAGGGAAAAAAAACTACACATAAGGTCTATCAGGACAAAAATGACAGACAACTTGATTTTCTGAATTTTCACTTTTGACAGCTATAGCTCACAAGTTCACAAGCAGAATGGATGAAGCCAAGGTAAACACATTAAGCTAAACATAATGTGTTTTTTTTTATAATCAACTTATCTTCACCTTTGATACTCTAACCTATATCCCTAAATCAGAAGCATTTAAGAAACCAATGCTATGGTGTCTTGAGCTCACACACATTAATATTTTGCATTCTTTACTTACAAGTCTTTCAAAAATCAGGAGAAATAACCTAGGAAAGCAGGTATATTTGGTGGAGAAGCAGTCACCAGAGTCAGAAGTCATCTACAAAACAGACAAACATGCCTTCTGTGTCCTCCTCTCAATTACTGAGAGATGTAAAAGAGAAGAGGTAACAGGGCAGACTCTATTTGCCTCCAGGCAGTGTACAACTACCTCAACATGACCATCCAAAGTGTTTTATTCATTCATCAACCCAAGCTTCATTGTCCTAAAACAGATACAAAAATATTGTAGCAGACAATATCAAAAGCTTTGCTATAGACAATGCAAATAATATCCAGTGTCCTCAAATTACTCATTAATCCAATCTTTTTATCCCTCATAGGAGGAAATCAGGTGGATCAGGCAGACCAGGTTGAAGAATACTGGAGCAAAGAAGGCACTGAGTACTGTGGATGTCCAGCAGTGTATCATTGTGTCATTTATATGGGTTTTATTGTAAAGTTGGTTGTTTTTATAAGTTAAGATTTGGTTTGACCCTCAGTTCCCCCCATGTTCTCCCTCATAATAGTTTGGTCCTCCCGCCAGTTACCTGTCCCTCATTGTAACCAATCTCCTTTCATTTCGAGAAATTTCTATGTCAATCTTCCCTTACCTAACATTTGATTTGTCCCCTGAGCCTTTTCCCTCCCCTAGGCCATTCCTTTTGGTTCAATTGTGTCCCTCACTCCTCCCCTGAGCTTCATTCATTGGTCCCTTGTGGCTCCTCATGTCACGCCCTTCCCCTTTATCAGTGCCTCCCCAACGGTTTTTCTCTGACACCGTCACTGGGTCCGCCTGGGTCAATGAAGCGCCTTGGCATCCAAACGCGTGTCCACTCCTTCCTTCCTTTGCCTCAGTGCTCCGCAGTCCTGCTCTCACCTGCGTCACCATGCTGCAGATGGAGCCACTACTCAGGGTTCTCACAGGGGACCTGGGAGTGGCGGGATTTGTGGTCCCCACCAGTCACTCCGGGAGCAGCTAGCCCGACCCGTCAGCTCCAGTGGCCGCAGGAAGAGACTGTAGTTGGCGCCCAACGTAGGGCTCAAACCCACAACCCTGAGATTAAGGGTCTCATGCTCCACTGACTGAGCTAGCTGGGCATTACACTAGCTGACAGCATCCACACACTAGAATCTCCTTCTAAGTTTATATTATTCTGAAAAGAAAAAAAAAGGAAGATTCACCAGAAGAAAAATTATTATTTCTCTTTTGCATAGAGAGAGGGTAAGCATGCCAGAATTAATGCAATATTGAGAGATGGCATGGTGTCTCTGAGGTAGTAGGAAGAAGTATTTCCTCGGAACCAGAATGAGTTTGTTACCACTGAACTGGGTGCAAGAAATTAGGATCTGTAAGTACTGAAATAACTGAGAAAAACTGCTAAAGTAAATCAGTTTGTTTCTGCCAAAGTATTTTGTACTAAGTTGTAATTTTGTTCTTTTATTAAGGTGAATTTATTTGGTATGCTTTTAATTGCATTTTTAATTTTAAAAAGATTGTGGGGAATTCATCATCAGAAAAAATATAGGCCCATACATTTCAAAGCTCTCACTGAATTCACATCTCATTGCTGCCATTTAATTGTTCCTCTGTCAGCTTTGTTCTTTCTCAGTTTTATTTAATTAATATATTATTATTATTATTGTTAATGTTATTGTTATTATTTTTATTATTGTTATTATTGTTATTATTATTCTATCAGGGAGAAAGCTTCAGTCACCTCAAAGAATACTTTCTCTACACTGAACTTAGACAATTAAATTTAATTCCAATTATCTACCACAGACATCTGTTTAAAAAATCTTTAGGTATGTATTCTTGGGCCAACACAAAAACTTTGGGATCACCTAATGCTGCTAAGTTAATTTTCCATGCCTGAAATGAAAATGGTTTTCCAAAACAATATACACTTAAATTTTAAGAAGCACTTCTGAGCCTGAATTGCATTTTTGTTCTACACTTGAGTTTACAGCAAAGAATGAGAATTAATTATTAGGCTTCTTATTTTGCTTTTTGTGTCCACATAAATATAATACTTCACCAAGAATTATTATAAGGAATAATTTCTGCTGTTTTGTGAAACTGGAGCAGCTTTCTGTACGTGCCTATTACAGAGGAAAAGGTTAGTTTAGGCTTCTTGCCAACTTAATCCTTGGCATTTGTTCTTGAACACACAGAAACATAAGTTTCAATTAATATTAGAACTAGGAAGGTTGTTTCCGTAATAGATCCACCTGTTTGCTATGAAACGGGTTGAATCCAATAACCTGCTTTACATATGCTACATGATAATCCCATGTAACCAAAATTCCACTTTTCCATCACCCTTTACTGATGATATGCCTTAAAAAAAAATTATTTGAAAATACATTGGGTTTCGTAAAATATGAGAAAAAATAATGTTCTCTGAGTTCATTCTATATTAATGTTATAGCAGTATAGTGAATTATTGCTTTGATGCCAAGAGACTGCCTAAAGGAAAATAGTTGGATTCTTTTCAGGACTCCAAAACATAGCCAAATGAGATTTAGTATATATTTCATCACCTTAACATCAGTTTAAAATACCACAGAAATAATGCAAAAATCTGATATCAGATAAAAGTTCATGAATAACAAGAACATCAGTAGAATTAAAAAAAAAAAAAAAAAAAGAAAAAGACAAAAATATTTAATGCCTTTAAACTGAGCAAGATGTGTTACGGAGTTCCAAGCAATTATTTTTTGGTGAACTATTTTTTGATGAATACAATAACCTGTCTTTGGTGAACTGTTTTTTGATGAATACAGTAACCTATCTTTTCTTCACAGAATGACTGAAACTTAAAAATAAACTATAAAAGAAAACTCTTCACATTGACAGGACATTTGTCTTTTAAACCAGATAACACCTACATGGTGTTTACATGGTGAGTTTTTTTAAGAGAAGACCAATTTATTCAGTACTCACTGTTTTTAATTTTCATATCAACAAAAATATTCATGGTGATATCACTATCACATCATTCTTCCTGGAGAGCTCAAGGATGGCTTTTGTCATTTTGTCCAGGCTTATTTCACCAAATACAAAAGTCAGTAAAGGAATTTCTGTCTGGTCACTGATTTAGAATGATGTAAATATTTTAATTATCTCAAATTTTCATCAGCTTACAATTTATGTGATGATAATGTTTTCTGTCTTTGATCCATTATGTGGCAGGCAAACTACAACAAAGAGATTGATCTTCTTCTAGGAAAATTATAAGCATATTAAAAAGAATTAAGATAATTGCATCCTGTGTGGCTGAATTTGAATAACTCCTTTTTTTAAATGCAGATTTCTCAAAAACAGAAAAAGAATTTTCTTGACAAATTTGCATTTCTCTGACTGATGCGTTAAATTCTTCTATCAGAATGATAGACTGCAGCTTATTACAGCAAAAACTTAGCAAAGAAAGAACATAGAATTATTAGCTTAAATTAACATAAACATTGAACTAATTGAAGATCAGATATCTCCTTGAAGTTATTTTGTAGTGTATTGGAATGGCTAAAGCATAGTATTCTTGGTCAAAAATTACAGTTGTGAGTGCAAGAAATATTATTATACTTAAACTAAACAATAAAAAGATTCAGACCATAGTTTGGGAGGTTGGTTCTGCACTGCATCCTTTATTTAGCATGATGCTTTGTTGCTTTGGACAAGTCATAGTCTTCTGCATCACAGTGCAAGAACAGTCAGAAGAATTGTTCATTAACAGATCATCTTTACTTCTGGGTTTTTATTACCAAGTTCAGCAAAAGCAGGTCATAAGTACTGTCATTTTGAATTATTTTTAGAAGCCAATGCTAAAACAGTGTTAAAATGAAGTTAAATAAATGATACTAAATGATCTTGAAATTATCACTATTAGATCTCTTTAAAAGAGTTGGGGCTGTTTAGCCTGGAGAAGAGAAGCATCTGGGGAGACCCCATTGTGCTCTTTCTGTACCTGGAGAGAGCCTACAAGAAGACACTTTTTACAAGGATATGTATATTTCATGGAGAAGAAGAAGGGGGAATGGCTTCATACTCAAAGAGGAAGGGTTTAGATTAGATATTAGGAAAAAATTCTTTAGTGTGAGGGTGATGAGACAATGGAATTGGCTGCCCAGAGAAGCTGTGGATGCTCCATCCCTGGCAGTGTTCAAGATCAGGCTGGATGGAGCTCTGAGTAACCTGGTTTGGTGTAAGGTGTCCCTGCTCAAGGCAGGATATTGGAACTAGATGATCTTAAAGGTCGCTTCCAACCCAAATCAATCCATTAGTCTATGTTGAACAGCTGTAAGAGACTCCGTTCTTCAAAGGTAATACAAGCCATTCTGCAAAGTCCCCCAGTCTCATCCCTGCATAATAACTAGAGCTAAAAATAGATATTGTTTTAAAATAGTGTGATACTGAAAAATTTGAAGTTGTAAAACTATGTTAAATCTGAAGTTGAAAAAAACAAAAATCAGTTCAGAAAAATTCTCAAGTTTGACCTTTCCCCTAACCACATGTTTGGAAGAATGGAAAATAAATGTCCCCCTCACATTTATATTTGCGAAAAGAAAAATACAGCAATAATGGAATATTTAAACTTACATACAAATCATTTTGCCAGATTTGTTACTATGTTTTGTAAAATTATTAAATTTTACCTCTCAGCAAAAATCAAAATCTTGCAAAACCAAAAGTACACTCAACTTTTTATGTGGCATTTATTTTTAGGAAAAATCTTCCTTTATGTAGCAAAAAATTAACACTTTTAAACTTGTGAGCCATGAATCAAGATATCATTGTGAATGTACTAAGGCTGTAAGAAGCAGAACTAAATTTGTAAAAATATTTTAGTTCTTAAAAGTTATATTTCACCTTGATAGCTCAACCTAGGACTATCAAAAAACTCCCAATAATCAGGAGTTTCCATTGTTATGTTACCACTAGTGCTCAGTGTTTGAAGGAAAAGTTGACTATTACGGTGGAGGTTTTCTTTAAATTCATTTCACCAAGCTCTTTTTTTTTTAATTAGAAAATCTAATTACAAACTTTTGCATCACAGGCTATGATTCAGGAGATTTGGGCAAGTGCTAAAGCTGTAAAATGGAGCAATAGATGTTAAGCAGTGAAGCTGTACATCTGTGCAAAGTCAAGGTTCTACATTAAATATTAGTTTCTCCAGCTACCAAAAAAGTTTTGAGGTGGTCCAGACCTTACAAAAACATAGTCTATTTTTTAAAAAGTATGGATGGTGAAAAATGTGACTGGCATTTCTTCTATACACTACTATTACATTTGCTACACTTGAAATATTTTCTCCTCTTAGTGTTCATTATATGCAAACCCTAACATTAATTTTGTTGATTATTTTTTATTGGTACTACATGTAGTGAGGCAAAATCCATTTTATTTTATTATCAGCACGGTACTATGTTTTCAGTTAGTAAAGTTTATTTTTGTAGATTTATGTTATTTTTTATTATTTTATTTATTTGCTTGTTTATTTTTTAAATTTAAAACTTCATGAGAAAATTAAAATACACAGGTATCATATAATTTCTGTGAATGTGTGTGCATGTGAATTTCACACACAAAAATGCAATTGATTTCTATCAACACTATCTTTTCTATCAAGGAAAGTCATAGTCCTCATTACTCTGACAATGGTATCAAATTGTCATTATATTATCTGAAGGAAATACTTGGATTTTAGGCCTAGAAATTGCTCAGTTACATTAGACAGTTTTTAAATTCCCTATCTGCCAAAATTATGACTCTATTCTCTCTATTTTTCACTGACTCAGTAAAATCTTTAGAATCTATATTAAATTTTAATATAAACAAAAATATATTGTATTGGGTCAACATTTTTGTCCTGAATTGTAATCCAAAAGTCATGTGTGTTTTCCAGTTTACATCATAGTGCAGACTCTAAGTTAATCACATTTCTGTGAAATATGTTAATATAAAACCATAATCCCTGCAGTGATTGGTATCATGTCCATAATTTGATCCCCAAGTTTCACTTTGCAGGTACTTGCATGGAATATGCATTTTTTTTCCCCATAAGTGATACTGTTAAAAGGCTAAACTATTGTTTCCACTACTGTAAAGAACATTCTTAAACTTGTAGTGCCTCTAAAGGGTAATGGCTGCATTTACATGAAATTCAATGCAAGTGCAATTAAAGTTTCAGAATTTTTAAGGTATTTTGCATCAGAAAAAACATGGTCCTCTAACACAATTAAACCTAAATAAAACCATAAAATAAATTATATGCCATTGTGCTAATTTCTTATATAATATGAAGAATTACTTGGGTATTTGCAAGCTTTAGAACCAGCAGAAATGAGTCATCAACTCCTGATGAACTTGGGAATCTGGACAATAAGAAAAAAGCTGGAATTGCTGCATTGTGATAAGAAAACAAATATAGGCTATAAAGAAAAACATAAACAAAAAAAATAGGGGAACCCGAAGTTTTTATTTTGCTTTACTGGCAATAAGAAAAAGTTTTCTCACTCTGAGTAACTTATTAAAAGCCAAGCATTTTCTTTGTGCCATTCTTCTAGTGTGTACATCCAGAGGAGTTAAGGCTAGCCAATTCTGTCAAAACCTGCTGTTCAAGTAACTATCTCCAGAACCACAGTCACTACTGTGAGTATGTGCCGATTACCCATCTCACTCTTGAACTCTCAAAAACACTTGTGTGAACCCTATTGGTCACTTTTAAAAATGGCTCAGCAAACCTAGTATCAGTTATGATTCAGTCCTAATTTTGCCTGTCAACAGTCTTGTTCAACTTCCCAGATATTCCAACTTGTTGCCAAGACCATTTTGTAAACGAAATATCTCTTTTGAAAATCACTATATGAATATGTCAACAGGTCATGAAATATTTTCATTACAAACCTCGAAGAAAATCTAAGCTCTAAAGCAACAGTTAGAAAAATGTCTATTTCATTACACATGAGTGTGAAATCTTTATAGAAAACATTTACTTTGGCAACTCTCTGTTCTGATGGTGGCCCAAAAGTATCCTGACTAGACTATCCTGGTGGGAGGTAGCACCAGCTACAGCGATGGAAATGCAGCAGATGAACTATTGAACAAAAGGATCACCCTGAAGCATGAATTTGCAGTGTGAAACTACCTAAGCAGCTGCAAGGTCAGAAAGAATTTCCCATTACCTCAAAGTAAAAAGATTGAAAATTTGTACTTATTTATCCAAGGATGAATACGTGTTAGAAAATCATCAAGAGAGATTATTTTTCCTCATACTATTAGTGGGAATAGATGCTAGCTGACACAGTAGAGACAGGGAACTTTCAGCCCCTCCCTAATCTTTTGAATGTTTTGAATGGTCACCTAAGATCCTTTCTGTACTTGTAAGATCCTGTTAGGACTCTTCTTTATTCACACTGTCTCCTACAGTGCACAAAAATCTGTGATTTTAATGCTGAAGAGAATGTTCAAGGCTAAGCCACAATCAGTTTACTTGATATACAAAGGGACTTTCCCAAGCAGGAAATGTGTTTAGGGTAGATCACACATGTCTGTATGCGTGTGAGGAAGGGGATGCATGGTGCACTCTAATTCTGTAAAAAAAACAAAGAAAGGCACTAGAGCCCCACTGCAAACCCTGAAGCCTTTCCATTGGAGATTTTGTAACAGTCATCAACATCTTCCCCTCTTCCAAACTCCCATCCCAATATTTTCAGAGATTTGTACTATTCCTACATCTCTGAAGGTTTCCAAGGCCACCTGCAATAACTCAGCTAAAAAGAGTCTGCTGTGCCAGAGCTGTACAAAAGGAAGGCATCTACAGTAGCTTGTCACAATTGTGTTCTTCCAAGGAGGAATTAACCTCCATGGAACTGAGAACATTTTATCCTAAAACTGACTTTTAAGATATGTGAATCTTAAAATTGAACTTCCTACATGACTGTATTTCAAATAGAATTTTTTTTTGGACAAATGCAATAAATTCCAAAATCACTATTTATCCAAAGATGAAATCTTTAACAATACAGTGAAGAGTTCACTGTCAAGACACTTGTTCTGCCAGGGATTTTTTGTGCACTCCATCCAAAATAAGAAATACTTATCTCATTTGTGAATTTCACACATAAAGTTGATGTATATAAAGTTTCCAAAATATTCAAATACATTACGAAACATAACAATCTGGTGAGTGTTACATGGAATAAAAATCAATAATCATAATAAAGTCCTCAGTTTAGATTCTTTATTTTTAATTTTTTTTACTTACAACCCTTCTTAAGTAATTTTGCAAATCAAGTAAGTCCATATGCTCCTGTAAACATCTTTAAAAACTATGATTTGAAGCGGATTTTTGGAAGAAAATGGGGAAAGATTACTTGACACACACACACACGTGAGCACAGTTTTGTTGGAGAGTCACCAGTGTGGGTTTTATAAGGAGAAATTCTGCTTTATTAACCTGTTGGAATTGCAGAAAATAGCAATAACCATGTTAATTAATCCTGACTGGATTTTCAAATGACCATTCACCTGGGATGGCAAGGCCAGTAGAAAGCACCCCAGAAAGCCAAGATAATTAGTAGCATGAGCCTGCTCCATGGGTTGGAGCAGGGAGTCCCATGCTTAAGCCTGTCTGGAGCCTTGGTATAATTAAAGTCCGTTTTAAGATTCACACCCTCTTTCTTCTGCATCAGAATAGCTGATGTCCTGCTGCTGTCGACAAAATGAAAATCTATCCAGTACAAGTTTTACAAACACAATGTGGTGACCATCTACTGGAAAGGATCAGCATATTCAGAAAACCAGAAGGAAACATTTCGCACATACTAATAGCAGGTTAGCACTCTACAGAAATAAAACAGGCCATCAGCTGGAAGGATTTGACAGTACTAGTGTCACAATCTGAAATAAACACTTGTTGCTTCTGCTTTGGAATTTTTCCTGAATAATGGATTCATTTTTTTTGACAGCGCAGGGAGGTAAACACCTTAGCATTTCTATTCAGAAGGTGATCTGTGTATTTAAAAAATAAGGATTTGTTTTACAGGTTAGATTTCTTTTCCTCAGTGAGAAGCATATGTAACAGTTTATTGTAGATTGCTGTGTGTTCTCTGTATAGGATTTAAAAAGCTGAATGAATAGAAAATGATTCAAAGACTGTTTATGTCTGAGGATTCCCATATTGTCTTATCTTTAATAAAGATCAAAAAATTAGACAAGAAAAGACACACTCAAACTTCTTGCACCTTCTTCTTGGACATGGGATTTGCTGGAAGTCATCATGAAGGAACTGTGTGCAACACACCACAACATAAAATACGCTGTATTTTAAAGACCTTTCACCGTAATCCACCTGCATGCAATTTCTGTAAGACTTGTTAAATATTTAATAGGACTGTGGAGCACCATGATGTGTAAAGTCAGAGAGAGGCTTGTTAAATGCTTCTAAAGATTCTATAGCATTTTATTAAGGGAGAGTAACCAAATCAAGTGGACACAATAAGAAGGACTTCCTGAAATATTACGCTCAGGTTGAACTCACTTTTTTCTCTCAAGCAAAGAAGAAAATGCTAAAAATGAACAACTCTGACCATCATAATGGGATAAAGACTCTGACAGGTATTTATACCCTTGATATTTTTCCAGTCCTTGTGAAAACAGTTTTTAAACCAAAAAAGCCATACTTCCCTATTTCTGAAGGTTACACAAAGTAATTTTAATTTTTGTGTGTAACAAATCCTCAGAGGGCCACAAACATATTGAAATTATTTTAAGCAGGTATTGACAAGATGGATCCAGTCCAGTGCCTGACTGTATGTATACACTGCTGTTAACATTCCAGCAGTGTTTTAAACATTCACTATAATTCTGTAATTAAAGCTTTAAAGGAAATATTCTATGAAGGCCATAGGTACACAGATAGTTTGTGAACTAAACTAGTAACACCTAGAAAATTCAGTCTGTGTATGGAATTTAGGATCAACAACTCATTGGACTACCAGTGAACAAGATGTTGATTTCTACAAAGTTAATGTCTATAATGTTCAAGTTCAACTAAGAGCCTTTGCAGAGATACTTTTTGGTTGTAAATCCAGTGACAAAATCTTGCCTGATCTGCTTAAATCCCTGAAAATTATTCTATATCCTCAGAGTTACCATTAAGTTGTTTCTTCACAATATGTTCTTGAAACACTTGTTCATCTGTGTGATGCAGGAATGATCTTTTTGCCTGAAGACACAATATATGGGATAAATCTACTTACGCTGTCCTACAAGTAGAACAGTTCAATGAAGTAAACTTAATGTGTGACAAGCTGTTAATTCCTGTATTGCATAAAAAGTTTGCCTTCATTCCAGACCTGTGCTCATTCAGCCTATATATAAGCATTTGTAAATCAACTTTTTTTTTGCTTAGAAAAAAGAAAAGAAACAAAATCTGTTACCCAACACTCCACATACTCTTTAAATCTTGTGATTCAAAATACATCAGACAGTAAAGGCTCTATATCAGTACTATTACTGTTATTATCCTGAAATTTCAAGTAGATTCCAATTCTTCTTCACTAAAATATCTGAAGAATTCACAAAGGAGGTGATATATTCTCCCTGCACTCAACTCACAGGAATCCATTACCACTGAGGAACATATCTGTGTTTGCTTCCAGTGTTTCTGACTCTTTGTGGACTCTGAATGACTTTTTGAATTTATCAGGTTTCTTGTTTACTTTTAGTCACCCTAAGGCCTCATAAGAACCTGCGCATTAGTGAGTTATGGCCAACTTCAGTTTCAAACTGAGTGTGTTTGGGGGCAGGGCAAGTTTTGTTCCAGATTCTATAAATGCAAATATTTCCATCCAATATATGCCAACTGAAAATAAATTTACTATGGAAACAGAATCTAAAGTAGATGGCAGATAACAGTGATGTTCAGGAAATACCATTTAACTTTAGTAATACAAGAAACAAATAAGGAAGATGACAAGGTAAAGAAACTAAATATTTAAAATAAAGACAAAAAGTGAACTCCACCAAACACATAACCTGTATCTAGAATGCTATATATTTACGGTAATGAAATGTCAAAAAATATGGTAGGTGGGTTTTTTTTTCCCGAGGATTATTAACTGTGCTTTGCTGATAAATAGCTGAACTGGTTTAGATGCTCCTTTCTATATTTAGAACATTAAAAAAAAAAAAAAGACATCTGGAGAGACACCAGATGCAGAACTAAAACCTTCTACCTTTCTTTTACAGCAGAGAAAATTTTTAAAGCAGTGCTACTTTCTCTTTGATGTTTTTCTCATGCCTTTTTCAATGTTACCATTCCACTGATTATCACCATATGGTAGTATTGAGTGTTTTTTCTAACTGTACATTTTGAACAGAGTGGTTTGCTTTATAACAGGTGCATGCTATTTTTTCAATATCTTTTCCCATGCCTCACTCAATTCGGGCAGAAGGTGATCAGTTCAAAGTCTTTCACCCACCTTTGCTATACTTCCTCTCAATGAACTTCTTTTTCTCTTGGGGAGTCTTGAGGGAAAGAACATCAGCTGAATGCAGGCTCCACCTTGAACAGCAACCATCCACCTTTCTTTTTTCACAGGAAGTTGAAATTTTTATTTCCTTTCATGGAGGTCTACATTTGTCACCACTTGCAGCATTCTGTAACCTAGGGAAAGCTTTGCATTTGCTCTTCCACTAGTATTCTAGGAGCTAAAATTACTGCAAAATCCCACACAATAAATCAGAGGTTTGTGCCAAATAGGACTAATTTGTTCACCTTTTACAGAAGGACCAATTACACATAGTCAAAATAAGTAGGTTTTAACTCAATCTCTGTATAAAATGTGAACATTTGATACAGAGATTGCTCAAGCAATGGCTGAGAAAAGACTGTTTGGTGTTTTTTATTTTGAAATCCTATTTCTCTATATCTTTCCTAAGTCACTCCCCTGTTGAATAATGAGTATTTAAAATTGGTAAATTAACGGCAGGTAGGCCAAAATGGTCAGAGGGTGAGGTTTAGCACCTTGAACAGCTCCAGGGGGAAAAAAACCCTTTGAAATCCAGAGGATTAGTCAACACAAAGGAAATGCCTCAGCATTGTCTGTTTTCAAGAACATGTTGAAAGCTGACATCCCTAGATACTGACATTTTAAATCATGTAAACAAATGTCTAATTTAAGAGAATTTATCAGTGCAATTCAGAAATAGTAAAGGAGCTCAAAGAAGTGTCCAGCTTACTGTGTTTCCAGAGGGTTGGTCTAAAAGCATACACCTTTAGTAGAGCACCAGGATGCACAAAGCATCCTGGTTTCATTGTGAAAAAATCTGAGTTTTCACAGGTCTGTAATCTTCAAGTGCCAACAACTAGGTTCCAAGTACCACTTGAACTTGTGAAACTGTTTTCTCGATATAAAATGAGTACTGGCATGCCTTTACGTGTGCCATACGCTTACACTTCCTATCACAAGCTGCATAGTTAAACATATTTCCTTAATAGACTTCAACCTGAAAAGCAAGAAAAGGTTTCTTGGCTGCTAAACATGACTTAGGAAATTCACATTTGCGATCTAATATCCTTAGCGCAACTCCAGTGGTATATTTATACTCAGGGTGGTAACCAGGGCAGAACAGTGATCCAGACTAACAATTTACAGTCTTAGTTATTTTAGACACCTTCAGTTCAAGTATCAGCTGCTTGTATGAATATACTTCAAGTAATGTAAGCAAGTTCAGAAATTATGCTACTGGTAGGGCTGACATAAACCACTATGAGCCTTGACATGCACAATCTAAACTATGAATGCACATGGAGCACACTGACAGATCATGTTTTCAAATGTGCTGAAAAGCATTTAAAAAGCTTTTGACCAAGTGAAATTAGCAAATAAGACTTAGACCAAAATCTCACAGTAGACATTGGGAACCATTTTAGAGCTTCAATAGGCTATAAGTCTGCTACAAAGCAACTATTAGCCAAGTAGAAAAAAATGTTATTTTTCTACTTTTAAACATCCAGCAAGATTAATAAAAAGGTGGGGAAAGCAACCATAAGGACTTAGCACTGTTTTCTGGAAGTAAATCAGTTTGTTTTATTATTTAGTAACAGAACAAAGTTACCAGCTTCTAGTTTGATGTACAGTTGATTATAAAATTTTGCACAAAAAAACCCCAAAAAACAAAACTCCCAAGAAAAACCCCACATATTCCCCAGATCCTGATTTTTTTCTTTACATTCACATTTAAGATTATTAATGTCATAACAATTTGTAGCAAAGTAATCACAGAAGAAACTTACTCCTGATGCAAAGAGCTGATGCCAGGACATTAAAATTACTGTTGCAGTTCTATTGCCACTCTGAACTCTAGGCATTTTCCTTCATTTATTTTTACTCTGCTGGTCTCAAACATTCCAGTGATCAACTCACAAAAGTTCATATGTAGTTTGTAGGAATCCCTTGAGCTGTGACTATAGAGCTTCAGCAGCAGACGGTGTGGTCTTGCCCAAGTAAAGCAATGAAGACCAATTTTTCCACTGCTGAAGTTTGTCCTCAGCTGTGGATAAACTTCCTCTGTAAAACTCCTGCTGTTTAAACTGTCTTCTATGGAGACATCAGCTTAAAGCTAATTTCCTTGAAGCTCAAATACTGTGAGATATTAATTTTACCCAATAGTCCAGAGGAAAGGAATGAACAGATAACGCTGTTACTTTGGCTTACCCAATATACCAAGGCAACAAAGTCTTAAGGGCAATGGTACTCCATAAAGTCACACATCCATTGACCCCCTACACTGCATCCAACATTGCATGCCCCTAGAAGAATGAAAAACATGGGGTTTTGTGCTTTTTCTGATAATACTGTCACTGATTTCGACAATTTGTATTGAAAGAGCCTCCTTGTACAAAAATGACATTTAAAAAAAATATTTTTCAGATACCCTCTACTGGACTTCTTTTTCCATGAGAATATCCAGTTATCTTACCATCTACACGAAATTTTAGTGTTCACAGCAGATTGCAATGAGGAACTACATTGTTCTGCTGCACACTGAATGACAAACAGTCTTCTTTGGTTTGCTTTACATTTAAACCCATATTCAACTTCATTTGTGATTTTTATTGTCCTGTCTTTCAGTTTAATACAGTGTCTTAATATAGTTCTTAATATCTGCTCCCACCTGAAACAAACCTTATAAACCAACATACCTTCTTACATAATTTTGAGATCACTGGTAAATCTAAAAAGCTGCCTGCACCTGCACAGTTGCAGAGTCCCTGAAAAACTGGAGGGGTGACCTTGCTATGCTGTGAAAACTGGCCATTTATTCTGGCATTGTTCTATTTATTTTTCAACAAACCACCAGGCTCTTTCAGGATCTGTATTCTTAAACAGTCAAATAATGCTGAGGGATCTTGTCAGGTGACCTCTGGAAATGAAAGAGGTTTATTTATACTCAGCACTGGTAAGACCACGCCTGAAGTCCCATGTCTACATCTGGGTTCTCCAATACAAAAGGGAGCTGGGACTATTCAGCTTGAAGATGATTTATGGGAAATCTTAGCAGTGTGTATGAACACCTGAAGGAAAGAGGATTGAGCCAGACTCTTTTTTGGTGCCCACTTATAGGTCAAAATGTAATAGGCACAAATTGAAACATCGGAGGATCTTTCTGAAAGTAAGGAGGCCTGTGAGGGTGACTGGGAACAGGAACAGACAGCCCAAAAAAGAGTTGGAGTCACTTGCCCTGGAGATATTAAAAAAACTATCTCAATATGTTCCTGACCATCCAGCTCTAGGTGGCAGGGGCATTGCAGGAGGTAATTTCTAGAGATCCCTTCAAATTTCAGCCATTATGTGATTCTGTCATACCAACCAAACATTTCATATCCACATTCTTGGTTAGAAAGTGGAGTTCTTGCTAAAAACTCCAACAGATTTCAGATGCAGTATTAGCTCTTCATCTCAAGCTATTCTACAATGAAGAAAAGACTTGTTAAACTGATTTTTACACAACAGATATATCTTCCCCTTCACACCCCCCACCCCAAAAATCCCCCACCCAAACCAGTATGCTCCTTTATTTTTAAATACACTAATAAAAATATTTATGAAAACCAAACTCTATGCACTCCTAAAACTACAGATTAGAAAACAAACCACTTTTCATTTTTCCAACTGACTTCCCTCTTTCCTCTTTTTATTACACATTATGTGTACAAACTTGGGATGATTTAAAATGATCTAAGTTTCCCTTGCATCAGTTCCAGAGTACTAAGTGAACAATTCTCTAGAGGAGGTCTGAATCGAACATCTGCAAACAGTTGCAAAAATAGCCAACACTAGAAAGAGCTCTGAGAAAGTTAAGTTAAAAAAAGCTGGTAGTTTGCATGGGCTGGTATAACTCGAACAAATTCCAAATCACTAGTGCAGTCAGAATTACAACGCTGCACAGAAATCTATTTTTGAAGTGAAGCATCTAGTAAAAAGTGGTTCTGAAGATTTAGTTTGCCTTATTTAGTCAGGCAAAACAGTTCTGTAAATGAGATTACTTTTGGAAATAAAAAGTGGACATGGATAAGGTGAAGGAGTTTTGCTGTACTATTAGGAGGACTTTGTACTTCTTAGTTCTCTATTTCTTACTTTTGTATGGTTTAGTCAATCTGTGCCTCTTGAAAGCAAGTTGGAATAAGTCAGTCTCTGTAAGCAGAGATGCTGAATGAGTCTCAGTGACAACTTGCATTAGGTAATGCAAGATAGCTGTTTACAACACATTATCCTAGACAAATATTCAATTTCTAAATATCACCTAAATCTCCTTATCTTTTTCTTTTCATGCCACAACAATACAATCCTTGATTGACTAAGAAGTATTCAATTTTATCTCTCTAGTCTTTGTTTTTTGAGATATGGAAGTTCCTTCTTGCTGCTCCACTCCCTTCAATTACTTTTATACGAGTTTCTATATTAGAACATTTTGCTATACAACACTGATCTACCTTCCCATTCTAAACATTGATAAAACTATTTCAAACTCTGTAAATGTTGACTGGGAATGAAAGAATATCTTTCAAGAGCAACCATTGCCACAAATTTGAAAAGGATAGTTGCTCTAAAAGTAATTTTGAACCCTCTGAGAAAAAAATCATTACACCTTCCCACTCTCCCCTACTGACATCCAGGTGAAACTACTAATGAGCAAAGGTCATGTAAATTTGTGTCCAAAGACAATCTGCCTTGCCAAGAGCCAATAGAATTATTACTCAGCTGGGGCTAACTTTCTATTCCTGGGGGGGGGGTTCACAGCAGAAAGACTTGGACTAATCCCAAGAGCACATAATGTTTAATCAGCTATAATCAGACAGTTGTGCTACCTTCTCCACATTTGTGTTAGATACCCAAAACTCTTTTTTGTTAGTCCAGATGTGTGCTTTACATGTGCTTAGCCATCAAGAAATAGAAAGTATTCTAGGAATAAGCTAAGGAAAAGTTTTTCCTGCTATTCCAAAACATTAATAACTCCCAGCCATCCTTGCAGCATTTTTTTTCTAAATTGTAATGGGATTAGGGGCATGCAGATATATTTGAATTTCACAGTTCATTCCTAAGATGGTAAGAGGATATAAGGGGATGTTTCAACCACCTGGGTTAAATTTCCAGTCTTGAAGTTCAAAACACAAAAGATTACACCAATCAGTCCTTAGAGTGCTTCAGCACTAGACTCTCTCCCCTTTGTTGTCTGTTGGTATCAAGAATAGTAAAACTGTGTTACAGTAAACTAACCTGTTCTTGTTTGTTCCAAGAGAACTTATCCTCAAAGGATTTACCTATCACATAACGTTAACATGGGGGAACTATTAACTTGTTCAACTATTGTTACAACCACACCTAGGAAATTACTTCTCTGCAGCATTCTGTTGAAGCTTCCATTTCACAGATAAAAATTAGCTTGGAGGATGCTGCCCCTCCCTTCAGACTGATGAGAGAAATAAGAGCAGAGGAAAATACACCCCTGGCTGCAATCTTCCAAGGCCTGCTTGGCTAGTATTTAGCAGACAAGTCAAACTTTTCCTTCGACCTGCTCTTTTTTAAATGCACAACTCATAGAGGGTGGAATCTGATATGGACCTCCAAAAATTAAAGCGCCAGGCTTCAGCTGCTAAAAGATGATCCCATACACATGCAAATAACAAGAATCCTGGCTTTAGGTGTTTTCAATTATATCAAGTTCATGGATAAAGACCACTTTGTTGATCATAGTGAGTATTACAAAAAATCCAAGATGAGCTGAATGCATTTCATGCCACAGGTAATACCAAGGTGTATTTTCTACACAGCAGTATGATACTTCCAAAAACAACTGAAAGAAATCCTGGTCTATTTTGCAGAGAAAGTAATCTCAAAGAGAAAATGGATAGATGAGTAAAGTCTGCATGATTCAGCACCTTCTCTTTTGGGGCTTAAACTGGGAAGTCAGTTTTATGTGTAGTCGCTTTTCCAGCTGTTGAAAAGCACTCTTTTGAAATATTTTTCCCTTCACTTCCAAAGTACTGAGCCACTCTAAACACATTAAATATTTCAATTTTTTTTTTCCTCAAGCACGAATGCTTGCTGCAGAAATTGTTTATAATTCACTCATGAAGCCAGGTGTGAAAGTCAAAGCCAGCTCAGCACAGCCAAATTATCCCCCCATTAACTGGCAGTAACCTTTATACCTCATAGAAGCTAATTTAAGCCAAAGGCCACAAGTCCTTAACATACGTTTCCCTAGAGGAACATACAGCTTGTTCTAACTGCTAAAGAGAGAGAGGGGATAAAAGTACAGGAAATAATAAAGGCAAGTGGTAGAACTGTTCACATGCACAAAAAGGACGGATAGAAGTAGACTACACATGATAATTGTACTCAGTGGACAAATATTAGTGTTTTTGTACTGATCAGGAATCACTGAATTAATTTACCTGATTTTCCTATGCTATGAATAAAAGCATTCATGAGGAAGTCTTCACCAGGGATGGATAAAGAACAATATTGCAAATCTTTCATTGAGATTTTTTAAATGGCACCAAAATTATATTCCCTGAGAAGAGGGTTGGATTGGGTTTTTTTCAAATAAAAATGATAGAGTATGTGGTAGCATAAGAGAATCACCAAACAAATTAGACCCAGACATCATCCAAAACCTCATCTGAAATTTCTTAGAAGTAACAAATTTACAAAGGACTTGTAAGGCCATGGAGACTATTGAAATTGACTTGTGGTGACTGAAGTTGTCTGCATTGAAATGAGGATCCACAGGTCTGCCTCTTGAAAAGAATGTTGCAGCCAGTTTATTTTATTCCTCATTTCTCTTTCCTTTTAAGAAAGCAAAGTTTTGTATCCAGCTGCACATTCCCAAGAAAATGGAGATCGATATAGTTATTTTCACTTTTTTCCCGGTGGCTTGCCTAGCATATAATGGAAAAGGGCATTTTTCCAGATGCTGACCATGAATGCATTGTTTGTACATAATATGTTCCTCATTTTACTTTTTTAAAAAGAAAAAAAATTGGAAAATAATACCAGTTTTAAAATACAAACCAAAACAATCCCAAACTAGTAAAACCCAAACCACATGGGATAATGAAAATGAGATGTATGTAAATAGTTTGGTCTTGCCTTTCAGAACCTGGATGGAAATTAGAGTAGAGCCTGGCTCATAATCAGAACACCCACTTGACAAAAGAGGTTTACAACAGCCAAACAATCCACTTAACAGCAAGAGGCATGTTGTAAACGAGGAGTTGGTGTTATGTGACAGCCAAACTTTTCAGCAAAGCATCTTTTAAACAAGAGAACATGCTGCAAAGCATTCCCATATATCTTTTCTATGAGGCTAAACAACTTTTAAAGGTATTAAAACAGTTCTAATTAAAAAAATTAACATGCATTTCCAAAATAAAAAAAAAATTACTTCATTTTAGGTACATAAAAGATGAAAAAAATTACACTTGGTCACCATGTGAATTTGTTTATCAGAGTAAAAATATGTGCAGCGTAGGTATAATAACCAGGCAAGTACAGAGAGAAGGACACCATGTTAAGAGACACTGATAATTGCAGCACACAGTCTGCAGGGAGTTCTCTCTTTCTGTAAGTTACAACAAAAATTATTTGTAAAGCAGTACTCAGATACAATTGATACTGAAAGAAGACCTTAGAGCTAGTTAATACTGATGTGACATCCTGCTAGGCTCTTCAGTGTCATTAAAACGGTGGAAAAATAAGCAGTCTTCAACCTCCTACCTCAAATCAGACATGAGCCCTGTATTTCAGTACCATAAAATAAAGTGTGTTATTTCTCTTTTCTGGGCAAATGTTATATTAACTTGCAGCTCATACTTCATATTGTCAGCTCTTCTGAGCTAACATAAAAATGTCTCCTTATTACCATTTATTCCAATTAGCTTTGCAAAGGTAGAAGGAAAATAGAGTCTTTCTTCTTTCATATCCTGACATTTGCTATTCTTTCCTTAGATGAAAAATAATTACATTCCTGGTAATGTCACTACACAAATGTTACCAAAGGCAATAACCAGACATACAAAACCATTATTACCAGCCATTAGCTGTCATTGAGATTAACTTTGTAACTCAATAGCTTGTAGAGATGTAACAAAAAAAGGCAGTTTTTGTATTTTTCACCAGACCATTGAAGGTTATAAAGAAATTTGAAAAATTCCCTATAGAAAGGCACAGAAAAACTCCACATTTTTGCACCAGAAGAGGAATTCCTGTTTAGTGAACTTTAACTATTTCGTGAACATTATCAACTATTTTCAACTTCAAAGAGAAGTCTACAGAGAAATCAGATAAAATGCCAGTGGTATGTCTCTCTACACATATAAAATATCAGCTATAACTGTTCCTCTAAATTTTACTTCCATAATAATCTTTCACTCTTCCTCTTTTACTCTGGCAGAGGTGTGGGAAGAGACATTTTCTCTACATTTATGTGGGGGTCTCCGGAAGCCAGAACAACTGAAGGAATACAGTGTTTCTGCTCAACTCTTTTACGTATTCTGGAAACAACAGCAAACACATGCTATCTTCTTTAGTAGCAGTGAATAAAATTGCAAATTAATAGACAGCACTGAAACCGCATTTTAAGTGGGCTCAAACATCAGAGGTTTACAAGCAGGGCTGCAACCACTGTGCAACTCCTAATCTAGGTGCTTAGATACTATAGATTTCCCCAGTGGAATGCGCAAGCAGGATAGGAGAGAGATTTGGAACATCAAGATATTCAGCTGAGATTATTCTGGAGAGTAGCAAAATATCTTTTATTTTTCCCCTCCTCCTATTTCTGTCAAGAATGCATAAGCTTCACTAACACTTGGTTTATTTAGACTTTAAGACTACTGTTTCCTTCAGGTTAATATTGTGTAGCACTTGCAAACCAAATCTTTTCAGGTAGGTTTCTTGATAAATTTAATTATTTTCGACAGTAATACAGAAATTTAAGAGTGAAACCTACTTCATATTTGGAGTAACAAAAGGCAAGACCAAATCCATTTGAAGGAGATATTTTCAACTGGGATCCTCAAATGAAAGGAAGAAACTAAGAAATGCAAAATAAAAACTAAAGCCTTTTGATTCCAAAACAAGCAAATAATCCAAACAACTAAAACAGAGGCAACCCCATTAAATATTTGTGCAACAGACATCTTCAATTACAAAGCTCACATGGGACTGGCAGAGTAATTTGTTAGAAACTTAAACTGGCAGTCACACCTCTGATTTTTTCTGATGGAGTTTTTAAGAGTTTTGGGTTTTTTTCCCCAAAACATTATGAAATATAAACATTCTTCCTTCACTTATTCATAGAAACAAAATTCCACAAATACTATGGATATACAAACAAACTTCTTTGTGTTTACTTGGGTGGTGTTTTTTAATTTATTTGTGCATTTATAAATACCTGTCCACAATTTTTTTTTACAAATAAAGATATAATCAAGATATTGTAAGTAATGTCTCCATTAAATCAGTTTTATCCTTTGTGATTATAGACTGTTTTAAAAAACAGATGCTATACTTAATCTAAGATAAGCATTTCAGTATATTCATATAAGGCTCAGTCAGGCAAGACCGGTACTTCTATAAGAAATATTTTATGATTATGATTATGCTAATTTAATTGTTACATCAGGAGAGGAAATGTCTCCCTGTAGGGTTTCTATTTTAATTTTCTCCTCTCAGTAGAAATTACAATTTTTCTTTTTCAGATACAGAATTTACATTGACTTAAATGAAAATGTCTATCAGTGCCACCCCACCCCAGCCAAAGCAGTCACTTAAGAGATAGTAAAAGAACAAGTCCAAGTATATAAGCCTATTTTCATATACAAGTGCAAGTATAAAGCTATCTCATCTATGATTTCAGATCTTGGAATCTGCACCTTCCTGTGGCTTAATTATGCACATTTTGAAGAAATATGGACTTTTTTTTTTCCCTTTTAATTCAACATCTGTTGCTGTAATTTGAAAATCTCCAGTTCTTGGATTTAAAGAGATAATAACCAACTCTTCCTATTCATGTACTTTCAGACAAATGAGTACAGGTACAACTTACTGCTCACCAACTCCTAATCAAGAAAGATAATAAATTTTTTATTTTTTTTTTTTTAGTTCTCAAGCTGTAATTGATCATTTTGCTGTATCTGTATGCCTCTGTTTGACAGTTATGTTGCAGAACATTTACTTTTTCAAAAAATAAAACCAAAAGTTGTAACAACAAATTAAAAATCCCTCTTTCAGGCAGATGCAAGCATCACAAACCAATTCCTGTTCACAAAATAGTCATAAGGTATACTGTCTCAAAATCTTCCAAGAAAAGTGACTTAAACAACATGTTTGTCCCATTTTGCAGTTACAGGTGCAATTTCCCACCATCCAAGGTGCCCTTCTCCTCAAGTATTTTCCTATACAGATGTAATTTAAACCACAAAACCCGAGAGTTTGAAATGTTTCTACCCCTCAGGTCTGGACTTCTTATCTCTTCCTTCCTCCCACTCTTTTTTTTTCACTCATTCCACCTTACTCCTTGTGCTTGCTAGAAGCAAAGACAAATGGAGTTCAGCTATCCTGAGTTCCTCCACTGTTTTTCTCTACATGTACTTGGCTGCATATCGTTTTTTCTCCTGACAAACATCAGAGAGAACACACAGGGAATGCCAGGCCCCCATGTGTCTGGGGAGCTTAGAAGTACTAGGATGGGTACACAGCTAAAACACAAGGAAATGAAGAATTGTTGAAGGACATTTTTATGTACATCACAGCTTCCAGATATGGATACAAAGCTCTCAGTTAGGGATGAAAGAAGGAAGAGGTCAGAAGAAGGAGAAGAGACACTATGATGAATAAAGGCATCCATCTTTTTCAAATTGTGCTTTCCGACTCAGCTGGAAAATAAATCATAATTAATATAAAGATGTAGCTCCCTGAATATATCTTCCACTACTTAGTTTTCAGACACCTCTATTTAGGAAATGAAACATTGTCTTTAGTTGCACTAAGAATTATGCTAGGTAATTTAAGCTGTCTGTACTTTTTAATTATTCTAAAAATTTAAGTGGAAAGTCATATATTTCAGATGACCCTATATAACTCCAAGAGCTTTTCTCTTTTGTTATTCCATGTGCCTTCTGAACCAAAACTGCGAGCAGAATATCACACCACAATCTAACAGATATTCTTCACGCAAAGAGTATGCCTAAGAAAAATGTGAAAAAGCAGGCGCACCCACATATCCACAAGGGATTGCTGCGAGGTTGTGTGCTTGTGCTACTCCTCTTTATGCATGATGTGAGAAAGGTGGGTGTATAAAAATGCTGTACACTATTTTGAGAGCATACACTGCCAAGGCATTAACAACAAGTATTAGCAGATGCTAATCTATGTGTTAGGCTGGACATGCAGATTGGCCAGGCAGAATGAGGATTAGAGGCATCACCTACAAGAATGCTTTGCAACTGCTGGCCAAATGAAAGCACAGGTGGCTTCCAATCTGGGACTACATATTGCACCACAGCATGTTCCTCACTGTGGAAAAACATAATTACATTAGGAGGACACAAGAAGAATGTAATGAATACACCAGGAGCACTTACAGATAATTTCCAGTGGCTTCTGCCAGTTCCAAGAAAACAGAGTTAAAGTTATGTGCTCATATACCTAAGTCTTCATTTCCTCATCAAGCATTTGCTGAACTCATTATCCTGGGAAATCACATGGTGTAAACCCATAACCTTAAACATTTTAATTTGTGCAAAATTTTTAAATTTACAGTTATTACATGTAAGCATAAAAAGATACTTTTGTACTTTTTCATCAAGAATCAAATGTCTTTGCGGGACAATTTTTTGTTCTGTAGTGAATATATTTTTGAGACACAAAGGGCAGAACTTCACTGGAAAGGTGAGTACTTTATGCTTATTCGAGTGATCATTTAAGCAACATAAACTTGTTTCTTCTTTATGAAGATTAAGTATTAGCATTTGTTATTTTTTACTTTTACAGTTATTCTACATTTCACCATGCAGAAATGCAACTTCTGGACAAATCATTTGAAATTCTTTGAACTATCAATGGAAATAAGAGATTTTTTTTTTCTTTTTCAAGCACTGTGGGGTTTCATATATAATAGAAATTCCATAGATCAGTGTTTTAAATGTCTCTTCCTGTACGCTTACTGTCAAAGAAGACACATGAAAGAGGGGCAAACAGAAGAAATTACTCAAAACAGAGAATGTGTAAATGATAGACTAGGAAATGCTCCTCAATGCTTTTTTCTTTACTATATTTGTGTAGTATTCATGTATTTATGTAAGAGTCACATTATAGCTAAACATGAACAAAACTGTCCTGTGAGTTCCACTGTTTATTATTGTCTCAAAAAGATCAAGCAAATATAGTAATTACTAGTTATAGACCTCTTTTAAGTGTAGTATGTCACTTTGTATACACTTTTGCTCTTGTTTAATTGCATCTAAAATATATTATCATATCATAGGCAACTTCTTCCTCTCTCATGAAATATAAATTCAGGTTTTTTTACATTTTCAATTTAAATATTCTCAGTATTACTAATGACAATACTTACACAATTCTTGAAAACTTGACTACTTGAGAAAAGAACTGAAGCTGGTGAGTGAACAGGTCATCTTGTACTTTTCCTTTTCGGAGAAGAACACTCATCATCCAGCCATGTAGGGCAAATGGTGTTTTCCATAGTGAGGCAAATACTTTGCCAACAAATACTTCTTTAGGTTCACTAAAAATTATATGAGCTCTAAGACTTTAATTCCATTGATTTCTCTGTGCTAGTGACAGTTCAAGCAACAATTCCTAAAACAAGATTCTCTCACTTTGCACTATACCTTTTTGTTTAAAATTACTTGCCAACATTCACATGAAGAAGAAATGCTATGCTATTCTCTGGATTTTCATCCACTTATATTTGGGCCCACCTCAATTTTATAGATAGTTGTTTTTGATAAACTTTAGGAAAAAAGATATTAATTTACACATATAGGCCAGCTTGAAAATGCACAAATGTAGATCTCAGTGTCATTTTGGCAGGATTTAAGAATAACTAGAGAAGAAAGAGGGACAAGGCTTCAATTGATGATCTTAATTGTAGTACCATTAGGAGGCTTATGAGACAGCTCAAGAGGGAGCATTTCACAAGGCATAAAGTGGTAGAACACTGGTGAATGGCTTCAAGCTGAAGAAGAATAGGTTTAGATTAAATATGAGGAAGCACCTCTTTACTGTGACAGTGGTGAGGCACTGGAACAAATTTTCCAGAGTTTGTGGACTCACCATCCCTGGGGGTTGGGCAGGAATCTGTTAGGATCACAGAGTATTCTGAGTTGGAAGGGACTCACCATTGAGTCCAGCTCTTAAGAGAATGGTCTCCCTACAGGGAATGAACCTGCAACTTTGGCATTATAAGCACTATACTGTAATCAACTGCTTTTCAAGGTCAGGCTGGACAGGGTTACCTGGTCTAGCAGAAGGTTCCCTGCCCACAGCAAGGGGATCGGAGCTAGGTGATATTTAAGTTCTCTTCCAACCCAAACCATTCTATGATTCTACCAATTGCTTTCTCTATCAATCACATATCCGGTTATACAAATAATGCATTTTCCATAATGGAGTGCTATAGACATAAACAATGATGGAAATAGTGTACTTCAACTGGTTGGTAGGATATGGGAAAACAATTCTGACTTTCCTTTGCCTGAAGAAGTTAGAATTATGATCAAGGAAAGTTCCTCCAGCTTCTTCTTTTGAGAGATCCTCCTGTACCTGGCATAATTCTGATATTTCTCATTTCCTCTAAATAGTCTTAGTGACCATCTAATTCTTTAAAGCTGCCATGAAAATGAAAGCAGTAAGGTACGGACACAGTTAATATCATTGTATTCCATTCCAATTATTCCCTGAAATGTCTTTATTATTTATTTCTTTCTTCCTGGCTCACCCTCCTCCACAACAGGAAAGAATTTAAGAGTAGAAGATTGATTTTAGTACAAAGCATCAATTTGTTTCATTAAACAGAACTGGTAAAAACAGGAAAATATTTGTGTGCAAAGCTGCAATTCCTCCTAACATAGCCAGACAGGATTGGTCAAAACCAGCCTACTGAAACCTCAAAGAAGAAGATAAGCACTTTAGAACAAACCTTTCCAGACCATATTTACAATTTCTTTGGATGTTTGAGTTTGTTTCAAACCCATACCTTATCAAGTAAAAGTTTTCAATTTGCTTTTGCAAAAAATAGGAACCAAATCTTCAGTTCCTTCTTTTATACAGGATACACTACCTGGAATTGGCTAGCCAATGACACCTTATCAATTTATCACAAATCATCCCATTTGCTTAAGATATGACTATAGCAACTTCAAATCATGTAAGAATAAGATTTTTTCTTTAACAAAATAAAAGAAATTTACTACTCCAAGGACAATTTTCCAAGTGAGTGTGTGGAAATCTGACTGTTGTCCAGATAAAGTGAAATGTTTATGCCATGCACTGTAATGCCACCTCTATCAGCTGAAGTAAGAAATATATTTTCAACCAGCAGGTCCTCTTTTCATAGAGGATACTTCTATATGTACACATGTGCACACTTCACTGGAGGGTGCCTTCCAGGTGTCCTGCCCAGGAAGTCCTCCCAAGGGTGTCACTGATTGTATGCATTGTCAAAGAGTTAAATCCAAGACTCATTTCCTATAGCATTCAACAGCTGTCATCCCTACAACATTACTGTTCACTTGGAACAGTAATTACATGCCATAATTATGCACTAACAGGGATTTTGCTCTTAGGCTATGAAATTTGGGCCAGCAAGCTCAGTGGTTTAGGTGTTACTCCTTCAAGATTTTCAGCTAAACTATGGAGGAACAAACAATATTTAGAGTATTATTCATGTATTCATGTAGACTTATGTATTAGACTACTAAGGCTTATATCTACTGAAGTATCTATTTGCTTGAAGCAAGCTATTAATAAGGTCTAAAAATTTAATCATACATATTAATTTCTGTAAAAACACCGAGCAAGTTGAGCCAAAGATAAAATGACCATTCAGCCACTCTGCATGCATACTGTTCAGCCCTTGATTTCTACTGACAGCTTCTGTATATTTCCCTTGGCTATTCCCTAACTGAAATAAAAATATCTTGCTCACAGCACAAATTCTTCCTTTGTCCAGAAAAGCTCCCTGACAGTTTTCAGCGATGCCAAAGACATCCCATATTTAGGCTAGGAGGGAAAGGAGGGTTGACAGTCATCTGGTTTGGGTTCCCTTTTATTTTTGTACTCAACTTTGGTGAAAAAACAACAGTGCCAAGCTGTAGGTTTTCCACAGCTACACACCTGTCTGGCATGCTTCAACTCAGGCAAATTCAGCCTGAATGGACTGTGATTAATTTTCCCACCACCACAGAGGTAGTTATAAAACAAACTCACTCTGGTATGCACCAGACTCATAATATCAGATATTTCGCAGTTCACACAAGCAAAATTGTAGGTTAACTACTGTTACATGCAAAAAAAATCACAAATTCTTAGAGCACAATGCACTTTGTGAACATTTCTCCTTTCTCATGTTATAGGTCAAAGTGTTCTGTGCACTGAGAAGTACTGCATACGTACTGATGTGTGAAGAAAGTAAAGCTGAGCTTGGCCACCATGCAGAGAACTGGTCAAAAGCTGCATTTAGCCACTACTCCATAACCAGATGACAGCTCAGACCAGCAGATACAGGTTTTTCTTATTATACTTGTCTCTTTACTACGTTTTCCTTTTTTTGAGTATCTCTTAGATCTACTAACATAAATTTTTATTTCATGCAGACAAGAAAGATCCTGGCAGCTGAATTGAGAGTCCAGTATTTCAGGACAGAAGATTAGAACCTACTTTACTCATCTTTAACTGAAAAGACACTCCTGACTATAGAAGAATTTTCATATTGCAACGAATTTATGTTAAATCCAAATGACATCACATTGTCTGTGAAATTGATTAATGCTCCCACCTGTGGTGGTTTGACAGGAAATGTGTTTTTTGGGATGCTGTGTTTTTGGCCAATAGATATTCAGACTTTAATATTGGCATTTAACCTGGCCATTGGGACATGGACATGCCTCTGAGAACACGGGGTTAAAAGCAGAGCTCTCCCCTGGGAGGGTCCTCTTGGGTTTCCGGCGGGAAAGAGTTCGGGTCTCTCCCCCGGCCCAGCTGCTGGCTGGGCAGGGGGAGGGGAAAAGCCATGTGGCCGAGAGAGGTAGGCCTGAGCCCGGGGGTGGAAGAGTAGAAGAGAGAGAGACCAGGAAACATCGGGCAGCCCCCCCTGAGAGACACAGAGAGAGAGAGAGGGAGAGCCGCTGCCTGAGACTGTAACCTTGAAGCTTGATAAACATGGGCCTGTGCCGGCAGCACGGCTGGGACGGAGAAGAAAGAGGAGTTCAGCCGGCCGCTTGTAAGAGCTTTTAACCCCTTTTTGGAAAATGAGAACTTTACAGAACATTGACCTTTCCTAGAAGATAGAGTAGAAGATGAGGAAAGAAATGGGCCAGTGTGAGAGAAGTCTGGGCGAGTGAGAGATAGTAGAAGAATAGAGAAGAATCCTAGTGAGAAGAGATGATAGAGTAGCTTTTGCTGGACTCTTTTTGTATAGCCATGGACAGAACCATGTTCCTTGTGATACAGAGACTGCATTCTAGGGAGAGGCAATAGCCTCAGAACCAAGAGAGTTCAGTGTTGATGCCCCTCGGCCCCAGGGGGTGAAAATATGGGGGGGACAGGTGTCCCAAAGGAGAGATTGTGAAGACAGGTGTCCCAAAAGAGAAACTGTGCCTTTTTTAGATCGGGACAGAGCATCCTTAAAAGACAACCCTAGAAGCAGTTCTAGTCCGTGTTCAGTAGTGAGAGCACTGGACATGAAAAGGAAGAAGTCACTATAGCAGATGTTCTCCGAGCAGTGCCACGAGTGACACGGAAACACACGAGGCTTCGACTGTGTTTCCAGGAGAAGCCCATGGTACAAGAAAGACTCCTCTCCTCCTGATGAACTGAAGATTGATTGTCTAAAAAGTGCTGCTAGACCGAGAGTTAGTGATTTGAAGAACAAATGTATTGAGTTGGAAATTTAGTGGGGAGAAGAAGAAATGCATTTGTGAAGTTTTCATTTTCCCTGTGTGTGTGTTCCTTTTTATCTGTAGTTGTAGAGTAGTTAATAAAGTTCTAGTTCTTTTTCCCTAAGTAAGAGCCTGCTTTGCTTATTCCTGGTCACATCTCACAGCAGAAACCAGAGAGAAGGTATCTTCATGGGGGCACTGGCATTGTGCCAGTGTCAAACCATGACACCACCCCACTAGCATGGCAATTTAAATAAAACAAATTTTTTTTTTAAATTTTAACTTTGCTCACACTTGACATAAAATTTCCAAAAGCCCAGTTTTCATCCTAGCATAAGAACTGAATTATGGTCTTGTCCAGGGTGGAATACCAGGAAAACAAAGATTAGGAGATGAAGCATCTTCATAATTAAGCTGTTTTTCTCAGCTGTTTTTCTCTTTTCTTATTTTGCACTGACCAATAACACTATTTAAGGTATACAGTCAGCATCATTCAATCTAAAGGAATGTCCTATCTCAGTATTAGCTTAAACTTCTATTGATATTTAAACTGCATCACACAGCAGTGAATGTCTGCAAGTACAAAAGCTGCCATTTTTAAATGCTACCTGACTCATGCATATTTTACATACAAGATAAATTGTTCTTTTTATCCATAAGCAGTTGAAGTGATTTTGTCTCTAGTTGAGAGATTCTATATATGTGACTTTCTCACCATCAGTGTCACTTGAGAATTGTTAGCAAAGATATTTGCATATATGCATGCCACTTTCCATTTTAAATGGACTAGACATACTAAATCCACCTTCTCCTGCCAGAGGATGCCTTAACAGTTTAGAGATATTTGTTGCAATATCATTCTTTCAAGGCACCAATGAGACCACTTAACTCAGTTTTGACATCTGTGTTTCAAAACAGGTGTGCAAATTGAAAGATTCAGAACAAATTGTACAATTCATTAAGGAACTATTTTGCCTCATGATATTTTGCCTCAGAAACCTAATTTAGTAAGTGAAACAAACACAGATTGCTTAAATTTAGTTGTAAATATCTACTTATGTTTCAATAGTAGAGTACTCTCTGAATTGACAAACAAAGTCATAAAAATATCTGATACCCATAAACAGAAGCCTGGACACTGTGGATTGGAAATTAGTGGAGAACATGCTTAATTATTTTATAACTCTAATTGAATTTCATAATTTGTTTACCTAGAGTTGAATCACTGTTAAAAATAAGTTTGAGTTCATCATTTTTCAAAATTTAACTTCAAAATAGTTAAATTTTGTTAATTTTTCATGAGTAACTGAGAGTTCAAAACAAAATGGTACTATAAAATAGAACAATCACATTTTTTCCAAAAATTTTGAAATATGCTTAGAATTTGAATGAAAATACATAAATACTGAATTTTACTTGTTTAAGTTTTGATAAATGTATATCTTCTTACAAGCAAAAATAAAAAACCAAAAGCACTGTTCAAAAATTCCCAAGCAATTATAATCATGACCGCCCAAAATGAAAACACATGGCGCTTTCTGGTGAAGAGCACCTGAAAAAAACATTCAGAAGTAAAGATTATGTTTTCTTTCCTGCAAGCCAGGCAGAAACAAAACTAAGACATTAGTTCAAAAGTGAGTTCCCTGGCTGAGGCATGACACTGAGCTCTACAGTGCTTATAATATGGAAGAGAATTTGCCATACGCAGAAACATCCGAGCATACTCAAGCATGCTTTACACTTCTGTTACCTCCTGGCTGCGCTGCAGAGATAAAAGGCTTTGTCTATCAGAGCATAACTGTAAGTCAATTTGATGAACTTCTGAAGGATTCTACCTAAATGTGCTCAAAATCTATTAAAATAGTCTGGCTTTATCCTCACAAGTGCATAGAATTCACAGAGAAAGAAGAGCAAGTGTTGACGAGAAGCAATTGTCTTGGATGACCTCTATTTTTAACAGCAAGAAGTAACTGTCTGCCTGGAGCTGTGCCTCCAGAAGATGAAAACATTGTTCCAAGATTATTAGTCAGTCATTCCATCTTCAGTCTAGCTAACCAAGTTGGAATAGCCATAAAGTTTTCAGAAAGACTCTTTATTGCAGGTTCTAGATGTCCACCAAGCATTCCAGGCATTTTACCTGAAATTCCATTTAATGCAAAATCTCTTCAACATTATCTGATCTTTTAATTTTAATTTTGTGCATCGCTATGCACCAGAGATCTGGCCACATATTTTACTCATAGGTCTGTAAAGCTTCACGCACAAGTCAGTGTTAGCAGAAATATCCTGTTCAATTTCTAATGTAGGTAGATACAACAAACCAGATCTCAGTAATTTTGCCCCAAGTGTTCCAAAATTTCATGTCTCCAGGAGTGTTGACATAAAACTACCATTATATTCTTTCTTTTTTCCTCACCTTTGTCACTGAAATTCCCATATTTGATATTTTCCCCATAATCAGAACAACATGAAATATCTTTTTTTTTTCCCAAGTGAAAGGTGAGAATCTCACATTCACACACTTTGATTTGGGGAAGCTTAAAAATCCCCCAAAGCAACCAAAACTTCAATATTCCAAGAAAGACTGATCACCATGTTTGCATTATCATGACTACACACTGTTAAGCAGATATTGCTCTCCACAGAGCAGAGAGATGATGCCTTTTTCTTATACAAAGCAGAACAAAAAATTTCAAAGCTTGAATATTTATGTCGATCCTGCCCTTGACATCATTAAGGGAACATATTCAAATACATTTTAAAAAATCAGCATTATCAGAGATGTTTCTTAAGATATTCTAATACGGTAAATAACAATAATTTTGTTCATTCATGCTGCATTGTGCTGCATTATCACCAGCAGATGATGTAATACTTCCTTCTTCTCCAAATGCCTTGCACTGAGGTCATTATAATTTCTTTAAACTATGACTTCATTCTGGTTTCCTTCCCTGGAGGACTGCATAGAGACTACCAATAATCCCTGTGAAAACTGCAACACAAAACAAATATTAACGTTGTTCTACCAATCTTTCAAGAGTCAGATATGTGACATAGCTAAGATCCCAGCAATCTTAATATTTCCCAATCTTTGCATATTCATATATATAAAAGATCACACTACGATCTTTAGCTCTATGCATTTAACTTGCTCTTTCTTAAAATACTAACTTCAGTACCCTGTATGATCATGCATGGTTCCACACATGTGAAACATCTTGAGTCCATAGAGAGCACTTCTACACAAGACATGCTATTCAAACAGAAGTGTTAGCTGTAGCTTCACTTTTTGGAACGTCAAGGCACTTCTAAAAATGTTGGCAAAGTATATGTAAATTCAATTTCTACATCTTTTTGCCCCCCAAAAATAGAACTGCCCACCAGCTCTATTTTAAAACATCTCATTTTGAACTTACTGCTTAGCCCAGCCTAAATCTCTACTGCCTGTGATAGCAAGGCTGCCACTCCCCACTCAGTATCTTGCCAGTACTCCACTCTGACCTGTGCAGACAAAAACATGCGAATATAACTTTCATAATATCTCTGTGGATTAGGCACAAATTTCTGTGAGCATGACTAAAGCTGAAGGGCTTTGTAATGTAATAACAGAGAAATAACATAATGGCATATAATGCAGGAGCCATAGAATTCCATAAAGATTTTTCTTAAATGGTTGTTATTTTTTTTTAACTATGAAGTTTCAAATTCCCCTCTGTTTTTCATATAATCAAGAATCTGTGGAGACCAAACTCTATTCATTAGTACCCAGGGACAGGACAATGGTCACAAGTGGAAACACAGGAAGTCTATTCTGAACATCAGGAAAAGTATACTGGAAGGGCAACAGAGCACTGGAACAGGCTGCCCAGAGACATTCTAGAATCTTTGCCAAGATTCATAACTCACCTGGACAAGATCCTATGCAACCTGTTGTAAATGAATCTGCTTTAGCAAAGATGTTGGACTAAATGATCTTCAGAAGTCCCCTCCAAAGCCCTATCATTCTGTGACTCTGTTATTAAAAACACTTAATGGCTCAGGTTGATAATTGCTTTACTGTCTCTCAATTTTCTCATTTGACAGGCCTCATCAATCTCTGCCATTATTGTTACATACCATTCCCACACATCAACACTGCAGGCAGAGCAAGAAAGAAGCCCTAAGGTAATCAATTACAATGGGAGTTCAAACATTGCCTCTATTTGTAGCTGTGTAGGAGAAGAATATAGCTCACTTTTAGTCCTTAGCCTTTAAATCCTACAAAAGTCCCTGATTTTCTTTAAGAACCTCAAGAAGAAAAACTTGTAAATTATCAAGACATTACGTACTATGAATGGCCCTCTGTATCTGTGGTAGGGTTTTTTGTTCCTGTGTTTGTGGAAGCCATTTGTAAGCTCCTCTGTGGGTTCAAGTTTGGGGCGTGCTCCCTTTGCTGGTGGCTTAGGAGTGTGAGGCAGGGAGGCTGCCTGCAGGCCAGAGCTTCTGAAAGAGTTTGAAAGCTTTCAAGGAAACTATTCACTGAACACAGACCACAGCCATCATCTAATCCCGGGAAACAAATATACATATATATATATTTATATATGTACATATGTGTGTGTATGTATGTATTTTTCTTTTGTTTTACCTTTAACTAAAAGTGCTGCTACCACCACTGCAGAGGTACTATAAATGTCAAACATACAGACAGATTTAAAGAATATTAATCATATGCATAAAATAATTTGCTGCTAAGGGACATGGAAGTCCATTGGCACAATGTGCTAAAATCCTTGCATTCATGCAAAAAATCTCTTGGTTTTCACTATTTTCTAAAGTCAGAAATCAAAACTTGGGTTTGATGGATTGCTGTTTTCACCAGTCTTTAGGTTCTTCTGTCCTAGTGAGATGGTGACCAGATTGAAAACTACTCTGTCTCAAATTATTAAGGATTTGTCATAAAATATTTACAGGAAAATGCAAAGCAAGGGTCTAAGATTTGAGACAACCTGTTGTTTATGTTCTCAGAAATTCTGCTTCCAAGGTACCTGAATGCTGTGTTTTGCTGTGTAGCCTCCTGGCTGGCAATTAAGAAAGGCCACAGCTTAGTAGGCTAATTGTGGCCTTTATTACCATTTCTTTGTTCATCAGCATCTGCTGCAAAGAAACCTGACCAGGTTTTCAGCCAATTTCTCAATTTAATCTACCAGTTACACAGACAAAATGACACCTATTCACCTTAATACATGGCCTTTCCCAGCTCTCCACACTTTGTTTAATCACACATTAAATCTAGGGATGATGTGCACATACAGTGTGCACAGCAGAATTTCAACCATGGGATGACAATACACTTAATGAAACAAGAATTATGGTTAAGTTAGTTAAAGGTACTATCAAATAATTGCTAGATGCTGTCACACACATTATTTACTGTTGTATTGCCACAGCATAAAAGGATTAGCTCAACTCTGCATTAGCACTTGAAAATGACAGCTTACTTCTTTCCATCCTTTCTGCACTTCTCATAAATGTTATTTTTAGATGGTATTGGTATTTACATTGGATTCGACCCCATCCTCGACTTCATTGGCAATTATTCAGAAATAAAATCAAGATATTTAAATTGTACTGGACTGTACTGAAAAAAATGAAGTATTTCAAAATAGAACTATATTTTACACTTGTAAGATAGATTTTTGGCCAGTGTTCTCCTGCAAACTACAAAACCAAAAGGCCAATCTCTGTACTTAGCCTGGGAAAGTCTCAGGTCATAAGCTAAGACCCAGCACAGATTTTCTGACCACAATCTCACAAATTCAGAAATCTGATCACGCAAAACTTAGAACTGTTGATGCACTGTCAATGTGTGACCTTGTGACAATGATGCAGTCTTTAGTTAGCTACATACTTATTCACAGGTTCCTTGCCTAATTTACTACACTGACATCAACAAGGTCTTAAAAACTTGTGATTATTACTAGAAGAGCTATTATTTCTAAAATATAAAGATTCAAATCTGCTAATATCCCTAATCACAAGCACATTTCACATATTTTCCTCAAATTTTAAACAAACAAAGTAGAATATAAATAGAAAGAAAGTCCCTGTTGACATGATTTAACATAATCCCCCTTACTCTCATATTGTTGTGGATGATGCTACCACAAAAATGGTGAAGCAACCTTAGGAGGTGTATTGCTGTTCATAAACATACAGAAGAATTTAAATGCCTTCTTAACTGAAAAGAGCTGAACTGGACAGCAGTAATAAACTGTTAAAATGTAACCTTTCCAAACCACTATCTTGTGCTATGAAAAGAACAAAACCTTACAGAGGCAAGATACTAAATTGAAGGCACTTCTCAAAGCACTGCTTTGGTAAAAAAGTGGGTGTAAGAGAACCCATTGATTCCCAGGGAAGTTCAGACCCTGAGGTCTTACTTGTTTTCAGTAATGAACTAGGTTTTCCCACTCAGGAAATCTGGTGGAGACTCAACTCTGAGTATCAAAACGGTAGAGCTAATACTGAAATGCATTACAGCATGTGAATTACTGAATCAGTTTTTAATTGCCACATACACGCATTCTCACCTTCACTCTAGAATCAGTTTTCTCAAACCCAAGAACTGTTTAGAGTGGAAAGGATTTGAAATAATATTAAAACTTTCCAGTACTAGATATAGAACTTTTTAATTGATTTTCAAAAGCTTTGCTTGAAGAAGGAAGATTTCTGTGTTTTACTATGAACAGAACCTTTTGAAAAGTATGCTTGGAAACTATAACTAAACCAAGACCAAGAAGCAAGTCTCTGGACAACTGGTTCCTGAAATATACGTAAAGGATAACAGGTGTATATGAATAGATAAAATAAATTCTTCAGGGCTTGTGGGCACTTTTTACAGGGGAATTTCATGGTGACAGAAGACCTCTAGGTTGATTCTCCATCTGACTCTAAAAACTTTAATATGGACAGCAATGATGAGGGCTCAGAAAGATTTCTCTACATTAAAGAGGTCATGATGTATGTAAAAGGAATATGAGGTATCTGAACACTTTGCTTTGTGCTGCATAGGTGAGCAACATCAGCATCCTTGAAAAATACTTCACATCTGTGCATAATCTATTTATCCACACCCTTATTTCATTAATTTATCCATTATGACTGGTTTATAATTCAGCACTTTGGGAGGTAACTGAAAAGCTGGCCACAGGGAATGAAGATTTGGCATCAATGTAGTTAGATCCTTGAAAATAAAAGTTTTAATAGAGTTCTGGTAGCAGATCTGATGGGATTCTCAGTTTCAAAATGTCACATGTGACCTTTGATGTCTCATGGTATGTCTGAGAAATGTATTTCAGCAGAGCATTAAGAATATTCCAGATTAATTTTGCTCTTCATTATGAGATTACAGAATATAAGGACCTTCTTAAGACCCATTTTTGCAAATGAAATAAACCCTGTTGAAGCTACAGGAGAGTTCAAGATGAAATTCTGCATCTCCTGAGCAGAACTGTGAATCCACAGCATCTGTGTCAGTCTCTGTGGACATTGTTGTGGTAGCACAGGTAAAACTAAAATTAGAAAAAAATCTTGTATCAACTTGATTTCTCTGTGGTCAGAGCTGTCTTTTTAATTAGGTCTTAGTTTTGTTTGTCCAGCCATGGAACTGAAAAAACAAACTCAAACTTTACACTGAACAAGTGAGAAATCAGAGATATTAATTGAAAAGTCTCAAAGTATTACCATTAAAGACACTTGCAGAAATAGAATACAAAACTCCTCCTCTAAAACCAAAGGAAAAAAATTAATGTAGTTTAAAGGCTTAAAATACTTTTCTGTGGCTTAAAGGCTTAAATGTAAATGTTTTCAGGTACAATTGGCATACCAGATAGAAAGGGCCTGTTGCAGAACAGTGAGCAAATACAAAATTTCTTACAACTAGAAAGGAAACTACAACTTGCTTCATGTGGTGGTACTAGTTGTATATTGCAAGTAGAGCATTTTCATTAAGTCGACATGGTGATCAAGATTACATCTTGTCATCTGGGCACTGTCCTTTAATTATAATTTTACAGATTAGAAACAAAACTACTCTAGTGTTTACTGTGAAACACCTACTTTTATTGGCAAATTCTGTGATACATGTATTTGGATACAGGAGCCATTAAAGGATGCACATACAAGTGATCATTTCTAAAGCATGCTCAGGTTGAGGGAAAAAATTATCTCAAAATTGAGATTGGTAGATTATGAATTAGGGAACTTCATCTCAATTCTTGAATTAATGAATTTTGGTCTTCATCTTTGGGATCTCTCCGCAGATGAGGAATCATCATCACCTGGTCAGAGGTGAAGGAAGTGTCAACTATCCTGCTGTGTAATGGAACAATAACTTATAATCATGTAAGCATTGGATTTCTTATGTGCAGTCATGGCATTATTTTCCAAATTCTAGTGCTAGAGCTGCCATTCCCCTATATTCCTTTATTAAAGATAGCCCATAATCTACTAGGAGTTTAAATCTGAAATAACTCATGTAGACACTCATTAAACTCTCTTTAGAAAGAAATTTTAGTTTCAAAAAATAAAAAAGGAGCAAATTTTCTCTTTCAATAATCTGTTGAGAGTTTTTTTCTCTCCTTACCTACTTTTACATTAACCTTCTCAAAAAAAATGCTGAAATCTCATTGTCACTTTTATTCTTTCCCTCTGTATTTTTTATCCATTTTGCTAAAATATGTACAGATCAGTTTCAAGAGAGAATATGAAAATAATGTTCTCAAATGGTGCAAAACAGTATAATGCCAAATACAATATATTCCTCCCACTTCTTGGTTTAGTGATCATTACCAGGGAAGAAGTGGTTACACATTTTGCTCACCCCCAAGATCCTTCCTGTATTGGGAGCAAATGTTGGCTTCATAGCTTGCTACAAATTGTACTGCAAGCTCCAGTGCTACAAAACTGGTTGAGAACGGACAAAATTAGGCTACTGTTTAGTCAAAACTGCCCACCAGCTTCTCTGGAACTAAAAGATGCTGTTCAATATACCATGTATATTGTTATGAAAAAAGAGTTAAGTTTTCTAAAACTCTAACCCTTGTGATTCTCCTGGTTGTATAGAAAGGTAAAGATTACTCTTGAATCACATGAATATTGTATCCTAATTAACAAAGAGCATGTGTGATATGGTTTAAACTTGTAAAAAAATGGGAATAGAGTAAGAAACAGAAACAGCTTTTTAAAAAAATTTGTCATGAAAATATAACTTCTGTTTGCCACAGGTTTCATCTTTTTGTTCTCTTTTACAAGGACCAATGTTATTTTAAGCTATAAATATTACGTCTTTATTAGCACATAAAGATTTGATGTTCTTATTCAGTCAAAAGACTGAATAAGAAGAAATCACAAAGCTAATGAAGCAAGTTTAAAATAAAACAACAAAACAATAGAAAAAAACCCAAAGAAACAAAAAACAGAACCCCCACCACTCTCATTTAAAAATAAAAGCTATTACTACTCAGCTTTTAAAGAAAAATTTTTGCAGCATCATCTGTTTCATACTGCACTCCCTCATTTCTAGATTAGTCATTCTTTGCAATTTTCAGGATCCACACGGGTAATCAAGCAAAGCCCCTTTTCAGCTGATATTTCAAAGAAGTCTCAAGTCTTAGTCCATGAAATTTGTCAAATGTAGCATGCAACCTGTCACTGTCTTACTTAGCAAAAAATCACAAACACAAACCAGCTAATTTATCAAGCTTGTAATGCTTTCACAAACTATCTGTCTTTGTTCCAAACTATGTCATTCTGGAGAATTTTCTCTGTATGTTACCAATGTCAAGGTCTGAAAGAATGCTGAATTCATAGGATGCATGCTCTTTCGTACAGCATATAACAGAGAGGACATTACAGATATCTGAATCGGTAAAAGGAAGGAGGACAAAGGAGCAGGAAAGGATATATTGCCAAAAATCCACTTCCATCTGACTATCTAACAACTTGGTCTCAGAAATGTCTTACTAGTCCCCAAATTCTTTTCATCCTGCTTATTCTATACCTATAAATTATTTTGAAAACTATTATTTTTGTCTACAAACAAAGTGAAAAGAAAATAAAAGTAATTTTTCACATAGTTGGTAGAGTTTTACTCAAAAAATCTTTATTGTGCAAATCCTACAGTGTTCCTGAACTGTAAATTTAATAGTGTTTTTACTGCATAGCTGCAGACAGATCTTGATGAAAATTAAAAGCTGAATAAAAACAAAAAGGAAAGGAAAACATATGTATCAAAAAACAAGATGTCACATCACCTTGGGACTTGTCCCATATACTGCCCTAAATTAACTCCAGCATTTTTAATTTTGAATAAGAATCAGGGTTTGATAAGCCCTTGGTAACATTTAGAGCTTAAGAACTGCAGCAGAATACTCACATCACACAGAACAGAGATCAGAGCTCTATAAGATGTGGGAAGTTAAGAGAAATTATGAGTTTGCTATTGGTAGGCTAATATCCTTAAGATACATATTCTTGTTTAAATGTCTATTTGAGTTTGATTTGCACTCTAACCTGGTTGAAACAAATCCTCTGTCACACCATAATCTTTAAGACTAATTAGTAATTAAAGGCAATTGTGGAATGCATCAGCTGGAGACCTCTCTACCAACAGTTCAGAGTTAAGCAAGCTGCCTTTACAAATGAAAGCCCTTTTCCTTAGCATCTGAAAGGCAAAGAAGTCTAATTTAGATTGCAGTCATCCCAGCCTAAAGGTTTGTTTTTTGGGTTTTTTTTTTTTCATTTAGAGGGGCATTTATGACTCTGATAAATTGTGCTAGAGAAGGCAAAATAGTCACACCTTACCATTGCCAGTAAGTATTTTGCCACACCATTTTTGATTAGCTACTGCTTTGAATGGGACAAGGTGGATGTAATATGAGAAAAAGTTAAGGAAATGGTGGATTGAGAAGGACTTTGGCATGATTAAATGGAACAACTGAGAAATTTCTAAAGAAAAAGAAAGTGGGATTAGCCTGAAAAGATATTGTTACTGTACAGGTGATTGAGTCCTATCTGTATTGCTTTAAAGACCTAACCTAACCAAAAAGTTGTTTTGGAAAATACTCACACTCTCTTATGTTCCCAGAACTTTTTAATTCTTAGTTAAAAATTTTGGGCTATGAAAATAAAATTGTGATCTTGTCTTGAATATTTTTAATATTTTTTGAAGTTTTTTGTATTAAACATATACCCCAAGCCTATTCTGATTAATCCAATTGCATGTGGGATACTAATTGCTGTGTGTAACATGGGTTGCTACAGAACTTACATTGCATGTCAAATTCCATTCAGATGTTTGAAACAGTCATGCCTCCTCAGAGCTGGTATCCAACCCCTGAGTAAAAGACAGTTTTACACTGCTGTTTTGTGATTTTATTGTGCACATGGATGTTATAAATGATCTACCAAAAATAAAAATTCTGTGTTCAATTTAAGTTGTGCATCCATTTTTAACAAATGACATGCATGCAGGAGTGGACAAGGACATGTGGAATCCCTGTCAAAATATTGCAACAAATAGTTAATTACAGGAGGTAAGAAAACACAATATGTATTATTACTTCTCTGCCGCATTCTTAACCTGCTGGCTCCTGCTTGTACTGGCTTGCCTCCCGTTTGCCGATGGAGATTGCATGTTCTGGTAATTTGAAGTGCGACACAGAGTACACCTTAAATGCCTCAGAAGTCTACGACATGTGAACTGTTTTTCTACTATCAGCAGTCAGTACTAGTTGTGCGCTTCATATATTAGGAACTTTTAATCAAGTACTAAATTGAAAAATCAAAGAGTAACTTAAGTAAGTCTATGTTATAGGCCCAGTTCAGTAGATTACACAGAAGGTCCATCCAGACTTTTTCTCACAGTTTACTGGTAGCAGAAATCTGAGGAAATGATTCTGATTTGAATCACTAATTTTGTCAGCTTTTACTATCAGTCCTTTGTTTTTATTTGATTTTGCTAAAAAAAATTGTTTTAGAATTGTTTAGAATTAAGTTCCTCATATCCATTTATTTGTCTTTTATGAAAGCCACTTAAAGTACATAACTTATTGTAAGTTAAACATTTCTCACATAACTTGTTTCAGTTTATGCTTTTTACTATGATCTAATGTGAACCATCCATTCTTCAACCTGAGTCAATGATTAAACCAAGACCTTTTTCTCTACATTTTTTCTATAATGCTATGCTTCCTGCTGTCCATTCTGTTACAGCTCTCAAAGGATATTTATACCAATTAGGCAAACAAACAAAGGGGCTGCTACATTGCTAGCCAAGACTCTCAATGGTACTTCTCTTGGCCCCAAGGCATAATTTTAGTGTTTCTCCCACCTATTGACACCTTTGAAGTTTATTTTCTGGAGTGATATTAACTACATTGGGTGGATTTTCTCACCATATGGGGCAATCTTACTTCTTGATGAAAAATGACTATGTTAGCTATGTAATCAAAAGGCAGCTGTATGGATCCCAAGGGATTAGGAAACTTTAGCATTTGATTTGACTGAACCATACAGTCATCACCAGAAGAGATGCTGGTGTGAAGTTGCTATTCCACATAAATCCAAAACATCAGCAGCAGCAATAGCCAGGCTTTTCAGAGAAGAGATTGGACAGATCTAGCCCACTCAAGGGAAAAAAGGAGGGAACTACACTTCCATTCATATCAGGTGACAGCTTCCTGGCTACTGAGTGTCTTACTAAGAAATGGCTCTTCAGTCAGTGACACTGAACTACCCAGCAGCTGAAGTTGCTGCAATTTATTGTATTTATTGCAATATATTGTTCCTGCAAAGCACTGCAAAAGCCTGATAATTATTTAAACTGCCTGTGACTTGGGCTTTGCCAATCTTCTCTCACCCTTCCTGCCACAGTTACTTGACTTGCTGATGAAGAGAAAAACATATTCATATATCTTTCATACCTATTTCCACATTTAAAGGCTCCAAATTACCTTCTGGTGCTTCCTACCAAGTTTAGAATCTCTTAGACATGGTCTACACACTATGTTTTTATGAACAACTATTGTCCTTGGAATTTCTTTCCCTCCAGTATTAATAAGTTCCTTAACAGTAATGTCAGCACGAGCAAGCTCAGTCACACACTCAGCCTGTGGAATGTGATTTCTGCTGGAATAAAACGCAGTTACACGGCTGTAACTGTCCATACCACTGTTAAAGCAGGCAACAAACTACATCTGCTACTACTAACCTGGTGTAAGACAGACCTCAAGAAAATAAAAATAGTCTTCTCCTGAGGTTAAAAATTAATATAGCCATCAAAATGGGTATCCATGTGTGTAAAGGGACTACTGGAGTGGTCAGTCTCCTGAAGATAACACCAAAACTGATTGTTTCTGCTAGGACAGTGATCTTCTCAGATAGGGGGGAGGGAGAGGATAGGGAAGAAAAGGAAGAAGTCCTCCTGTACTTAATTTTAGTATAAGTATTTTCTTAGTAAAAGGAATTTGAAATATCAGGATTATCTTGACCAATAACTGCTTACACTGTTCAAGTCATAGCAAGAGGATTTGAGGAAGAATGCAACATTTCACTTTTGCCCAGAGCAATGTAATCAAAAGGCTAGGTCCTTCAGACAGACCTTTAAAAATAATGTTTTTGATAATATAATTTTAACAGGTTAAAACATGACTTTAAATAAGCACGAGAATGGAATACTATTCAGAATTTAGACACAGCATTTTTTTTAATTACTCAATCTGATTTGAGACTTTAAACTGAATGTGAGTTAAAAACCTTTCCCTTCTGAGGAACTAAGATGACAGGTAAAATGTATTCATGATTATACCTCATGCCAAGTTAGTTATAGAATTTCAGAATACTTTTTTTCCCCATCAGAAAAAAAAACCCAAAAAAAATGCTTATTTGAAATTTAAACACAGCAAGTTAAGACTTGAATAACTAGCCAGATTTGGATTCCTGAGACACTTACAAAGCAGCTCAGTGCCCTCCCTACCAGAGTGCAGCCACCCAAGATGCCACCATGCAGCAGATTTAGAGTGGTTAACCACAAAGATGACAGAAGTTAATCTATATGTGCTAAATTAAGAAGGCAGTGTTCCTAGGATTACCATTCACTGAAGAAATTAAAAGAGATACTTTCAGAAAACAATTCATGTATTGCAGAAAGTGCATAAACCTGCATGCCTCTGACAGAATGGGGAGCCTAAAAAAATATTTCCCCTGTTTGGGAATCAACCAAAATTAATGACCTTTCCATCACAGTTTATTTCTTCAGCAACAAAAAAACATACCATAAGATTTTGCAATAGCAATTATAAGTGACAGCTTAAAAATGAAGTGCAGGGGAAAGAGTAAAACTCCTTGCTGCACACATCTTTCTCATCCCTCTTGCTACTCTGTAAGGGGTGCTCTTTTTATTACTGTGAAACAAGAGAACTCTCCTGGAAGTGGGAAATCCTCAAAACAAAACACTCAGTAAACCAAAATTCTAAAATTAGTATAAAATGTTTTGACAGAGAGACATTAGGTAACAACTGAAAATATGTTAGATAAGAACCTCTGACTAACAAATTTTTATGAAAAACATGTAAATGCAGATGGTTTTGTTTGCATTGTAAAATCTTATATGCAAAATAATCTCTCATCTCCTTATAATCAAGGCTAGGCATTTACAGCAACCTTTTAATAAGAGTGGAAAATACACTTGAACAAAGAAAACCCATCACAGAATCACATTTAAAACTGAAATTCACAACACCCTTACACAGAACATGATACTAGTAATCACTTTTAAAAAATATTTTTTACTGTGAAATGAAGAAAAGGGTATCTGTGTTATGTTATATATCATAATGCATAAAAAAGCGTCTAGTAAATCAATGACTTAATTCTTTGTGAAACACATTTTCTTTCTAAAAATGCACACACTTCTTGGGGCTTAACTAAATCAGTATTCAATCTAAATATCTCTGAATTGCAACAGGAAGGTTGATAAGCAAAACAAAGTGGTCTCTTAAATTAGTTATTCATAATAAACACAAGAAGAGTAAATATAAAATTTTAAGGATTTTTTAAAACACTCTTTACATGCTGTCTTGATATGCCCTCTTGAATATCCACCACATTCGGAGTATCCAATTATCCTACTGTCTATGTTCTACCTAAGTTTTTGACATTTTGCTGATAAGAAATTGAAGTGTAGTTAAATTATGCATTTATAAATGCAGAGGCAAGCAGTATATTTTTCTGTAAACTGAAAATACCCTTTCACTGAAGACTGGGAGTGGTAACACCCTTTTACTGACGTCAGTAAAAAGGGAGAGTTAAATCATTAACAGACGTTAAAAATCGATTTGGCTACTCCTGGCAGGTGAAGTAAGATATTTTATTATGAAAATGATAAATCTTTTGGCTCTTTCCTTCAATAAATTGATTTTATGAAATAAAGAGTGAGAAGAGAATTTTATGAAGTATAAACAGTATATATTATAAATAATAACACATGGCCCTAGAGCAAATGCTCTTGTGATTGATCACAGCAGCCAAATCCCTCAAGTGGCTTACAGCATATTCACATTGGGATAATCTATTGTACAGTCCATATGTTAACTAGATAACTGCCTAGTGTGGAAAATTTATACAGTTAAGGCTAATGAAAGAAGGGGTTTTTGCTGGATTTATTTCTCACTGCAGAGATGATGTAAACGGAGAGCAGCACATGACATGTCTTCAAGGGAGCTAACCCTACCTAATTCAAAGATACCACTCCCAAAAAGCAAAGGATATCTCTGTTTTCACCTTCAGAGGCCAATCGGGAGAAATAAAATACAAGCCAGAAAACACAGTTTGCCTGCACATGCCAGTTTGTACTTACACCAGTACAGTTCCCAGAAGCGAACTCTTCCATATTCCAGAGCACAGGGACACAGTGACTGAGCACCAGACCATCCTGATTCAAAGCCACTCCAGCAAGTGAATGGTCTCAACAAGAGTTCCTCTTCTGGCGTCCCAAACGTGTTTGCACAGCCCATGTAATTCAAGCAATGGTGCAAAAACACAACACCAGAAGCCCATATGGAAATGTCAATAAAAAGCAAAGTTACAAGACACTCCCAGCTATCATAGCAGTTATTTCTACGCAAACCTGTTATGGAAGCAACTTGCTTCCAACTCCCTGGGCTGAGTCAGCACTTTGTTTTCACTTTTCAACAGTGAGTTTATGGATCTTGACTCTGCTGACATTTGTTTCAGAAAGGAAAAAGAAAACTGGTCCATAAAGTTCCCAAAAGCTGCAAAGCAAAACCAGGAATGCTTGTCAGAAAATTGAAAGCAGATTGCTGGGTGGACTCAACTGCCAGGGATCTTGGAGCTGGTAGGACCTGCTATTACCAGGTGTTACTACAGAAATTACTCTAAACATAGCTTGCTAGTAGCTCACTAGTAGTTCACAGATAATTAGGTCTGAGGAAGTAGGAGGAAAGTGCTGGCTTAGTATGCTAGCACAAAATGACAGTGTAACCACATTAACCTTCCATCATTAAAAAGACTGCATGTCATCAAATAAGAAGAAATTTCTCATTGGAGTGATTTAAGATGTTCAGATATATCTTATCCAGGGAGCATCACTGGTTCCCATACACAGAATAGTGAAACAAGCTACTTTCCAGACAGACAGTCTATGCTGCATTAATGGACAAATTGTGAATTTTGGATGGAGAAAACAATATTCTTTTCCTTTTTGCATTTTAGCACATGACTATTTTCTTCTCTAATCTTTCAGTTGTGCTGGTGCCAAATATGTTATGAGGTAATGTTTGCTCCAGACAAGTCTTCAGTTCCAGTCATCTGTCAAAGGGAAAAGTGAAACAGTGGTGCTGCTTCCACACCTGGCCCTTGAACAAATCTATGGTACTGTATCTTAGCACCTTACAAATTAATTATCATTTGCTTGCATTGGAAAACAATGGAGGAGATCACATTGAAAAGCCTTCTATCCATCTTTGTCAAGAGACCGACTTGAACACAAACTTGAAGATATTAAAGTAGCTCTTCCTTACCATTTTATCTAAGCCAAAGACATTCCTCATCAAGCTATCTTATGGCTGACTGAACTCTCCAAAAATAAATGGAAGGAACTTACATGTGGTCAATTGTCAACACTATCCCTCTCTCACTCCTCCTAATGTTTGGCTGGATAGTGACTTCCCACCAATGTCTGGCAGTCTTTAACCAGTACTCCTTCCTCCTGCCAACTCCACTCACACATTAATACTGTAAAAATAGTTCTATTTTCTTTTCATTTCATATTTAGAATCATAGAATAGTCTGTATGGGAAGGGATCTTTAGAAGTCATCTAGTCCAGGGCATCTGCGATGAGAAGGGACATCTTCACCTAAAGTAGTTTGCTCAAAGCCCCATCCAACCTGGCATTGAACACTTCAAGACATGATGCATCCAAAACTTATCTGGACAACCTGTTCCAGTGCCTCACCACCTTTGTTGTAAAAAACTTCTTCCTTACATCTGGTCTGAATCTACTCTCTCACAGGTTAAAACTATTACCTCTTGTCCTATCACAGCAGACACTGTTAAAAAGTCTGTCCCTATATTTCTTACAGGATCCTTTTAGGTACTGGAACACTGCTGTAACATCCCCATGGAGCCTTCTCTTTTCTAGGCTGAACACCTCCAGCTCTCTCAGTCTGTCTTCATAGGAGAGGTGCTCCAGCACCCTGGCTATCTGTGTGGGCACCTCTCTAACAGATCCACGTAATTCTTGTACTGAGAGCCCCAGAGCTGGATGCATTATTCCAAGTGGAGTCTCACAATTGTGGAGAAGGAGGGGCAGAATCCCCTCCCTGGCCCTGCTGCCCACGCTGCTTTGGATGCAGCCCAGGACACGTTTGGCTTTCTGGGCTGTGAGTGCCCATGGCTGGGTCATGTCCAGCCTCTCATCCACCAGCACCCCCAAGTCCTCCACAGCAAGGCTGTTCTCAATCCCTTCATTCCCCAGACAGCATTTAGCTCACATACAGATCAGGAGGGCCTTTCAGGTTGTTCAAAAGTAGCAATGCAGAGTATTCAGCCCAAATTCAGGAGAATATAATATTGCAAGAACTGTCCTGCCCATCATTATTTTAGCAGCCCTATCCTTTTGGGAATAAATGATATATGAAAATTAAATAACCTCAATACACCTCTTTATAGATACCTCTGTAATGTCCCAAAGGATATTATATATCAGATATTTTCTATATCAGAATCACACATTGTTACTGCCAGACTGATTAAAAGCATTGCTTACCAGTTTTCAAATAAATCTGTATTTCCTTAGTTTATAAGCCTTCCATAAAAGTGACTGCTGACAATCATATTACTAAATAACAATAAAATGAGTACTTATAGAGTGTTCAACAGCTTTGACACTTTGAAATTATGATTTAGTGTAATGTATTAAAATTATCAATTTATTTTATATTTTCTACAATTCATTCTATATTTTCCCTTCTAGAGGCAGGGGAAAAAAATCTTATTACAGAAATATGCATTTTTTTTTATAAACAAGCTTTGTTTTGCATATCCTTCAGTATCAAGCTATTTTTCATAGACATAAAATCCATATAAATTTACACACCATATATATATATATATATACACTTTTATAGAGAAAAAAAATCTTAAGACTCACTCTGTCCTTATCAGAATTTTTAAACACTCACACATATATAAATTTTATATATATATATATATGTGCACATTCCTTTAAAATGTGTTGTTAGGAGGGGCATGCAGTTTGTCCTATTTATTTTACTTGAAAAAGGCCTCTGTGCTAAATTCTGAACCAGTAAGGTCACAGAACATGCAGCACATGCTGCTCAGGAGCTGGATGTACACACCATACCATACATGGTGATTTTGGCATGTTGGCTCAGTCAACTCTTAGAAAAGCAAAGGCTCGTGGTGTTTCTCCAGCTAACAGTCCAATAAAGAGAAAACTTTGCCCTGAAAAATGAAAGTAAGCATGCTTAAAGAATTACTGAAAAATGCAAATAATACATTCTAATAGTACATTTTAGTTGTTATAGTCATTTCCGGTCTAATCTAGACTACTACTCTTCAAATTGCTCAGTACTTTTTAATTTCATACAGCACAGTACCTAAAAAAAGAAAAGTAATTGTGAAACCCTGGAATCAAAGGTCTCAATCTCCTTGAATGAAGTGGTGATACTGTTATCTCCTTGACTAGCTGATCTAAGTAGTGTCTCTATACAATGCAGAATGGTTCCCAAGAAGTAACATGTGTAAACCTGCTTTTCTGCTTTCCCACCTACTTAAAATGGCATCACATACCTTACGGGGTCAAAATATGCATCTTTGGCTAATTGCCCACATTCTGGAATGTGTACTTCACTCACTTTATCTAATTTATCCCTTTGTGGTTAAATTTATCTCCTGCTGATACAGACATCATACAGAATTCCTTATATGATCACATACTTAATATCTGGGCAATCAACATGTGGTTTTTAGCCACATGCTGTTTATGAGCAATTCTCTTGCAGTGCCACCAGCTAATTTCCATGAGCAGCAGTAGACCTTCACTAACATGAGGACTACTGTGTAATTCAGCTTCCCAACAGGGTGAATGAAAACCCCAGGATCTAGCAGGCTTCTAGTCCCAGTGCTGCCCCAAGACAGGGTCCTTGAGGAGTCACACACTCCCTTGCCTCTCAGCTCTGCTGACCAAAGTTTCTGGGATGTGTTTGTGGCTCTTAGCTACAAGAAGAGCTTAGTATGTAGCCCTGAGGCAGTGAGGCTGCCCTTACCATCTCCCAGTTGAAATAACTATATTGCAAAAAAATCCCATCTCCTGTACCACACTAAAATATTGCACCTTCTGCAAGGGGTGGATAAAGTATTGCTTTTGAGCAACAATATATAATAAAAAGTAAGCAATCTTGGGTCAATATATTGATATCTTGCATACCTGATGTTTAAATTTCAACGTAAGGGTCTATATGGTTCCAGATCTTTTGGGAAATATTCTATTGTGCACATAAAGGAGAAGGTGAAATTAAAACAATAAAACCCATTTTGGTTCCTAACTCTAGAGTCCCATTTTCATTATATGTAGCAAATGTCTACAAAAGTATGTTAGATTATGACTGATACTAATATAATTTTCACTTATTTTGCCTCAGATACATAAAAAAGACCAAAATCAGACACAAAACATCATCAAATCATAACAATTTGTGTATAATTTTTTGCATCTTTTTTTCTGTCCCTCTAGCTTGTCTGTGTTTATGACTCAACTATATGCCATTCTACTGGATCTATAACTCTCTACTGTAATGTTTTCTCATCACTGCTTTTTTCATGTATAGGCGTATATCTATGTTTCTATTGCTGGCTTGCTGTTGACTTTGACCCACAACGTGCTCCTCTTTTTTCTTCTGATCATAGGACTGCAGAAACAGACAAGCCTTCTAAACTTCTAATTTTTAGCTCTCTGGGAAAGGACACTGTATTAAAAGACAAAAGAAAGCAAACAGAAAAACTCCTTCTCTAAACTTCTGTGAAATTTTGCCATGATTTGGGGTGAGAGTGGAGATACCAAGAACAGGAAAAACTTCAGCAGAGAAAATAATGTCAATGTTGCAGAATTTGAGTTTTCAAATACTGTTGCATTAAAATACCACATAACGAATACCTGGATAAATCAATAATAAATGTGGTTCCTCAATGACCATTAATTTATTTCAGGTTATTATTATTAATCCAGTTGTCATTGTATATTTTTTATGTTCTAGATTCTAACATAATAAGAAAACACTGAACAGTCCTCTAACAGGACTATGACAGTTCCTGAAGAAGACAACATTTTTTTCAAATAAAAATGCATTCACTGGTAACTTGCTTTGATTAGAAAACAAAAGACTACTGGAAGATTAAAAAATTATTAATTTGCTGTTAGTACATTAACTGTCATGCTTCTCTTTATTGAACAAAATACAGTTACAAAGAACACAGACCTAATTATCCAAACCACTCTAAAGAAGCTGCAAAAGAACAACAAAATTAATTATGGTATGAAAATTTATGATCACACTAATCAAGACAGCCAAGAGCCTATGACAATGGATAATACAAAAGCTGTAAACAAGTTATTTACCAAAAGCAATTGCATGACATACAGAAGAGATCCACTTAGGGATACTTTTGCTTGGTAGGGCTATGAGGAAAATGCTGGATGAAATCCCACAAGTGGCTCATTTCAGATAAGAGACCAGTTTCAGAAAGCTCCATCACACACTTACCACCCATGCACAACAGAACACCCCTGGAAAAGACAGACATGTATACTTTGTACAAAGTATCTAAGGGCACAAATTGGTGCACTCCACGAAGGAAAACATCATTGGCATCCGTACAGCAAATTTGTTAAATGGAACATGCCAGATGATCTTGAGAAAAGGACAAGGATGATGACCTAAAAATCTGCCAAGTGGCTTCTGAATGAGGAAAATTACACAGACAATAACAAGGAAAGTAAGGAAGCAGTATTATTCAAGTAGTAACACTTGCATATACAGCTCAACATCCTTCAAGCCATGGCAAACATCCAGAGCTTCAGAAAAAAGTGGGGGAACAAGGGGAGGGAGAAATAAATAAGGAGAGGATGTGTAATTCTTCCAATATTCTGTAGACATATAGCCTGTCAACCTGTTATTAAAAGTTAAGAAGGAACAAATTCCCCACTGGTTTTGTATAATTAAAATCATTGAATATTTGTATTAAACTTTGCTTTCAGCAAGACATACTATGTTACTGAAGGAAAAATTGTTTATTTTTGCTGGTAGTCTTGAAGATGTATGAGGTGAAGAAGAGATAGAAGCATTAGAAAATGGTGCAATAGTAATAGCAATTCTATGAAAATAAGAGACTGCCAGCATTAAACTAATCACTTTATCCTTCCTTCCTTCCTTCCTTCCTTCCTTCCTTCCTTCCTTCCTTCCTTCCTTCCTTCCTTCCTTCCTTCCTTCCTTCCTTCCTTCCTTCCTTCCTTCCTTCCTTCCTTCCTTCCTTCCTTCCTTCCTTCCTTCCTTCCTTCCTTCCTTCCTTCCTTCCTTCCTTCCTTCCTTCCTTCCTTCCTTCCTTCCTTCCTTCCTTCCTTCCTTCCTTCCTTCCGCCACTTCCTTCCGCCACTTCCTTCCGCCACTTCCTTCCGCCACTTCCTTCCGCCACTTCCTTCCGCCACTTCCTTCCGCCACTTCCTTCCTTCCTTCCTTCCTTCCGCCACTTCCGCCACTTCCGCCACTTCCGCCACTTCCGCCACTTCCGCCACTTCCGCCACTTCCGCCACTTCCTTCCGCCACTTCCTTCCGCCACTTCCTTCCGCCACTTCCTTCCGCCACTTCCTTCCCTCCGCCACTTCCTTCCGCCACTTCCTTCCTTCCGCCACTTCCTTCCTTCCGCCACTTCCTTCCTTCCTTCCACCACTTCCTTCTGCCACTTCCTTCCGCCACTTCCTTCCACCACTTCCTTCCGCCACTTCCTTCCTTATTTCCGCCACTTCCTTCCTTCCTTCCGCCACTTCCTTCCGCCACTTCCTTCCTTCCGCCACTTCCTTCCTTCCTTCCGCCACTTCCTTCCTTCCGCCACTCCTTCCGCCACTTCCTTCCTTCCTTCCTTCCTTCCTTCCTTCCTTCCTTCCTTCCTTCCTTCCTTCCTTCCTTCCTTCCTTCCTTCCTTCCTTCCTTCCTTCCGCCACTTCCGCCACTTCCGCCACTTCCGCCACTTCCGCCACTTCCGCCACTTCCGCCACTTCTGCCACTTCCTTCCGCCACTTCCTTCCGCCACTTCCTTCCTTCCGCCACTTCCTTCCTTCCGCCACTTCCTTCCTTCCGCCACTTCCTTCCTTCCTTCCGCCACTTCCTTCCGCCACTTCCTTCCGCCACTTCCTTCCTTCCGCCACTTCCTTCCGCCACTTCCTTCCGCCACTTCCTTCCGCCACTTCCTTCCTTCTGCCACTTCCTTCCTTCCGCCACTTCCTTCCGCCACTTCCTTCTGCCACTTCCTTCCTTCCTTCCGCCACTTCCTTCCTTCTGCCACTTCCTTCCTTCCTTCCTTTTGAATGAATGAATTGGTAGCCAAGAGAAGTCCAAGTCTAAAAGCTACAGTAGAATAAATAAATGTTTAGTTAAAGGCCTGGAAAAAAAAAACCTAAAAGGAAATACATACCTCAAAAGATTAAGGGACATCATAAGAAGTTAAGTGTTTATCATATTAAAGATCCAGTTACCTTCTCAGTTATTTGCTTCTGTCCATACTTGCCTCAAAACTCTTTTCCAATGGGCAATATATTATTGCACATAACTATTCAAAACATTTCCAGTGAGATTTCTGTGCCTGTTCATGAATGTTGCTAGAGGAATTCCTTGAGTGAAAATCCAGGGCTATCCTCTATTCTATTTTCATAACTTCCTCTGAACTCCCTTTACAGATTTTTTTCAATGTTCTCTTTCTTGGAAATTAAATTATGGCAAAATTTATGACACAGATACCATATTTAAGGAAATGGTTTCAAAGTAGCACCTACACACTCTATTCAGGAAATGCCACAGAATGCCTTTTTTTTGCTTTATTTACTCTGCTTAAACACAAAAAATAATGCTGCTTTGCTTTTCTTAAGTAGTTTACCATTGGAGTTAAGAATAATAAACATAGGTTACTTATGTTCATTTAATCTTTTGATTTATGTAAACAAGATTTCTAAAGGCAGATCTATCCTCTTTGACCAAGTAATTAAAAACAGTACTCATATATTTAATTTTCATAACCCAAGATGTCAAACTACTTGTTGCTACTGAAGATAAACACAATCTCAAATTTCAGAGTTTGGATAATGTACTTAATTATTTGAAAATGGTTTCAGATTATATCTGCCTTACTATGTCTTTTAAAATTCATATTTCATTCTTTTGTGACTGAATTACTTTTTTACTTTGCATCCAAGAACCATCAGCTTTCAATGTCCTCCAATGATTTCCTATTTTCCAGATTGTGTTGAAAAAATGAAAGACATGTTTCTTCTGCTCAGCTATGAGAATGTTAACAGAGAATTTCTACCTGTTGCTGACTGGAAAGGAACAGTTCCAAACACTTACTATTTGAGGCTCCATAGATGTTTGCTTTCCTTTATTTAAAGGGAAAAAAACAAACATTACCAACAAAAAAACGAAAACCACACAAACAAAAAAATTTTGTCATGAGCATATTTCTTGCTGGACTCCTCAGAGACATGACACAAGCTGAAGTGATTTGAAGCTATAACCTAACCCCAGTAATTTCATTCTCTTACTATTGCTGTATGGGAGAATCCTTAGATTTCTCAACATAATGATATGTGATTTCTAAGAAACAAGTCACACTGAAAGGAGGAGGGAAGGGCTCACCTCTTAAACAGTTAACAAAAAAAAAATGCTCTAGTTAGGTTCTTAGCTTTGAAAGAGTTTTTCAAATTCCTATTTCTCACTCTTTCACAACTTTGAATTCAGCAGCAAGTGAAAAAGATGCTGTTAAACATGAACAACAACAACCAAATTAAAAATTCCACAATTTCAGAATCCACATATTTAGATTAAATACACACAAAACCATGCCTTACCAATGACATGGGAAGTATATCCAGGTTGCCATGTGGCCATATACTTCTTTTAGTCATTTTAGCACACACTGAAGATGATTTGAACTCTCTTAAATTTTACAATTCAGTGTAAGTTATTTGTCCTTCTCAGAGGTACAAGTATACATCCCAGAGCTTTTAAGAAACTAGGATTCTTTAAATCCACAGGTTTTAGATTTCAGAACAAGTGGAAAAACTTCTATAGGTTAAATTGAACTCCATGCTATCTTCATCTTATAGGACCATCTGAATTTTTCAAATCAGAGCAGTTTACATAGACAGTCTTTCTTCCTGACATTTTGAAATACTTAGACAAGGCAAACAGAAGCAAAGCCACTATAAAACAGCAAAAATATAAACAGCGTGAAGTGTTTCTCATGTACTTCTAGAAGTTTAAAAACAAACAAAAATTCTCCTGCTTTGCTAAAATAGGACATAGAAGAAAAAAATAATTCTTGTAAAGATTCTTTTGGACTTAAGATATTTGATGTTCTGTGCTTTTTGTGCAATCAAGAATCCATTCTCAATTCCAAGTTCATAACACATGCTACTATTCAGACAAACACTCCTACTGCAAGTACTGCAAATGTACCAAAAACTCAGTTTGACCAATTACAGTTATCAGGTTCAATATTCCACTTCCAATCTTGGTCACAATAAGGTGTCAGTATTATACAGACAACTAGCTAAACACATACACAAATATGAAGAATTGCAGGTGGAATCTTTCATGAAAGTGGTGTCTCCAGATGAAAGGATGTACTGTCAGTTCTTTGGTTTCTCTCTCTTGTGTTTTAGCTAGGCTAAAGAGTTGACATTGCACAGTATTTAAACAGTGGAAATTTCTTCCTGATTTTTGTTCTAGAAATTGCTTTCCAGACCATGATTTTACCCAGCCTTCCAGACAAATTTATCAGTAGCTGTAAACTTGGAAAAAGCTGAATATCATTTCTAAAGCAGGGATAATGATGGGAAAAGCACTGAGAAAGATTTTGAAGGATGTGTTTATACAATGCAGGCTTTGGGGAGGAGACATATAATCTTGCTATTACAAGTAAGAAAAATGCTGCCAGCAGATGCTTAGTTGAATTTCAGAGCTGTCATGTGGAAAAATCTAACTTCAACTATTTTAAACATAATTTCAGGTGTTAATCCTGTAATCTGAAAATACCCAGCTGTTAATCCTGTAATCTGACAATACCCAGCTAGCAAAAATGCAGCTACCAGAGATTCTGCCATTAAAGCCTGTGGTTTTCACAGTAGTTATTTAAATTGCAATTTCTTCTGAATAACTTTGTCAAGAACTAGGTTGTGCTATGTACTTCCTGAAGAACATACAAATTCCTGCTTTGAAACCATACAAAAAATATAAAAGACACAAGAAAATATAAAGCCTCATCTCTGTTTTACAACTAGAAAAGCCATATAAAGAACGCAAAATACACTGTACATTAGAAGCATTAGAAACTCAAGACCTCAGCTTGATCCTGTGGCAGGATCTCTGAACAAAATATCCCCTTCTTTGAGTAGGCTTATATGGGGACAGGAAGAAAAATCTGGAGGTAGAAGGTTTTTAAGAGGAAAAGGAAAATAAAAAGGAGCCCTGTTTCTCAAAAAAAAATTTCAGATTCAATGCAAAAATTTAATTTTTATCATCATGTTTGAGAATAGCTCCATTAATTTCAGGAGAGATGGAAATAAGGACATGGAAAAAGGCAATTTTAGCATGTTAAGACTGACCAGGAAAACATGCTCCATCATTTCAGAGATTTGATTAGACAAATTGTTGCTACAATTTAAAATGGAAAGAGGTAAGAAGAAAAATAAAATAAAAGAATCCTACCCCTCAGGAAATCTTAAAAATTGGGAGAAAAATGAAAATCCAAACACCACTTATCCTCCACCAAAACCTTATGAACAACTTGCAGGTCTCATTAGCTAAATTAATTTAAGAATGGTCCACTTTGACCTGGTACAAAGTACAAAGTTTCACACAATTACAGAAGAAAAAAATATATTTCAAGTATAATTAAGTTACTTGGTTTTGCTTTTGGGGTTTTGTTGTTGTTGCTTGTTTTATTTTTTTGGTTTGGTTTGATTGTTTTTGTTTTTTTTTACTTTAAACATAACGAAAATGAAGGCTTCAAAAGGAATAAGAATAGTTTCTAAAATTCCTAAAATCCCTGAAAGGAAGGTTTTCCTAGGAAGAATTTTCTTCTGTTAAATAGATATTTCATTAAAATGTGTTCAACTACAACTTTAAAATCATTTCCCAGAATTGTCTTTTAGTACCAGGTCTAACAATTTTCTGGATTTCATATTCACATATGCAGTTAGTACAGTCATTTTTCCCACTATCAATGGTGCACTCACTTTTATACCATCTCTCCGAAATATTAATATTAACATCTCTTTTCATCTTGCTGTCCCCTGACTGACACAGTCAGTCAGTCAGGGGAAGTGCAGAAACTTCTTCCTGTCTGATGAATTCTGCTGTATTTCTTCATCTGAACAGCAACCAAGTATCAAATCCTCCTGGGTTTTTTTCCCTTATGTGTGTTTTCTAGCAGATAAAAATATTCTTCACCGCATGGCTGTTCAGCGTCTAGTAGATTTCTCTGCTACTGCAGTAAGAAGTTTAAGTTAGCCTTCCAAATTATATCAGAAACTAAGGGCACTTGAGTAACCCCTGTGCTCAGCTTCCTTGAACAAGCCAGTCATCAAATAATAAATCCTTTCTACACTATAAACTCACTATGATTTAACCAGGGTGGGTTTGTTTAAAATTTGCCATTGAAGGAGTGTATGTTCTACAATCACTGTTTCAAACAGATGTACATCAGAAAATCGAATAAATAAAACAATGCAAAGATAAGGCTATTTCCTGGTCTTTGACTCAAAACCCCAAATTAAATAGTTCTTGTTTCACTATGCTCATTTACTCTTGAAATGTAAATTACCTGTTAAAAAAATAAAACCTTTCCGTCTTCATTTCCACTGTCCTACCCCAACATGGTGTAGCAAAGCCCATAGAAATAACAAAGATGATCAAGTCAACTCACTCATTTCTTTGGGAGTTAGCTTAAGTCAGAATAAGTGTGGCTACCCTCTATTTCATTTAAAAAATACTTAGAGAAGTAAAAAAAATCAAATAAAAGATGTAGCCACAGAGGAATAGTGTTTGGCTATTATATTATGTAGTATTGTCATTCTTATACATAAAGTCTTTCCTTCATGCCAACTTTTCATAGAATCCAAAAAAATATTACAGTACAAGGGAAATCTGGTTTCTGCAGCCACCTGAGTTACACAGAGAATGGCATTATTATTGTAACAATGTCAAAGTCCAAAAGCAAGTCCTTCTATTTAATGCACTTCATAAACCCATTTAATCTGCAAGTCAAACCAAAACTAAATGAAACAATTACTGGCAGTTTTGTATAAATCTACTCTTCCATTATTAAATAGTTATTGGAAGAATACACATATATGGGGTTGGTTTAAAAAAAAATGTAAGTACAGATTAAAATTCTGGAAAAACTCGGTTGAGTCGAAAGTGGCAGGATCCACAAGCCATATCTGGGACTGATGTAATGTAGTAATTATTTATGACATTGAGCCATATAGAACTATGAAAAATCTGAAGCATGGATGCAAGACGTAGCTTTGTTTAATTCCTCTGATGGATGTTATTGGCCAAGATCAGATGGTCCTGCTAGGTGAGCCCCTCCATTCCCACACCAGCCTTGAACTGGCATGTAAGCAGCACATATAATACTGCTTTTGTCCACCCAGTAGAACATACTGAAAAAATAGGCTTTCTGTCGTTCAGCAGAACGCATTGTTGTAATACAATTTCACCTATTTTTGTTCAGTCCAATTGATGAAGCATCTTTTAAAAATATTTTTTCTTTTCTTCTTCTACTTGAAGAAATGTAACTGTGTCCAACCACATGAGTGATCTAGCCATCCCAGAATTTATTCTAGGATAACCTCTGCAGGTCCAATAGATGTATTTCCAAAAGGCCTTTGAGTGCCTCTTTGCTTTCCACTTCTCCCCCTCTTGGTAGCTTTCCTTGCACATACATGTTCAACAATTATGCTGACTGCACATTTCTCTCAAAAGGCATAAAAAATATACCCTTAAGACTGAAAAGGGTGTAAAGAGTTTAATTAACTTTAATAGGGGCATGACTCAGATGCACATGGCATTATTCACCAAGTCTTGTAAACGACATGTTACTTTGTTATTACACTGCTTACTGTAACAGAAACATCTTGCTTGCAGGTGGGACAGAACTGCAAATTCAGAATGCAAAGTGCCTTAGGGTGTGCAACAGCAACATGTACCCATGCTGTACATATTGCTATTGCACACCCTAAGGCACTTTGCATTCTGTCATAGGAAGATTTAAAATACAGGACCAGAAGCATACAGGGAATACTGTAAAATGGTAAAGTGGTGCAAAATTCAGCTGATGACTTGCTAGTCTATTTACCATACATCATCCAATAGAAGACTTCATCACTTTTCATGATCTTCTAGATCACGGGCAAGGCATATTTTATTGTGTTTTTCATAAAAAAACCCAAACAAAATCAAAAAACAACCCAAACAAAAACTCCCAAACAAACAAACAAACAAATGAAAGAAAGGATACTGAAGAGTAAAATTCTTGAAGTGTGGAAGTGTGGATTACAGTGAAAAAAATTTTTTTTTCTTTTTCATGTTAAGTGAAAGGCTAAGAAAAGTCTAAGGAAAACATTCAATTTCTAATCAAGACTTTCAAAAATCCTGATACAAAACACAGGCCTATCTGATAGCCACACAGAATTCTTTAATCCTTGGGAAAAACTAGCAGCAATAATTTGCATCCTCTGAGGTTCCCATAAAGCTCTAGTAGTGTTGACTTCATGCACCCAATGTGAACTTCTACACTAAGAACAGAGATGCATTTAAATTTTAATTTTAATTTAATTTTAATTTCTATTCTCTTACAATAGAAATTAAAATTAAATTAAAAATAAAATTTAAATCCATCTAGAATAGAAATTTAAATGCATCTAGAATAGAAATTTACAGGGGTATGAAACTGGAATATGATACTAGCAATCTAATCCAGATTATCAAAAATTATACCTCCACTTTTAGAAGAGTATATTCATCAAACAATTCTGCCATCACTCATTAATGATCACAGAATATTCCCTGTCTGTACTTAATTGTATGGTAGCATTATCAACTCAATCATTACAGGAAATATTAATGAAAAGGGAAGTATTTTTAAGCCTGTGAAACTAGCATTCATAACTAAATGAGGAAAGAAATAAAGTTTCAAATCAGATAGATGCCACAGAAATATAGTTTTTTCTTTTCCCTTTATCTTCATGAGGCAAAAGCTATTACAGAAGAGGGGTTTATTTGGGTCAAGAAGAACTAATAATATTTTTAGAGATCTTGTCAGAAACTGTACAATCAGTCAGTGCTGAAATACTCCCATCACCTCTGTTTATCTCTGAACCTGTTGTAGCTCTTTTTTAATCTTCAGTAAGAATTCAAAAACCCTTGATTCACCCTACCTTGTGTACATGCCTATTAACTTGAAAATAGGACTGCTGTAGGATCCATATGTGATAGCACTTTGTGAATAACCTGACTTTGGTGCAACAGGAGAAGAGGAAGTATCGCTTCTTTTCCTGCACATATTCACATATGCACATATTCACATATGGCCTATGAAAATGTGTGAAAATGCTGAGGGCTTAAATCTCTAGTGAGTCGTCAGCTATGAATGCTCAGAGATCTGTAACTTAAAGAAACTTATTCTTACTTTCATAATTCCAGCAATCGACATCTCCAGTGCAAGTCCTTTCTCTTGCTAAATATTTAACCCTTCTTCACAAAGAAACTAAGGGGACTGAAAGTTTTCATGGCAGAAAGGTCATAAGAACTGCTGAAAATTAAATTTTGTCCCATACACCTGAATTCTCAGAAATGGCAATACAGTTTTCCATTAATCCTTCCTAAAAACAGTCAGTTGAACTTACTACAGGTTGAAGTTAGCCCACCATGGTAAAACCCTAGCCCAAAGTGTTTTCTTAAATTAAAGAGCAGCTCTGCAGGAAAAGACTGGGCACAGGCAGAGCTGGTAGACACAAAACTGAACATTAGCCAGTAATGTTTCCCTTGCACCAGAGAAGGCAAATGTTATCCTGGTCTGCATTAATCAAATGACTGCCAGTAGTCTGAGGGAAGTGATCCTTCCCATCAATTCAGCCCTGATGAAGCCATGCCTGGAGCCTTGTGTCTGGTTCTAGGCTCCCCAGCACACGAGAGAGATGGACATGCAAGAGGAGTCCAACAAATGGCCACAGTGATGATGGGGGAACTGGACTGACAGGCTGAGAGGGACTGTACAGCCTGGAGAAAGGCAGGTTTGGGGAGATCCTATTAATGGATATAAATACCTAAAGGGAGGGTGCAAAGTCAGGCTCTTTTCAGTGGTGCCCAGCAAGAGAATATGAGGCAGTGTTTGCAGACTGGAGCACAGGATGCTCACTCTGGACATTAGGACATTCTGAGGGTGAGCCCTGGAATAGGTTTCCAAGAGAGGTGGTGGAGTCTCCTTCTCTGAAGACAGTCAAAAGCTGCCTGGACATGATCCTGGGCAGTTGGCTCTATGAAACCCTGTTTGACTGGGGGGTTGGACAGGATGATGTCTAGAGGTCTCTGCAAACCTTATTCAGACTATGATTCTGTGATTCTAATTGGAAGAGAAGGGTGAAACAACAGGAAGTTCAATATGTCAGATGCTCATGTAAAAAAATATATACCTCACTGTGATTTTTTGCCTTGAGTTGAAAATATATCCAAGAACCCATTTGATCTATTACAAATCTAAAAAGAAAACTCTAGTCATTAAAGTAACAGAAGTTTATTTAAACCTTCCACAAGAACATGAAACTACTTTTAAGTTTGCTCAAATTTAATATTGCCAGTCATAATTAGGTTCATCGATATAATTTTGATCACAATGCTTCCAAGATTTATGCAAAACACAGTACAAAAATGGTCAGATGGGTACAAAACTGCTTTCAAGATGGCTGTACATGAAGCAAGTAGGGGCATGGTGATATTTTAGCACTGGCTGACTAATTGACCCCTATAAATACAGTACTTGTATCCTAATATTTTGTCCTCATCTCATGTTTTTCCTGCAGTCTTATCTGAAATGACTCCTGATTAAAGCATTTTGATCCTATAACAATAATATGGTCAGTTTTTCAAAGGTATGGAGTGTGTTTTTATTTTCACTATCTTTGACTGGCTTTATTTTCAACTTTGGCCAATAGAAGAGAAGTTATAGCCTGCTCTGGACAATGGACCAAAACTCACTGGATTTTCACTTGGTAAGTATTTTTCTGGGGAAGGATAAAGGTAACTGCTTAGTGTTATTAAACAGTTATATAATTATTTTGTTATTACATGCAACTGTTTTAAAAAGATGCTCTATTCCCCATATGACTATTTTCTGGTACACAAAACACTGCCACTTTACTTCCCTCTGCCCTGTAACATATGTTGTGAACATAAAAAGGGTACACTGTAGCAAGCACAATAATTTAAATACAAAATAGAACAGCACATAGCAAATATGTAGCTCAAATAGTCTGAGAATACAATGGCCACCATGCAAAATCTGTTTATCAATGGCCTACATTTGCTTACAGCCCTTCCAGACCTAAACCTGCTCACACCCAGTCAGCCCATAAAACACATGTGCACATGCACTTATCCACAAAGCTCATACATGAAGTTTTAGGCAGAGTAAAAAACTGCATCTGCTACAATAACTATTGTGTACAACGCAATTTTAGACACTAGTTTAGGTTCTTTTGTTGGGATATCTACTATAATCACAACCACAAATATGAAAAAATAAGTACCTGTAAGAAGAATCACCCTAATAAGAGAAGTTCCACTAAAGCCATTTATAGACCCAAAGGAGAAAAAATTATGAAGGAAAAAAAAAGAAAAAGTTGTACAAATTAAAAATGATGGGAAAAAATTAAAAGGAAATTGAAATTCCACAGAAACACTGAACTGAGAATGCAGTAGGAGCACATGCCAACCCAAGCAAATTCATACTTAATTCTAAAATAGAGCTCAAAAAGAGTTCAGATCCACATTTATTAATAGATCATACTTATTACTACTGAAAAGACCCAGTTTGATCTAGTTTAAAAACAGTAATAACTATTTAAATAATAAATAAAATAGTAATAGCAACAACACATGATTCTAAGACTCAGTTTATTTCTCCTTAAAAATTTTTAAAGTAATTTAAAAAGAATGAAAGAAAGAAAAGTATTATAAGTATTTAGCATGCTCTTTTGTCCCATACCTGGAAATGTTCAGAGTCAGGCTGCATGGGGCTTTCAGCAACTTAGCCTGACGGAAGGTGTCCCTGCCCATGTGAGGGAATTTGGAACCAGATTATACTTAGGTCTCTTTCAATCCAAACCATGCTATGATAATATAGAATGGTATAGAAATATCATCCAAACCCTAAATATATGGTCATAGTAAATGAGAAGAATAATTTTTCACCTTAATCAGAATTTTAAATTAATAAATGCAGCATTACAGAATTGCAGCTTGTTTATATAGAGAGAGACATATACATGCATACACACACAAACACACACACACATATATATATACACACCTTCTTTGTGATACAGGCATACAGGGGTCTAACCTGTGGCTGCTCAGTGAAGCATAACTTTAATCCCCACTTATTCCAGTATCTCGTACTACAAATGCAAGAAAAACAACAGGAGGTTTCCCAAGCTGCTTATGTTTTTGGCCCTAGGAAATGCTGTCCATGAGGACAATTGATTTTACTCGCACTAGCTGTGTGTAAATTTGAGACTAGAGGCAGAAGGCAGTGCCAAAATACTATTTCAAGAGTAACACTATCTCAGTAAGTGTAAAATGAAATTGTTGTAACTAAGTATCCAACATATAAACCAGGGGAAACTATACTGCCTGTTTCAGGTCCCAAGCCATTGCACTGCAAATCTTTCACTCCACAATTTTCAAATGTAAACCTGAATAGTCTGCATTTGCTTGTAAAAGGAAATAAGGAGATATTTTAGTTCCTCACAAAGCAGAATTGCTTGCAAGAAAGGGAAAGCAGGTGCACCAGGCCAGGATAAGCAGGGAGAGAGCAGAGTGCCAGGGGGGATCAGCTCAATCTCAGAATCTCAGTCCTGGGAACAGAAATTGGGGGCAGGATTAAAGGAAGTGGCAGATGAGGTTTCCATTGCAGGATCACAGCTATTACAATTCTAGTGGACTGTATCAGAAAAGACAGCAGATGTCATTAGAGACAGGTCTTTTTTTTGGGCCAGTCTGGGCATCCTGAGGATACCAGTGCTACCAAAGCAACTTGCAACCTTTTTCAACAACTTTTCCAGTGACCTAGTCCTGTTCCAGTCCTGGCCACTTGCCTGCAGGTGCAGGCTGGCATCACACTTCATCCTTCATGGCATTCCACAGTGCTTTTGAATAGATTCCTTGCATGGAGCCCAAAGTGGTGCAATAACAGAAGGCAAAGAAACCTAACACAAAAATTTCTCTATCAAAACTAAAAACTTTACTCAGATGACTAGGCTAATTTGCACATGGATGTACAGTTACTGGAGAGGTTCAAGAGAGGAGAAAACACATTTCATGAGCACAGAAGGAGACCAAAAATTCAAATACAGAGAATTATGTGTCTAAGTTTATTTCAAGTAACCCTGTATTTTTTTAATTAAGGTGTTGTTTGTTGTTTTCTTGAGAGATTTAAGATATTGCCCTAAATACAAAAAATATCATCATAACTGAAATGTGCCATTACTTTTTAAAAATTCATCTTTGAAATTTAAGAACAAACTCAAAAGGGAACAGTTTTGGAGAGCCTGTCTACACTCTTTTTCTTTAAGGTACAAACAAAGGTGAAAGTGAGTTCGTATATTGTCTCCAGAGGGGCAACTGGTGCATCCTCAGTTTTTACTGGTATTATTATTATCACTATTTTATTTTATTTTGCAGGAGTCTGAAATAAAAGCTGAGCAATGGCAAATTGATGAATAAGCAAAACAAACTACCTGTAAAGCACGTAAGAGGATGTAAATTACACCCAAGGGAAACGCACTGACACGGCCCCGGCTCAGGTCTCGACTTTCGAAATAAACACCCATGTGAGAAACGCAGGCGGGGACTCTCTAAGTTTCTCTGTATCTTGGAGAGTATTTCCCCGCGATGAAGCAGGCTGAGAACCTCACTCCCGACACTCTGAAAAGCTCAGCAACATTGCAACTTTTACAACGACCCTTCCATCCTCCCTTCCAGGGATCTGGCGAGACCAGCCAGGCTCACGGAGACGTGCGCTCGGCACACCCAGCAGCCGGCAGAGTCCCCCTGCCGCCCGCCGTGCGGGCAGGGGCTGCGGGCAGCCGCGACAGCTACCTGCCGGCCGAGGAGGAGCCCAGCGCGGCAGCGCAGCCCGGCCCGGGCGCCCGCGGCTGCCGCAGGTGCGAACCTCTCGCCGCCCCAGCGCGGCGGGGGAGCCGCGTCCCGGAGAGGCGGGCGGGGGTCCCGCGAACCCCCTTACCTGTGCGACGGCGAGGAGCCCCAGGGCGAGGGCGAGCGGGGAGGCGGCCGTGCCCCGGCGCTGCCCCGCGGCCATCCTGCTCCCGCGGCGCTCCGCCTGCCTCGGGCCGCCCCTGCGCGCCTCTGCGAGCGGCGCGGGGTGCGCGGCGCCTCCGGGCCCCGCAGGGCAGGGAGGTGCGCGGGGCGCGGCCCCCCGCTGCCGGACGGCGGGGAGGGAGGCGGGGAGCCGCCCACGACGGCCCGCCCCCGCCCCGAGGGTCCTCCGGGCAGGGGTGCGGACCGAGGGCGGACGGTGCGCCCGGGGCTCGGGCAGCGATGGGCGGCCTTGGGAGCGGGGCTCTCCGGAGAGGACGGAACGCACGGGCAGCCACAGGAGGTGCAGGCAGCGATGGGGAACACAGACAGAGAGGGCGAGGGCCAGGATTCGGTGTTTAGGAAGAGATGGGCGTGTGGGCAAGAACGGGGCACGCAGGCAAGCACAGAGGGGGAAGGCTGGAATGGACGTTCCAGGCTGAGGCAGATGGGGCTGGGGCACACAAGCAGGCATGGGGCATGCAGACGGGGATGGCGTATGCAGGCGGGCATGGGCCATGCGGGCCTGGATGGTTAAAGCAGGAGCAGGGTATATTGGCGAGGGTGGCTCTGTGGCAAGCACAAGGCAGGCAGTCACAGCCGGTCATGCAGGTGAAGGCTGTGCAGATCCAGGGATGGGCCCCCACCTGCCGTGGTGTACTGGTATACTTTCTTGGATGCACCTGCCTACCAAGCCTAAGAGAATTTCCAGGATATAAGCTGAAATACTGTAGTGCTGACTCCTGCTGCCCACATCTGCCTGGAGGTAAAGGCTGCGGGTGCTTAGCCAGGGGAGCAAAGCCCTTTCACAGAGCTAGCTCTCTCAGTTACCTTCAAGCCCTCACTTAAAGTTTTTGGCTACTACCTGCAACTCCGTCATCTGCTAACACAACAGTCAAAATTCAAGCTGTGATAAACAAGAATCTGACTAAAATTGTGTTGGCTGCTTGTGACAGGTTCGTGGCAACCCTTCTAAGTCTCTTTCAAAGCCATGTTGTAATTGCACACGTCCCTAAAGTTCCCACCATAAGCCTATCTGAATGCTCCCACACATTCTGGGCACATGTATTTAGATACTTGGATAATGCCTGGAAAATGTGCACCTCACTGACGAGCCAAATAAATCATATGGGAAGCAGCATGTGCAAGGACTAAAGACTGCCACATTTCTCTCCATCTCTTATGCATTATGTCAGACATTGTTGACAAAGACTTTGCCCTGTGCAGAGAAGGCATGGTGGGTTTGCGGCTCAGATCTACATGGGAAATCATAACAGCTCTTTCACACTGAGATTTATAACCTCTTTCATTTGATCATTCTTTAAAACCTGTTAATTATACAACAAACAAACTCCATGGTTAAGATTTTAGAAATTCTCTTTCAAGTACAGCTATGTGAAGCATAGTTGCTTAAATCGAAAAGTGCTTGATTATTCAAGTACACCAGGAATAATCTATGAATATGTATGACAGATGAACTTCTAGATTTTTGGTTTTCTTTTTACATATGGTAAAGAGACATATGGTTAGAAAAATACATAAACATTGTGCATAAACATTCTTGGTTTTAGCAGCATGTAATTATAGAGGTTAAGGCTTCTCTATGTATAGTGTGGTCTAAAGTATGCCTAAACACCACATGATCTGAGAAACAAAATCTGGCTCAACAAAAAACATGGTTTTTTTCATGTTTTTGTCATGAACAATATTTGTCATGAATTTGTCAGGAATGAGATGTTTCCAAGTTTCATGTTGCAAATTATACTTATCTTTTAAGAAATCAGAAAGACATTTCCTGGCATTTACAACTGTCTGAAGGGCCTGACTGTTCAAGGTAAAACCAAGCTATATGTTAATTGCCAAGAAATGTTTTATTGACAATTGTTACTACTTACATTATTAATTGTGTGTTGTTTGCATACAAAAGGTAGGATTTCTCTATTCTCACACCAAATTTATAGTTACAATATTGGAACTCTACCACTGTTGTCTAATAGCTCTGTAATGGTTGTGTATACAATAGTAGAATAGTGAATTAATAATTAGTGAGGGAAGGGAAAGAGGTTTCTGAAAGTGTTTTCCAATTTAAATGCACTTGAAGACATCTAACAAATCTATGTTTAAACAGAAAAAAATTACAGTACTTACAGAAGTATGCTTCATACTCTTTTGTGAGACTCACAACAATATTGCTAGCCATAATATAGAAAGTCCATACTATCATCAGCTCAGGGCTCTGAGAAGACTTAGGAAAATATAAGATATTTTAAGAACTAAGAAAATACCAAGGCTTCATACATAGGGAGAGAATTACTCTCCTTGTGGAGAAAAACAAAACAACAGTCCAACAGCTTTGAAAACACTTTCAGCATTAGCCAGAAGATTACATGCTTAACAAGAATATGTTTTTCTCCATGTTTAGAAAGCAGGCAGGCTACATCAGTAGAAAATCTAAATTTTTTCCTCCCAGCAGCATTGCCTTAATATGATGTACAAGATAGGATTGTTCTGTGTCTCTTTCTCTTTTATACATAAACAGGTTGTTTCCTGCTGAAATGGCAATGCATTCCTAAACACAGACTTGCCACTCTAAGTTCAGGTAGAGCCTCTGAGCAGGTGTCACATGTGGTAAGTTAAATTTAACACTTTGGGCTTTAGGCATTTCCCTCCATTGCTCTCAGAATTGCACAACACGTTTGGCCAAAATTCACCTCTACAATAGTGGAACAATAGCCATTGTTCCAGTACTGTACAGAATTAATTCCAGGGGTTCAAGTTTTGCATCAGCTCAGAAACTACAAAGGCAATGACATTTCCATTTAGATATTCAGTTCCCACTTACATGCTTTCATAACTAGAGCTCTCATCAGTGAGGAGCAGCTTGTGTTGTAAGTACACAATCCTTTCCCAAATGTATAAAGTTGTGATAATTTGATCCTGCTTAGATGTTTGAGGGATTATGATTGTGGGAGCCTTCATGTGTCTCACAGGGTAGGTAGGGTCTTCATTCTTGTATGTCAGCTGCTGCTCAGTGTAGGCAGTGAAGGGCCCAAAGCTTTTTCAAGGAATACAGAAAATGTGAGTACAAGTTTTCCTTTCTTAACGTCTTCTGCTTGCAAATGACAAAATGATTTTCAGCTTGTTTATTTTATTTTTTGTTTGTGTTTTATTTTATTCCACAGAGAGATTTAGCATAGGTACAGATTTCTTTTCTTCTGCATTTTACTATTCAAAATAAGTAATAAGTAGCAAACATGATTTTTAAAAATAATTAATATCTGGCATGACTTGACTTGAACCTTTAAAGTTAAATAAATAATAAAAAAAAAAACCAGTGGAAGAAGCAGTTTATGCAGAAAACAGCAATGTTTGAAAAATCAAATCTGTTAGTGAGCAAAAAAATCTCATTTTTGAAAAGCTAATAATTTTCCTTAGAACATGCAGTTTTAATAGTGTATTCCATTCCAGACAGTGAAGCTAAAGAGGATTCAATCTCTAGAAATATACCTTACTATAAATGACTAGAACAGTGAAGCAAACAGAAGAACTACAATCTTGTGCCCGTGCTCCCCTCCTGCTCCCCTCCCCTCTCCTTTGCCACTTTCCATTTCCTCAGACAAACAAAGCATTTTGTTGGCCGCTGCATGTGCATCAATCAGATTTCACCTGCTGGCATCTGAGTAGGCAACCACCTTTTAACTATAGCTGCACTGCATCTTATTGTGATCTGTCTTTCAAGACATTGAGCCAGAAATTTTTGGTCCTTCCAGAAAGTGATGTTTCACGGTCTTCAAAATCCATTTCAGAGTAACAAAATAAAATGAATCAGTAAAAATGAAAAAAAAAATAGTTGCGAAAATCCCAAGAATCAGCATAGTAAGAGGAAAAAGAAAAAATTAATAATATGCATATTTAAACATTAAAACTACTTTGTAGAAAAAAACAACATCATACTCTGTACAGTAGGAGAAATATATAAATGGATTTATCTTTCTGCATTCAAAGTTTACTGGAAGCAGTTCAGAGATGGAAAACCCACACTGAAACTAACTAATTGGATGAAGTGTTTAAGTGCTTAGAACACTTAATCCTTTGATTTTGGTTTGTTCAAAACTCAGTGTGGGTCAGAATTATTTTTTATTTCTCTTTAATAAAAAATGTATCACAAATTGTTAAAAACTTAAGCAATACAATGCAATTCCAGAATTTTTTGGGGGGGAGGGGTGTGTGTTTTGAATACTTGCTTGTTTCACGGAAGAAAACCTGTTCTTTATATAAGAGCTCCCAGCAGAGACTGCATCTAAAACACTTAACATTCCAAAGTATAATAACACATATAAACTCTGATGGGTGAGGCTTTCTGGGTGAGGCTTAACTAGCCATACAAGACCTAGGATTAACCACAATAAAAAGTTCCTGAAATTGTCATTGAGTGTTTAAAGACCTTCCGAAAGAACTTACCATCTACTGCTCCCCAAGGATACACAGTAGATAGTTAAAATGCAGAGACACAGTATTTGTGGAAGAGAAACACTGATACAGAAATGTTTCTGTTTCCCTTAACACCTCATCTATAGCTTAGAAATCTTTGCATTGAATCTGTCATTCGTAGTGACTTCTCAAGTACAGGAGGAAGAGCCAGGTGGTAGCAAAACTGTCACCTCCTTCCACTTCCACAAGTCTTCAAGAAATTTAATTATGCAGAAAAGGGGAGGGGAGCAGGAGACAGTCATCAGCATTTGCATATGCTCTCTAAGGAGCAGCAGAAACAGACATTCACCTTCTTGCTCACCTATAAATGACATTTGTGATGCAGACTTCATTATTTTAGCACAGTCTATTTATCCTCTACTGAAAGATGGAGGGGCAATGCTTTGTTCATACAGGAGCTGTTAGGCAGTTATGCATTCCAGTCCCACAAGCCATTTTCAGTTGCAGTAGAATGGCATTTTCTGACATGGCTGAAGTATTTGTTTGCACATTTTGGGGATGTTTTCCCCTGGCATTAAGATGTCATAATACCACAGAACCAAGGCTTTTTTTATTGTTTGTGCGTTTGTGTATTCAAGCATACCTGAGAAACTCTTTCCTGAGGTCTGGTATTTATTCCAAAAAAATAATGGCAATTTCTACATTCTGTCATGGTGTTTTAGCAGTACATCTTTTGGAGTTTATTAAAGAGAACTGCACACAGCTCTGGGGCCCCCAGTGTAGGAAGGACATGGACCTGCTGGAGTGAGTCCAGGGGAGGCCGCAGAGATGATTGGCGGCTGGAGCACCTCTCCTATGAAGACAGGCTGAAAGAGCTGGGGTTGTTCAGCCTGGAGAAGAGAAGGCTCCACAGACACCTTATGGCAGCCTTCCTGTACCTAAAGGTGTCTTCAAGAGGGCTGGAGATGGACTTTTGACAGGGCTGTGTGGTGACAGAACAAGGGATAATAGTAGGTTTAGATTATATGTTAGGAAGAAACTCTTTGTTGTGAGGGTAATGGGATACTGGAACAGGCTGCCTAGAGAAGCTGTGGATAACCCATCCCTGGAAGTCTCTAAGGTTGAAGAGAGCTTTGAATGACTTTAGAGCAAAATCCAGACTTTCGTGATATACAATCTAATAGATAGATTTATAATAATACACAGTGAAAATGCATGAAGTAAATGTCCAAACCCTTTGAATTTCCGAGGCTTGATAAATAAAGAAAATACTCCATAAGAAACTTCATACAATTGTTTAATTAGCATTTTTCATATACTGGTAAATTACCATGTGATTATCTGTCCAAAGCACTATGTTACTATAATTTTAGTACAATGTCCATTGTTTTACTCGAATTCAAACCTAAGCCTTATCTCCTGCATCACTTCATAGACTTAACTCTCCACACCAAAAATACTCCTGAGCTAATGTCATTCAGTGCTTTTTACAAGGCACCAAACATACTATAGTTAATTAGTTAATTAATAATTTGACTGGACAACCTGTCACTGATTCTGGGAAGAATGAGCTCTGAACCAGGTGTCTGGTCAAAAGTTTAGCCACAAAGCAGATCCACCTCCCTTTCTAATGACCTGTACTTATCTACTTTATGTTTTGTTACATGAATAAGTAATTAAAATGTGAAATATTAAAAACCCTCCACATTTTAAAAACTCTTCTTCATGTACTTTTAGGAAAACCATTTCTTTGGGGTTGCATTCTTCTTTCCAAGGTTCCTTCCACTTAGGAAGAGTGAGCAAATATCAGCCAGAGACTTGTTGAACATATTGTTGCTGCTGTTACATCAGCTTCTGTACAACACTGACATAGATGGGGAAAGAAAAGTCAGCAACTGGTAGAACTTAATAGAAATGTGTTTCAGATGGAAAACAAATAAGGAAAATGACAAAGGTTAACAGGTTAATCCTATTGTCCTTGAAGCCAATTGATAATAAGCTTGAAGTGCTTATTTCTACATAATTTCTATAGATCTGGTGCAGTCTTCTGAATGATCATTTCTGAAGTCAGAGAAGTTCAGTCCTACTGGTGGAGAAGTAACTGAGGCCTGACAAGAAAGCCATTAATACCTTATTATCTGAAATGTAAAATGTTATGCCCAAATGTGAAGCGTCCTAGATTGTGCTGATTTTTCTGTGTATATCCATGTAAATCTCTTCCCTCATTTAATTCCATTTTACCACAGGATTTAACTCATTATAAACCCAGAAATTATTTTTATTTAAAGACATTAATTCATTTTGTTTATACTCAGGGAAACATGTCTATAGTTCCATATCACTAATAATTTTCCTTTTCATCTTCTCTTACAAAATTTTCAAAGCAGAACTCTTTTGGGATAAAAAAAAAAAAACATTTTGAAATTTCAAAGGTGAACCTGTCATAGCCACAAGATATCACCCCCGCAAAAAGATGATTAGGAGGCAAAGCAAGCTGGACATTGCCCTAGCACTCGTGGCCACAGTCTGCCCAACACCGACAGACAGACCGCCAGCCAAGCAGGCTGCTGAGTTCATCTAGTACAGCAGTTCTTGCATCAACAGTTCAGAACAAGGAGCAGGAACAATGAGCCTAGCTGCAGCCTCTTCAGTGTTCCCATAGATTTTTACTGCAGGAGCTTAGGAGACCGTCTCCAGCCCTGGAGAAAGCATCCAGTGGATTAGACTTCCTCCTTCTCCTCCTCCTCCTCCTCTGTGATAGGAGTGCTGTTAGGCATGATTGTTGGAATCCAGGACATTCCTCTGACTGCCCTGGATGACTCGAGACCCTGGCAAGGGGGCTCAGAGACCTTGGCACAGAGTAAAAGACACCTGTGCCTTTGATTTTAACCCATGGAAACAATTTTGTGTGAAGAGTTACAAGCCACAAGAGTTTTAATAGAATGATAATGAATTTGTCACAGGGTGAAAATGTAGAATTTTGGGGTTTTTAGAATGGGGATTCAAGAGGCAAGATGGAGGAATCTGGGCATGTCCTGTTCTCCTTCTTCTTCTTGTCCTCCACCTTCTGCTGTCATGGTGACACTTCTGGATTGGTTTCGGGTAGAGATAGACTGTCTAACATAGGTGATAGGAAAATTATTGTAAATAAAGTACACGTAATTCTTAGTATAAAAAAATAACACTGCCCCAAGGGTGGTCAGTGTGCCTCAACCCGAGCTGCTGGGCAGACCTCTGCAGGTCCAAAAAGAATGTATTAGATAAGAGAAAATAAACAACCTTGAAAACCAGAGCTGAGGAATCCTGACTTCTTCCTTGAGTGCAGGGCTGAGAAAAAAAGCTTTTTAATACCTCGGGAGGCCCTTTCAGCAACAACAAACCTGACACAGGATAAGATCTCACGGTATGAGGGAAGGTGAGAATTCATCTTCCAGCCCTACTTACACCTTTTCTGAAATGAAGTGGAACATACTCATCCACAGCTGCTCAACAGTTGCCACTGATTTCAGCGCTCCTCAGTCTGCTCTGTAGCTCGGCAGGGACTCCCCACGGCACCGACGGCTGCTCTCCAGGCTGTGGAGCTGGCTGCTCTCATGGGCCCTGCAGAAGGATCTGCGAGCTGCATGCCCAAAGGCTTCACCACCCTTCCCATCTCTTGACTGGGTACAGGACACGGGGGAAAACATCTCCAGAACAAGCGTTCCTCTTAAGGTTTACGTTTTACAACTATGCTCTGACCTAACAAACATTTCTAGGCACTTCAGTTACACACTATTTTGTTGTATGTTGTCTTTTGTCTTATAATTTCTCAAGGTACTTTTGATGTTATGCGAAGAGACACATCACCAGTTACTCCAAAATTGCTCTGCAGATGATTTTTGTGCATCCAAGGACAGGAAAAGAGAAAGGTAGAACATGACAAATACACACTCCACACTGACTTTTGACTACTATGTATGATCAAATTATTTTATTAAAAAACACAAAGAGCTATGAGAAGTCAAATCTGATTACAGATTATTATTACAGATTATAGCATTATCTTGTATTAATGTTTAAGTAATTTTGCGTATTTTATTAAAATCCTTCAAGCTCTGCGTACTCACTGCATCCACAATACGTCAAAAATTAAACACAAGTGGAGAAGTAAAAGGGAAAGGGAAGGGGAAGGGGAAGGGGAAAAGGAAAGGGAAGTTCTGGGAAGGGAAGTTCTGGGAAGGGAAGTTCTGGGAAGTTCCAAGAATGGAAGGGAAGTTCTGGGAAGTTCCTGGAAGGCAAGGCAAGGAGGCAAGGGGGAGTAGGAGGAAAAAAGAAAAAAGAAAAAAGAAAAAAGAAAAAAGAAAAAAGGAAAAGGAAAAGGAAAAGGAAAAGGAAAAGGAAAAGGAAAAGGAAAAGGAAAAGGAAAAGGAAAAGGAAAAGGAAAAGGAAAAGGAAAAGGAAAAGGAAAAGGAAAAGGAAAAGGAAAAGGAAAAGGAAAAGGAAAAGGAAAAGGAAAAGGAAAAGGAAAAGGAAAAGGAAAAGGAAAAGGAAAAGGAAAAGGAAAAGGAAAAGGAAAAGGAAAAGGACCTTCAGTGCTTATGGTAAATACATCCTGGCTACCTTGTCACAAATCACAGCTGAGTACAGACTAAAATCATGTTTCCAATAACTCCCAGATTTTAGTGATTTGCATTCAGTTTTAGTGGACCTGGACTTAGCTGCTAGAATTTGCTTTATTCTTTATCAAAATATAAACCCAAATCACAATGTTAGGGAAGCAGGTGGCTTTGAATCTGCACTTTGCAGGTTCTATCAATTTTTCCCACTTTCAATTAAAAAGAGAGGAAAAATAATTACCTATAAAAGTCTTCACACATGACTAAGAAGGTTGATGCCACTTTTCAGAGCTCTGTTTTGAGTGATTTTGGTCCTAATAGGACTCACACTAAAAAACCTGTCTCCACCACTGCTTAAGTGGTGAGTTGAGTCTCAGCAATAATGCCTATGAACAATTACACTAAGCAGCAGTACTGTATTCCTATCACATTTCCTTCCAGGCCAAGTTGAAGATACATTTGGGTCACAATGGGAGCACCTACTCTTGATTTGCAGTTTGTGATATAGTGCATTCTACAAACATCGGAACAGCATCTGAAAAGCCATTTGTAAGTGCATAGGTCTAATTTGTGCCAACTACTTTGCCTACTGAAAAAAAAAGAAAAACCTCTGTGAGGAACAACACTGTAAATAACAATCAAATTTAAAAATGTTATCACTTTCACTTAACTAAATGATCAAGGGATCATTTAGTTGACACAATTCATATTTTTACATGTATGGGAATAAATATCATTTTACACATTTGAGCTGTATTGGGTATTATATATTCACCCATATTCACTTGGAATTCCTAGGAATTAGAGTTTTTTACAGAAATAAGACACTGCCCAAAATCAAATTCTAAACGTGGAAATCCCCGATTCTGTTATACAAAGTTTTTGTTTCATGATCTCTATGTACATTTTGAATACTCTTTTATCGAAGAATTAAAGCGGTCTTAAAGTCTGTTGAAAATTTCAAGAAGTAAAAAAGGAAAATTGTTTTATTTCTTAGAAACGTAATAATTTCAATATGTCATCTTCCTTTGAGAAAGTATCTGCATAGCTATCTGCTCCTCTTTCATGTCTGTCTGGAGAACAGAAGCAGTGTGAATGGTACTGTTGTGTTCAAGGAAATTTTTAATTAGTTCTGTACCAGAGACTAGAGAAGAGTCATCATCCTTGCATTTTACATTAAATTCATTCTTTCAGGTAATAACGAAAGCTCTTACATACTATAGCGTGGATACCTATGTAAGAAGTTTTTGTTGATTTTGTTTTGTTTATTATTACAGCAGTGAACTGTTTTCTCATGTGAACTGCATGGATATTACATAAGAAACACCTTCACATAAGAAATAACCACATTTGTAAATTATCTCTTTTGCCTTTAGGGAAAATCCATGAACTTCTAGAGTGCCTACATCAGACTTCTTTTGTGAAGCAAGGGTAAATATGAAGCTTATATAAGGAAATAAGAACTCTTCCTCTTTTAAACAGTAAATAAAAATCCCACTTTTAATAAGTCTGTACACAGACTTACGCGCACCCCAATTAAAACTCCTGGATGTCAAGAAACCTTACATATTAAATTTAAGGCATTTGTGGCAGTAAACTGGTAAAACAATGAATGATTTGATCTCTTTTGCTTTCCTCTGTGCTAAGTGATGTCACTTCCAACCTACAACACTGCCATCTAATGCAGCTACCTAACAAGAACAGGATCAATGAAAGTTGAATTTGGAAAGCAAACTCTTTCTAAAGATGGACTGGGCCAGTAATTTGCAGTTTTTTGTTCACAAGTATGGACACCAAAGCTTATTTGCAAAATCTGCTAACTCTGCAAATTAAAACCGTTTCATAGCTAATTTACCCCAGGGAATTTACATTTATTCACAAAAGTTAGTACATGCTTAAAACAAGTGTTTCACACTTCACTGCAATGGAAATATCACTGATTTTAAGTGAATTCCCACACTTTAGGTAGGGAGATGAGAGCAGAGGCTGCTTGGAGGGTTAATATAAATAGATAAGGAGTCTTTGTGACTCTACTTGTTTGTGCAGCATTCCGCATTTTCCTAAGTTACGAATATTGCAAAAGGTGCATAACTTCTTCCTGAGATAATCCCTTCAGGCTAAATCAAAATTAGTATTTAGACTGATTGAATCAAGAAAGACATGCTTAATTATATTGCCAAGCAATATTAACTTTAAAATCCATAAAAGGCCTACAGCCCATCAGTCTAAATAAAAACAATTTGAAAACCTCAGTTGTGTTGGGTTTTTGGGGGGGCTTTATCAATTTTGGCTAATGTACTTGACACGATTCATATTTTTACATGTATGGGAATAAATACCTTTTTACACGTTTGAGCTGTATTGGGTATTATATATTCACCCATATTCACCTGGAATTCCTAGGAATCAGAGTTTTTTACAGAAATAAGATTTTCTTCCAGTAAAAAATGGGAAGAAAGGGAAAAATGCAGTCAATCCAGTTTATACCTGTTTTCCAGAGATCACTGAAACAAAGCCCACAAGATTTCACAGTAATAGTCAGTTTTAGTTTGTTTTCATTCAAAGCTAAGCTTGTGGGAAGGAAGAAAAGATATAACACATATATAGATATAGAACAAGATCCATAGATATATAGACTTATAATAGCTATTTTTAAATTTTTTAGCCATTTACTGTTCAACAAATATATAGAAATACTTCAGTACTTAATACCAGGAAACTATACTGTTCTAACATATTACTCTGACTTCAGACTGTACTTCTGAAACACCAGAAGACCATGTCTGAATCTTTCCAGTATGGAATACATTAACAATCCAAAATAGGTCTTTTGTAAGACCTTAGGGGATAGTTTTAAGAGAATAGTGTCTAGTATAACAAAAAATGTTGAATATGAACCATTTTTCTTTGTTAGTCTTAGAAGAGATTAAACAGTGGCAGTGGGCTGTTATGGGGATGATGGTGCATGTAGATCAGGTTTGGTTGAAGAACTGAGGCTGCAGGCCTAAGCAAGTAATTTCTAATTAATTTTTAAAAATCATTTTAAAACCACTTTATATTTCAACCAGGATGTTCAACTTCCAAAGTATATGTATGTTTTCCTACATCAGTAATTCTTCTACAATGAGCAGTTAAGGGGGACTGGGGCTACCTTCATTTAAGGCATACCTAAAACTTTTTTGATTTCACTGTTGAAGTGCATTGTTTTAATATGGAGGAATGTCTGTTGCTATTCCTATTCCTATTCCTATTCCTATTCCTATTCCTATTCCTATTCCTATTCCTATTCCTATTCCTATTCCTATTCCTACTCCTATTCCTATTCCTATTCCTATTCCTATTCCTATTCATTTCTTCATGGGTGATGTACTTCACATTTGTGTTCCTCTGAGTCTCTGGAACCACAAACCACAGCACATTTGAGTGATACAGAAGGCAAAAACCCAATCCAAATGAAGACCCATGATACATACTGAACATCCAGATATTCATTACATCTCCCCCTTAAATTGTCATTGGTAGCAACCAGTCTGTAGAGGTCAGAATGAAGAATTAATGTCATTGTCTAAATAGGTGTTTTCTACAAGAGTCTGTTGTGTGTTACAGGTAAGCTTGAAGACATTTTATGGGCTCTATAACAAGAAAGCTGTTCTTGTTGCAAGAGGATCTGCATGGGATTTTCTGCTATATATAGGGAATTTACCTCATATTCTCTGAGATTATTAATTCACATAAACAAAACTGTGTGAATGAAGAAAAACAAATCAACCTCCCAGCACCATCAAACATCTCAACATGATGAAACTTCGGATCTCTATTAGGCGTTTGCTTAATCACTCAAATGGTCCCAGGTCTTCTGCTAGCCGTACACTATACAGCAGACACCAACCCAGCCTTTTCCTCTGTCCCCACACGTGCCAAGATGTACATTCGGCTGATTCATCCGCAACCTCCAGGCAAACGGAGCCTCCTTCTTTTTCATTTGCTTTTTCTAAGAAACAGTGAGCACTCACGTCTAGCTTTGAGGCCAGAGAATGTATCATTTTTGGGGCAGTAAGTGGCATTTCCTTACTGCCTGGAAAAAAGACTCAGCATGAAGATATTTTTAATATTGATATAATTATAGCATTTCCTACAAGAATTTTTGAATAACCATCTATTCTTACTGTATTTTAAAGGGTGCTGAATAGCATCCTTTCCCTGAAGTCTATTTTATAAGTGCCACATTATAGATAAAAATTTCAGGCAAAATTGGGGTAACACAAAGGTGATGATTGTACTGAAAACGTTACTCATTCTATTTTTTCCAAGCTAAATAGTTTTTCAGTTTTGATGGGATGAAAACTACAGCAAAGCCAGAACAAACTACTTAGTTTATATATAACAGTTATAACAAAAGGAACATAGATGATAATCCATCCCCTTCACGGCTCAGATGTGCTTCTGGTGAACTCTGCAGTACTGCTTTTTGTGTTGTAGTTGTTGTAAGACAAAACAAGGTCTGAAGTCCCTCAAGTTTAAAAAAAAAACAACTCATGCAACAGACTCCTACATTTTCTTGTTCACAAAACCTTCATATTTTGAAAAAGCCTGTAAACACAGATGTTTGTCACAGAAGACTCTCCACTGCTTCAAAAGATTATAAGACTCTGTTTAACTTCAATGCACTTTTTGGACAATGGGGGTTGACAGGATGGGTTTCATCTTTCGTTAAAGGAATTTTTTTTAATTGTAATAATTGTTTTTATCATTTTACTTATGTTTCCCTGCTTAGTTGAGTGTTTGCAGAAGTCCAGTGGGGGAGTCTTCTCAGTAAGAAAAAACAGGGGACTTGTGGAATCCTTGGGATCTTTTCCCCTCACGAAAAGGCTCCCCAGAGCCCTCCCCTGCAGACACTTACCATGGAGTTTCCCCACCTGGGCAGACAGAAAAGAGCTCCCCATGGAGTCTTGCACAACACTGATCCATCCCACCTCCTTTCCCCATAAGTCCCAACTTCTCCTGGTTTCTCCTTTCCCTCTTTCCTCATTGGTTGTGGTACCCCTGGTGGCCAGCCCCTTCTTCCCTTTGTACCGCACCCATATCCTCCCCTACTCAAGCCTTGTGCAGAGCCCATGTTCTGCCTTTTGTCCCTCGTTTCCATTCGGCGTGGTGGATGCAATAAACCTTAGCTGGAATTTATCATACAAAAGGCCCTTCTGCCTCTCTTCGTTGAGCTAGCCATGGTGAGCGTGATGTGTGGACTTGCCTGAATGTCTACCCAAGCAGCTTTTCCACAGGAGATCCTTATTGGGAAGAAGCATCCACCATCTAAACCCCCACTGCTGCTACAACTAACCACAATAATCATAGTTATTGGATGCAATTATGAGTAGCTTTCTAGCAAGTTCAATTTAGGAAGGGATGAGGAAGCTGATAGCAGACACCATTATAGATAATGATAATTTGGGATATCCTAATACTTCTTTGATATAAAAGTTGTCCATCATTCAGGGTAAGCAGTCCTACCAGGTATTCAACATAATCTTTATCTTAAATTACATATTCTATAAGATCTATCAACTAATCTGAGTCAAACTTTTGCCCAATATTTGCATTTTTATATGTTTTTGCCTTAATGCCGATTATGTGTGAATTCTCTTTGGACAGATGTTGGTTTTGGTTCTGCCTAGTGATTGAAGAGCACTCAATAAATGCATCTAAACCATGGAATAAAGTTTCTAGATCCACATAAATACTGTGGTCTCTTTCCAAGTGCTGCCATGATACACACAAACAGTGAAATCTAAAAAACATAACTGTTTAAAAAGCCTTTCCTTTTTAGTCAGGCTTTGATTTTGTTCAGCTTTTTTTTTTTTCCTCTTTTTGTCTGGTTTGCCTTTTTTTCTTTTTTTTGTAATCCATCAAAAATGAGGTGATATTATACAATGTTTGGGGAACAAAAACCAAATAAACTCACTTCAGATTGAAGAGTAAATTCTAAACTCCTTATTTTGAGTTTCAGATTTCAGATTCAGATTCAGATTGAGTTTCCTGAAACTCCTACTAGTTTCAGGAGTAGTTAGAGTGCACTTAAAGAAGGTACTCCTAAATCAGGATCTCAGTGCTTTAGAGGAGATATATGCAAAAGCCTGCCTTCTCTGAGGCATTGTGTAGGAGATATGCTGACTTTTTACAGAAAAAAAATGAAGAGGAAGAGAGAAAGAAGGGGAAGGAGGGAGGGAGGGCATCTCCTACAAATAGCAAAACAGAAGGGACAGAATTGTCTTCTAAGATTTTCATGGCCGGTGCTGCAGACTCTTTTAAAAGCATGTTCAGAGCAGTAAAGAGCATCCTTACCCTATTAATGAAAAAAAAAAGCCCACTTACATATTACAAGTGTGTGTGGACTTTTTAGGAGCCTCAAAGAAGAGAAAAGGAATACCAAAGCAAAACTTCTAAACTGAAAGCGAATTGCTTTAAGAGAATATTTTGAGCACTGGCTGCAGAACTGCTTGCACACCTTGCTTCTGTATGCAATTTCAGAGAATTTTTGACAGTGAAATGTGACCATCTGCCAGACTGTGAAGTAGTTGACAACCTCAGCTGTAGCCATTTCCCATTTACTTAGTATTATAAACATATCAAAAGATTTCAACTATTTCCTGTTCTTCATGGTATGGCCTCCCACACCCGAACTACTTTACATCATCTTGCTAGAATGTCCTATGGGGAATATTCACTATTCAATGAGGAACAGTTTTATTTAAACACAACTGCATGGGGCTTTTTAGGAAGTGTCTCCCTGCTTTCATTTGGCTTTCAGATGTTTTTTAAAGTGCTGTGCTTTGTTTCTCACCCATTTACAATCTGATTTTGGAAAGTACAGAAAAACCTTCTGCTCTTTCTTTAAGTGGCTAACTTCTCTGATAATCAAATAATTAGTTCATCACTGTTTCAATGCTGCTGCTTTTTGTTAAACAAACAAACCAAAAAGAAATCAACAAGTTGTGAAAACATATAGCCTTGTAAAATGGTTTCAGTATTTTTCTCCATATGTTAAAAAGTAATTTCGTGCCTTAATGCTTCAGAATCAGAAAACATGGGCAGCATAAGCGTTCAAAGTAAACACTGCTGAAAGTGCTAAAACACAAACACAGAAAGTAAAATCATGACATTTAAACAGATTATATATTAAACGTTGAGATTAAAAAAGACAGCCATAAGAAATGTAGCAGGATATATAAAATCTTATTACATGAGAAAAAATCAGATTGACTATAACAAAAATGAGGCATCCATAGATCCAAAATTTCATTCAAATATACCTGGGTAGTAAAAAAACAGTATAAAACAATTTGAAAGGAAATTCTGAGAGATAGAGCTGTAATGCTTTTTACCATTTGTGTTAACTCTAATATAATATATGGGGGTTGTTAGGTTTTATTTCCTCACAGAGTAATTCAGCAAAAACAAATAACTTATACATCAATGTTCTGCCAATCCATATTCCTGATATGACCTCAAATGAAAAAAAAAGGAAATTTAAAAAAAAATTTTAATACCATTGTTGAATGTACCAGTTTCCCTATTCCTATATAAAATAGCTATTTGGCTTATTTTTAGAAAATATTTCACTCTAAAAATGTAACAGTATTTATGGTATCCCTTTTTTTAACAATTTCAGAAAGGTCTTTCTTATCTCTATGTTGGCCATATGGTGAAAACTACAAAATACACAAAATACAAAATACAACACTTTGAAAATAACCCAAAAGTTAGACAAAAGGTGGGTCAAGGATTCAGAGCCACTCTCAGCACATCATAGATATTTTACCACTCCCTTACCGTGTCTGTTGTATCCTGGGATGTAAAGAAAGGCAAGATTTTCCATTCTCCTCTGAAGGCTTGAATCCTAATGCTGCATGGGGAGGGCAGAGTTGCATTTCCCCCCCTCCCAGAAATGGAACAGCAGTATCTATGTTTTCTGTTAGAGGGTACAGTGCACAGCAGGTGAGCAACCCACAATGTGTCAGGGATTTCAGCTATTGGTTCTGGAGCATTGCACTGGGATTGTTGCTATTGTTGATCTGCAAAGTATATGGAGCATGCAAAGTATACGAGCAATAGCGTTGTGTGTTCCCTCTATGGCACAACTGCCTGGGTTGCAACCTAGCCCAAAGTGAATTTACTTCTTTCCAGTTCCTCACCCTTAACAGCACTATGCTATCAGAAATTGTTTGTTTTTTTTTTTTGTTAGACAGAATCCACCACCACTGTGGTCACAATACCATCGTTTGTTAATGGGAGGATGGGAGGGGGTGGAACAGGTGAGAAAGAGAGAGGAGAGACTTGCCTGTTCAATGTTGAAGAAAAGCCGGTTTGTGCTCAATACATTGGAGAAATTGTTCAAGAACAGTTCATCCATGCGAAAAACACAACCCCTACATGGCTGCCAAATTCAGTAAGGCCTAGTATGATCCGTATGTAAGTGCCAATCCTAAAACTTCAAGCTGCCTGGAGGCAGTTTCAACTTCTACACCCCATTTTTTTTCTAAGGTTGTAGAACAGTTGAGAGAGATGTTGTTTGCATGTTTGTGTCAAACCCTTTCATTCTTTTCTGCTTGTTTCCAACTCAAAAAAAGAGGAAAAAAAAAAAGGTGAGTATATATGGATATATGTGTGTCTGGCACGTTCCAGAAAGTCAACACCTAATTCAAGAAGCTGGGATACAAACACCACATAGTGTAAAGGGACCTGACAGTACCAGAACAGTTACAGGAAAATTATGTGTTTTCATACATTTTACGGCACCTGTAGTTAAACATGGTGTGTTTAACTTGTTCTCATACTGCACCAGGATTGGCTGATGGCCATTTCTTGACACTATCATACCCACATGTTCTCAGGCAACTCTGTCATTGCCTGCCTCTGTCTTTTGGGCCATGAAGAATTCAGATTAAAAATACATATATTTATATCTAGTATATACTTATCTAGAAATAAATATGTTTTAATGAGCCAAGAGGCTTTTGTGCCCTCATTCAGTCCAGCAGGATGGGCACACAGGGCAACAGGGCAAATTGGGGCTTTGCTCAGTGCTACAAGACACAGGCAAGGCTGTTTGCAAAAGTGGAAAACCAGAGGAAAATGCCAACTTCAGAAGAACCAGAGGAAAATGCCAACTTCAGAATGCAGAAGGAGGCAATAATGAAAAGACATATAGTGATCCAAAAGAAGACCAGGTGGACCAGAAAAAATGGCCAGTATGCCCATGAACCACAAACTGGATTTCAAGAGCAGTGTCACATGGAAAGGATGATGGTGGTGGAAAGCTCTCTCACCCTGTAGTTGTGATGGATCTTACAGCTACCTCTAACACCATTATGGGGTGGGAGTTGCTTCTTCATCTAAGGATATGTTTCTTCATATCTGTAGTTTGATGTTGCAAATAATGTGGAGGGCTGAGCATGCTGTCTGAAGATCCCAGTTCCCATGCTCTCAGAGAACATCAGCAGAATGTTGCTGATAAAAAGGTAGCCAAGCCAGTTTGTGGGGGCTGCAGAAATAGGATTTAGCACGTACAAACCATGATTATTTATTCTGAAGCACAAAGCAGCAGCAAGAAGTTAAGTGGTGACAAAAGGAAACATGTTGGGCTGTAGCTCTGGACAGTCTCTGGACCTTGGAGCTGGACACAATGTAGAACAATTCAGACTTGCTACTTTAGGTCCAAAATCTATATTTGAATCTTATTAAACATTTGTTCATTGTTGAACCTGCTAGTTATGCTCAACTCCATCTTGAAGTCAGCATGAACTACTCTTTATTTCCCCCACTATTTATTTACACAATGAATGCAACAGAATTTTTTAGATTGGGTGAGTACTCTCCTGCAAAGTGATCAAGGCTTTGACCAAACTTTCTTTCTGGCTGTCATTATTGTGGAAAAAAATATATGGCAGCATTTTCAGAATTCTGCAACCTATCCCCTAATGAAAAACTATGGACTAAAAACCTGGAATATTTAATTGCTCTAAGCAACAGTGACAGTAATCTCTTCTTCACTGCAAGTATTGCAGCAAATTCATTCAGCTGTTTATGGACATAAAATTTTAGGGCTATATTGTACTAGCACATAATGCCAAAGGTTGTGATGGCTACTTCATTGTGAGTCAGTTTCTAAATGAAAAATGCATATGCAATTAATCACCCAAGGTGGCAAACTTGTATGCACAAAAGTGCCCAGCATGAGTATAAATTTCATATACTCTTTAATTTTTTTACCTGTGAAGCTAAGTAGCCTTCCCCAGTCTATGAGGAAATCTTTATTTCCTCATTATTTCCTCCATTTTTTCCCAACACTGCTGAAAATCGAATTTATATAGGCCTTCTTCTATCACTGGATGTTATGGAGGGAACAGCATGATTTTTGAAGAAAAACAAAACCTCAGCATTTCTAGGCACAGCACTATTCTAATCAATAGGGATTTTGACTTGCAAAATAAACAGTTATTATTGCAAAAAAGGTGTAAAAATGTTTGGAGATGCCTGTAGATCATGCAAAAATAAGAATACAGTGATGACCCATTGTAGATTCTGAAAAAAGAACAGTGAAAAGGAGAAAGTTTATTGCTGTACAGGACCCCAACACTACACTGACCTCTATTTACAAGTCTGTGTACCAGTTTATGTTCCTTAAAGATGGCGGTTACACTCCTCCCTCCAGATGACTATAAACGGAGGAAAAAAAAGAGGCTTTCAACCCTTTTCATTGGCCACTTATGTATGTGGCAAAAAAAAAAAAGGCTAAATCTGTTGCCTGTTACAATGTGGTGAATGTAAAGCAGAATCCTAATTTTTTAGATGTCCATCCAGTCCTGCAGTTCCTACTACTTTTTAATTTAATGGATGTTTATCCATGTCTGCATTGAATATTACCATGAAAATGACTGGAATGCTCTGTCAGGGGCCAGATTTGGATATGTGAATTACACAACATAATGAAAAATGGACTACCTGAAAATGGTAGGTTTTAACATCAGGTCCAAACTGTTCATGAGAGGTACACTGAAAAAATATGAGGTAGAAAACTTTCTGCCAAACTGTCCATACTGCTGGGCCCCAGAAAAGTGATTTTTGGTGGCAGGAAAAAATTCTGGTTTTATTACAAGCCAGTCACTGACAGAAAAATATATCAGTAAGATTTTGGTAGCCTCTACTTCTTCACCAGCAAACAAAACATTATCCTCCAGAACACCGTGGAGTTAGTTTTTGACACCCTGACAGGCTGCTTTTGGATGTTCAATGTAAAAGTCTACCCACCCCATGGGCTCTTTCTTCCTGTGCTTCCCATTAAGGTAGAAAGCAATCTGCTGTTTCCCTTATGCCATGCTCAAGCAGAAAGCTGCCACACCCTCTGCATCCACAGCAATGAAGAAGGAGCCCTTATGGGTACCTGATATTCCCTGGAACTGAAGAAGTCTCTAAAGAAAGGCTGCAAAATTTATGGGGTTTGACATTTTCATCAGTGGGTAGAAGTCTTTCCAGAGATTATTTAAAACTACACTTCCACCGGAAGTAGGAAGCTTCAGGCTACGGAGGCTGATAAACAGATGATGACAAAAAGGCTAATATGTTGCAGATCAAAGGCAAAAAGAAGATGCATCCTGAGCATAAAAAAATTCCACCAAATTTCAAAACCATTTTTAAATTTTCCACAGAAAAAACTGAGACAGACATCCAACCAAACCAACACTACCATTGCAAGAAAATGAGATTACTTTTAGGGATATCTCCTCTCTGGCTTGCCCTGTGTCCCCATGTGAATTTTACCAATGAGGATGTGGACACTGCCAAAGGATATGTGATTCTGAAGTCCAGCACTAACATTTTCACAGTGTGCTTCATCATGGCATCAGGCCTCCAACTCTACAATGTCTTACATGCCCTGCAACACTGCTGCTTTTATCATGGCACAGGTTCTGTGACATTTGAGAGTCATCACCTGGGGCACTGAATGCAACTGCTCAGGGAGTATTTATGTGTCTCCAGATGAGGACATTAGGAAATTTGTGTCATCAGGCTCCAAACTTAATGGCTACTTGCAGTCTGGAGACAAGTCTTCTTTAAAGGTTAAGGATATCTATAATTGCAACAAACAGCAAAACTATAAATTTGGGGCACTGAGGTGTCTCAAGATGGACTGCATTATAAATGCAGCCAGTATTGACCTTAAGAAGAGTGAGATAGTGCTGTGCTCTATCATCAGAAATAAGAGAAGTGAACAATAGAAACCAGAACTCTTCAGAACGTGCAGAAGGTAGTCTATGACAAGGAGTGCTTAACAATATTTTAAAAGCCTTCAGTTTTTGACCACAGACATGTGCTGGAAGAACCCCTTTTCTGTTTTTCTGGCATGGCCTAACATCCTTGTGAAAATCTATTTTGCAAAATGTCTTTTGGAGAACACAAATCACTGCCTCTCTATAATGCCTGAGAATAAGGTGTGGTCCGACTGTTGTTGGAACAACAGGCTGGAACTACTCTCTAAATATTCTTTTATCAAATTTGTCTGGCTCTCATGTGAAAGTCTCAGGGACAACCATTTATTTCCCTCTAATAAAATAATACGGTTGTGTTCAATTATGAACTGTGCTTGTGAGAGCAGAAACTGAGGAAGTTTTACTAAGTATGCAAATCACAGGAATCTCAGTGTCCAGAAGGGTTTTTTTGCCAGGGTAAAAGTCACTCTGAACAAAATATATGGTGTTATTTGAGAATCCCAGAGACTACCTCCCAGCTCCACCCCTAGGCAGATTTATCCTGCAAAGCCCTGTTCTTTTTAGAAGTGTTTGAAGATGCTACATAATTATCACATAAGTATCTGATTGATAATTTAAATGTTTCTAGCCCAGAATCTTTCAGACTAAGAAATGGTGTTTTCCAGCCAGAGCAGCTAGTTCTTTACACAGTGAAAATAAAAAAAAAAAACAGGTTGGTGTTCAACTGTAAATAGAGAGAACCTGGACTGACATCTGGTGTTGCTATTAGTGCACACTTAGAAATAGGATGTCACAAGGTCTGTCCCTTCTTGACCTGTAAATCAGTCCTTCTTCTGGCAGTGGAAAGCAATATTCTACACTACCTCTGATGACCTGAGAGAGGCCATTTCTGAAACTGAACAGAGTATTTTTGAAGATGAGCATTGCATTAACACCCCAAGAGGTACACACACTGAAAAAGGTTTGCAGGGATGCCAAAATCCTGAGCAGCAAAGCCGTGCCCTTCAGCTCCTGTTGCAAGAATACTACTGGCAGTTGCCATCAAGTCTGTCTGCAGGGCACATCTGCATATTGCTGCTGGTGTTGGTGGCAAGATTTCCCTTAATTTCTTACATGCATTGGCCCTGCCCAGCCTGAAGGGAAACAGAAGGAAGAGTCAAGCCCATTCTGATCATAAATCTTGAGGTAAAAAATATATTAATGTGCTTGCAAAAATTTTGTGCTTCCTCTGCCCACATCGTGCACAGAATCACACTTAACTCTTTCACTCTAGGGTTTCAAGCAGTGTTCTGTTGCCTATGGCTCTTATGAATAAATGGGGATCACAGTCCAGCATGTTCGTGCCATCCTTATTTTTATTTCTGACTAAATCTGATCAGAATTTTTTTAATCCAATGACAGCAACTTTGATTCTGGGCCTAAAAGTGCTCCACTGGAATTGCTAGTGAGTCTTGATAATTCTCTCAGGCTTTGAAAAGCAGTTAGCAGAGAAGATAAATTGTGAATTGCTGCTAAGTATGTGAAACTTGGAAGTCTGAAAGTGAGAGGTTAGATGATCTCCCAGGGTACGTCTTAATACCACATTTGAGCCTATTATTTGTTGGAATGAAGCTGGTGGAAGCAGAGGGAAGTGAGAGGGGAGAGAGATTTAGCTGTTTAAACTAGGTATAAGCACTGATGGATCAGGATCACAAAAGTAAAAAACCAACAACAAAAAACCTCCACAAAAACCAAAACCTTAAATAGCCCCAAAACCCCAAAAAAACTATAAAACAAAACAACAAAGGTTGTTTAGCAATATGCCTGAAGTTAGAATGCTGGTTCTTTTGGCTGATGACCTTATCTGCATCAAATATATTTGTTAAAAAAATTTAAAGATTTAGTTCAATGCAATTTTTTTTTGCAGTACCAGATTTGAAAAAATCACACAGCTTAATGAGACACAACTATGACAAAGACTTCTATGAGAGTCAACAAAGACTACACACAGGGGGTTAAAGAAAGCATGCCACAGATTGCTTTTTCTTATTCAGGCCTTCATCATAGTGGGGGAGGGGGGGAAATCCCAAACAGAGCTAAACCAAAACCCCAAAACTCTCCTGGAAAGCCAAGTACTCTGCTAGGCCTCTTGCTTCGTGGGGATTAATGATCCCCATTCAAAACTGTGCTACATTCAGAGTGCACGGAAGACTATATCCTTTGTTGGCATGAAAGGGTGGGTCTCCTTTGACTTCAGCAGAGTTTGGCTTATTTATGCAAGCAGAGAATTTGGCCCTGAAATTATTAGTTGCATTATAAGTACCTTCCTCTGCCAGAGCAGGATTAGTCCCTCATTCAATGCATTTTGCAGTCTAATGTTAAAAATGAAATGTTAAGCATTCCATATGACAGAGTTTTCCCTATGCCTCTGGGGATGTGAACTCATTAAGTACTTTTTCTGGTTGCTCAGCCTATGCTAATTTCTCTTTATTATCATCTGACTCCAGTACTAGCAGCTCTACTCCATGGTACCACAAAGCAATTCTCCATCCTTTCTTTTGTGTAATTAACATGTGTCAGGAAAATGGAGGATCCTTTCTTCATAGCACTAACATGCATGTGTGATTGTTCTGCAAAATGTTTAACATCTACTATTACTAGAGTTAAAAGTTAATTTAAGAAATAAGGAAAATGTCACCTTTGATCTTGTTTATGTGCTAGAAAGAATACACAAATTCTTACTGTGCAGATTGCCAGGAAAATATGAATGAAGAAGTACAACATGCCTCTGTCTCTACATGTAGGTGAATGGAGATTGCCAGATACACTAGAAACACTCTTTAAGGAGGAACCATAAAGAAAGCAAATGAGGACCCTCCAACTTCTTCTCTGGTGCTGGAAGTACACTCTGTACACTCCCTGACACTGTTGCTAAATGCCAGAGAGTGAGCCCTGCTAGTTGAGATGGATTTGATGAGCAGAGATCTAAAAAAAAAGGTCAGCAATTCCTTGGCCCGCTATAAAACCACTTGTTTTGATTCCCCATGATTGTAAAGGTAACTTTGCTTTATGATCTAATTTTGCTTTTCTCACATGTTTTAAACAGTGATTTATCATCCAAGAATTAGCTCAGAGATCAATAAGGCTACTTAGAAAATATACCAGTATTGCCAGTAAAGATGGCACACAAAAGAGTCCCTGAGCCCTCCCTTTAAAATTCTTGCTATTAGACAGCTCGGTAGGAGTTTAGCCAGTATACATACTCTCACACCTTACCAAGCTGCAGAAGCGGGAAGTCCTGCTCAGCTCCCAGTACAATAATTTTGTCAATTTTTCTATGTCACAAACCTTATGCTGTTCTTGTAAGTAAATATTTACACCTTTTCAGGCTACTGCAAATAGTTCCTCCTAATATACCATGAAGTAAGTTAAACTGAGCAGAGATTGAAGCCTAATACAAAGGCACAAAGGTCTCTATAAATTGGGAAATCAGAGCATTTTGATTTTGGCTGCAGAGTGTAACCGGACTTGAGAGGCTAAACTGCTGGAGCCCAAGTGTAATTCTGGTGCCAAACATTTGTCTGCATGCTGTTCCTGTGCAGCTCAGCTTTGACAACATCCCTGTGACTTAGAAGGCACTGCTCCTCCTTCCTTCACATGCTGAAACTGTCCCCTGCTAATGAAGTCATACTGACTGAACACAGCGCACTCCAAGTGAGCACTGATCGTAGGGCACGGGAGACACGCAAAGAATGGCCCTGCCCTCCCCACCCCAGCACACACCATTTCACAGCCCAGGGCTTGTCAGCAGGGAGAACATGCACAAGTGTCACATCTCCAGCTCTCTGCTGCCAGTTGGTCACCGCCTGCAGCACACGGTTGCAGAATTGAAGTATGTTTGTGGGGCACAGAATTCATTTTATGTCTAGATAAAATTATCACAGAGCAAATTATTTTTGCCTACAGTCACTCCTAGAAGGGTTTTGCTTGCACATTGCACAACCTACAATATAGAGTCAGGAGAACAGTCACTATTTTTAGCGCCAGTTACTTACTGTCACAGGATACTTGTTTTCTAAATTAGATAAATTGACCTAGAAGCCCATCCTTGCTTTTGGCCTCTGGGCTTAATTTCCTCAGAAAGGAAAACAAAGTCTCTTGAAGTGTATTCTGATGTGATTAAGGTAGCTACTTCAGTGATATCATTAGTTTAAATCAAAAAGTATTAGCCCTTCCAGATTAATTTCCATGAACATTTCAGAGAAGGTATAATAATTCAAGAACAATGTCACTTTTCAACTCATTGGAATAATTATCATATGTAAAGAAAGCAAAAAATCAGTAACAAGGGGGGGTTGAGTTGACATGTCGGAGTAAAGCAATTCCAAAAGGAGGAACAAAAACTTCATAATAATAAATGTAAATGTTTGATCTACCAGTGTATTACAAACAGTGTGGTTTTCACCAGCTATACAGTCCTGGATTTGAAAACAACTTGTCTTGGATATTATAATCTAAATGACATTATTAACTGAGTATGAACATGACATCATTATGTTAGTGAGATAAAACTTCTAAAATACTTTTACTCCATGGTTTTAAATTTGCAGTGATTAACTTAGTTGGTCTTACGAGGAAGTAGCAAGGTTTTGAGAATTTCCAGCCCCTGAAATGATACATTGGTTCACCTCAAGGCTGAATCCAAGACAGTGTCCAGCAGCAGAATCTCACAACAAATTTGTGCAAGATGGTCTCTCTACAGTATCATGCTTATCCACTGTTTGTATTGCATAAGAAAAAAAAGAAAACCAGGATTAAAGACATTTCAATGTTTCAAACTCAGTATAAAACTTACTGTCTCAACAGATATGTCAGAAAAAAGATGAATGTAAACATATAATAATATATTAAAAACTAAAGACCAAGAACAAATGCTGGAATGACCTGAACAAGCAATGCTCCCCACCAAACATCTGGACACTACAAATTCTGAGGAAGTTACTGCATCAGAATCCAGATTTTGCAGCTGTCTTATAATGAGCTGAACCAAAACTTTGGATCTGATCATATCCGAGTTTTAAAAATGTTTGGATTTGGGCCTTAGTTTGGAGCTCTGGCTGAGTTACAATGCATGCATGTTTCTGAGCAAGTAAAATTATTAAGCCCTATAAAAACCAAAACATTTTGAAATATATGTTAAGAGGTGCTTCACCATATTAGGGAACCGGATCAACTAATTTTAAATATTCTTATTTAGAACTTATTCACATATTGACTTAGGTAAAATTTTAACAGTGCATTCTTTAATAGTCATGCAAAATATATATATATGCATTATGTGTCTGTAAGTTCCATCTTTTATATGAAAAAGAAGTACTGGACATTTAAGAGGCAACAAAATGTCTTTCATCAGTTTTGTTTGCATACAGTATTGCATTGCTTGGTAAGCACCAAGTACCATCTATTGAACTGCTCACTTCTTCACATGGTGAAGCATAGTTTCTTACATATCACTCAGAATTCTTAATATTTTTAAAGTCATTTGGAAATCTTGAAGAACTCTGGTATTCATCAGAATATTTTCTCTTGAAAGATAAGAGGAATTTTTTGTTTGAATAAAAATCAGAGTAAGCAACACTTCCTTGTTTCCTTATTTGCCACACACACATCAGTTCATTTTGTACCACAGAAAGATAAATTGTGGCCTTCAAATGCCACTGCTTTTAAAGATGTTTTAAGTACTCCATATATATAATGTGAGATAAAAACACTGAGACAGAAAGGACCTGACAGCAGTTTTTCAGAGAATAATTATTGCAAAACAAACCTGAGCCCCACTATAATAAATGTTGTACCTATAGGTGGACACAATAAAGAGACTTGACTTAAATAACTGGCCAAAAAACGGACCAATAGAAAAGGTTAAGTTTTTGCCACAAAACAGTGGCTCAGGGTCTGCTTATACTACTACTTGCTGTTTCTTTCCCTCTTTTCTTACCTGTCCAAAAATAACCTGTTCAACTTGACCACTCCCTGTTTCCCTCTCTCTGTACAGAAAAAATCATCTGTCAAAATCCAGAAATCTGTCAAATGCTCCTGGTGTCTGGTATTCCAGAAGGCTGCATGGGCCTCTGTCCTTAGGTTCCACACACATTGTACATGAGCCTCACCTCATCCAGAACCTGTGTTTCAGAAGTAGCATGTTTCAGTAGTAGCAGAAATAGAAGTGAAACTACCCTTTACCACTGTTCTACAGGAGGCTGAATGACACCTTCACTGAAGAGATGCATTGCTAAAACTAGTCAGCTGCAGTTAAAGACCCAGAGCATTGTGTTTATTTATAGAGAGCTTCACCCAAAAGGTTGAAAGGGCAGCATGATAACAAAAGCACCTTTGAAATACAATTTTTTTTTCCTCTCAGTGCAGAATTTGGGGATGTAGAATTTTCTTTTCATATGGGGAATTTTCTTGTCTTTGTGATTTTTCAAATATGTGTATCAGACTCCACTCCATGACGATTAGGCATAAGTGCCATTCAAAACAAGAAGATTCTTAAAAATAATTAGATTCAAGTTATTATTGTAAATGCTCTTTTTTAGCTGTCTTCCCCCCCCCCCTTTTTTTTTAATACTCTTAAAAGCATTTGAAAATCTTCTAAGTGTTTTAAGCTTCTATGAGGGCAGGAAACATACTTAAAAGATTTCTCATATACCCAGTCATGTGCAAGTATTAGAGCTTTTTAAATGAAAGTGGAGATGTTGCAAGAAATTCTGACAATGAACTTTGCCTTTTGACTGAACTGGTCAAGAGACCTGAAACAATGCCATGTAAAAAGCCATGAACATAATTTAATTCTGGTTTCACTCCTCTGTGTCTACTATCAGTAATTATAGAAACATGAAGTCTTTATCAGCAATGCAAAATTGGATCCTAAACACACTACTTTCTTCTTCATCTTTACACATCCTTCATAACACATTTGTGAATTACATTTAAAACCAGTGTTACAGAGCTCTATATCAACATAGACTTCTTATATAGACTGAAATTTTGGTGTGAGCCAAGGTGAGTAAATGTAGTCACAATCCTGAGACTTAAAAAAGAGCAATGAACCAGCTACTTAGCTTCCAAAGATTTTCATTTAGTCAGCTCAAGAGACTGGATGATAGCCACACTGAAGTGGAAATGGGATATCACTTACACTTATTGCACTGAATCTTTATTTAGATAAGTGGAATCCAGATCATCATTAATTATACTCAAGGTAAGAGAACAGATGTCTACACTGGCAGGGATCTCTTCATATTGGCACACTGAAGGTGTTGGTAAAAGAGATAGTTCCCTAGTAACTAGCCAATAAATTTCTCTATCCAGCTTGCTTCATGATAGACACAGAAAGAAGAAGTGTGGTCAGAGAATGAATGTCTCTCATTTTGCAGCCACTTAATTTTGAAAAGGAATAAATTCTCTTTGAAAAGAATCACAGGAAACCTTTAAGCAAGCAGTAGGAATAAATTCTTCAGTTAATGTCAAATAAAAAGCTCAAATCTCACAGGCCTGGTAATAAGATATATTGCTATGTACAGCTAAACAAAAGGGCTGTTCCAAAGCAATTATAACAATCAAAATCAATCAACAGTCTTAGCAGAAATTTAAGATTAGTAACTGAAGATTCAATGACACTCTTAGATATAGCCCTAGAATCCATGGTTGCAGCAAGTCAGTAAGACAATAACAAGTCTGTTTAAGTCTAGTTGTTGAAAAGAAAAAAAAAACACTGTAAAAAAGGCCCAGCTATAGGATTTCTATTCTGTGTGTCACCACTGAACCCACAACACTTCTCAATAACCTACAGAAAAGTCAAAGCCAAATGAAGAAAATCCACAAGTATAAAGAAACAGGAAATGAGAAGAAAGGACAGAAGGTCGCACAAATCTCAGAGTTTCCTACATGGACCCCTACTTTGGTGAACCTCCCAGATGATCCTCAGCATGTTTTACACTACTGAGGAGAAAGAAAAAATTATAATTTTTGTTCCTATTTGATCTAAAGAAAATTTCTTTCTTTACTCCAAACCTCGTAACTGGTTAAATCATGAGGATATTAGTTGTCTCATCAGTCAGACACCAGATAAAAATTTTTGTTGGTAGTCACATTTGGTCTACATTTATTTGATTTTCAGTGCAGTGCTTCAGAGAAGTGTAACAGTGCCCAACAGTAGATCTTTTAAGTGTTCACTGAGCAGGGCGAGGGAGGGAGGAAGTGAAAGAGGGAGAAGAAGAGAGTCTTCTTTCCTTGGCAAAGAAATTACCCTCCATAGCAACTAGCAGAAAACTCAAAGAACATATTAATAGAGCAAAGCCAGACTACAAACTATCAGTAATCCAGGCTCTTTTCAGGCTCTGTCAGGTCAGAACAGAAACACATGAACTATTTTCCTCATTTATGTTGGCTGAAGCATGTAGCATTTTTCTTCACTTATTTGTTCTTGTGCCTAACCAGAAGATGAAATATAATAAACAGATTAAAGAGGATTTTGATTGGAAGATTATGGGAGATTATATTTTTAAGTGTGTTTCAAGTTCTTCACTGACAGTGCTTAATTCTTCCTTTTAAAGCTGCTAGAGATAGAAGAGGTCATCAATTTGGTCACTACAGGATTTCAGTTCTCATACAACACCTATCAAACCAACTGCAACACTACATTAGGATTCAGTTTAGGTTTTACCATTATAAATATATACATATTTCCTTAAATAGTGCAAACAAATTGTGTATTATTAAATTTTTTATAATAATTTAATAATTGTGTATTATAAAATTGTTTATTACAATTAATAAATTAGCGCATACTTTAACAATTTCTGTGTTTTTACAGCCACCAAAATGATTTTATGTATCAGGCTGATACTCAGAGCAAGATGAATAAATGCTGTGGAAACTATCCTATAAACTGCAGGTTTTTACCAGGTTGGGTAAAACTAATGACATTTGATTAGCTATCGAGGATTGCAGGAAGTACACATCTTGCACAGGTGCACAGGGCAAATCAAATCAAATTTGAGAGGAATATAGGAAGGCCTGTCAGACAGTGTTCTCTTGGATACCTCCTGGAGGAGATTAGGCCGGACAGGCAATATTTCCGTGGCCAAGGAAGAGCATGTAAGCTTGCAGGAGAGCTTCGCTTCCCACAATGAGGAGGAAGAGGAGAAAGGCTTCTCCAAGATCACAAGGAACTGGCTGGGCAGGGAGAGGAGCCAACAGCAGCCTGGCAGGGTCTCAGGAGTCCCAGGACACCAGCCAGCGAGGGCGTGCATGCTACAGGGCTGCAGGAAAGGAGTGAAGGCAGGCTGCTTTTCAGCTGCCTTGTTTGCACCAAGCCTGCCTGGGCCTGAGAGCCCTGGAGAGCCAGCACCATCCTGCTGCAAGGGAGCTCACTGCCTTGTCCATGTCTCTGCAGGATACCACAATATCTGTGGGGTACCCCAGGACTTATGGTACCCTCCTTCCCCAGGCAATGCTGTCAGTGCTCTGCCTGTGAGGGGATCTGCCTGGCGCTCTTCTCCCACTCCCAGCTGCTGCCCCTCTATGTCAGCTGAGGCATGGAAACACGTGCTGCTTACTGCAGCAAGGAGCTGAAATGGTGGGACAAAAAGCATGCCTAGAAACCAGGGGTGTGCAGAGCCCCTTCGCCCTTCAAGAAGTCCCCACCTCGAGCTAAAACCTCTCTGTGTGCAAATTCCCTATATCCTCAGTCAACCTCCTGCCATCTTGATGTGGGAGGAGACTGGGGAGGGATCATTAGAAAGCCTAATTTTTATTTGAGTTTATAATTCTGGCAGTGATGTGAATTACAGCTGGTACCTGCTACAGCACCTCAATGCAGATATGGATGTGGCAGATATGGGATGTGGATGTATCCCAAAGGTCAGTGGCTGCTATTTTGGGACAGGAAATTCCCACAAAGGATCACTGCTGGAGATGGGTGGGTAAATTGCCCTGTCCTTCCAGTCCTAGGCAATGAGCAAAAGAAGCGGCAACAGCAGCTGTCTTGCCTTCCTAGAGTCACCAGCTCTGGAAAACCCTGGCAGGCCTGGGACTCAAGTAAAGAATCTTTCCTTTCCAGATGCTGCTGGGGCAGCCTACAGTTAACTTGAGCTCTCCATGGTAAGAGCCTTTCTCCTCTCTCCAGACCTGCAGCACATATAGTAGTGTAGTAGCACACAAGACCATGCTATTTTCACTCACTTTCTCTGCCTAAGTTCCTTGCAAAATCCTTTAGCATGGGAGGTACTCCTTCCATCTCACCCCAGGAAAGAGTCATCAGAGCCTGGCAGCATTTGATGGTCATAATCCCCAAAGCACTGGCCCATTCCATTCAGATGGCACCTTAAGCCTGGACACAGGCACAAACTGCCTTCTGCTTGTCTTTAAGGGAGCCACCACTCCTCCACCCTGAAACCCAAAACACAATTAAGTTCCAGCTGAAACTGTAAACACAGAAACCTGTCATTGTGACAGGGAGATTTGCTTACTTCTGCTCTGTACCTCCAGCAGCAAATTCTCAAGGCAATGGACCTACAGCCATTTATCTCTGACTGATGTAAACTCCATAGTCTAAAGCCAGAAGTTCCACTGGAAACGCTATACTCTCTTGAGTGCAGGAGGCCTGAAAATCAGTGTAATTTCTCAGTCCAGTGGGTGCAACTTGGTGGTAAAAGTTTGGGCTATTTCACTCATCATTCATGTTTCTTTCCTCATTTGCCTTTGAATTCAATGTAGGAATAGGCTCATTCAGGTGGCCAGTTATGTTGTTGTCCAACTGATTCACAGGACAGGGTGAGAGAGGGGTTGATGAGGTGCTGCCCAAGAGTTCCACTGCACATTACTGGAGTGTCTCAGTATATCCATGTCTCTCTTAGACTGAGAAACCCAGAATTGGGCACAGGATTTCAGATGTGGCCTCACTACTGCTGAGTAGAGAAGGATAGCCTGCTTCTACCTGTTGGCAGTCCCTTGCTTAATGCAGCCCAGGATCCCATTTATTTTCTTTACTGCAATGATACACTGCTGGACTGCTCCTGCCCAGGTGTAGGACTGTGTACTTCTCACTGTTGAAATTTATGAAGTTCCTGTCAGCCCATTTTTCCGGCCAGACAAAATCCATGTGAGATGACAACATGACCCTCTGGTGTATCGGCCACTCTTCTCAGCTTTGTGTACCTTTGCAGAGGGCACACTCTGCTCCATGATCCAGCTTATTTGTGTAGGCATTAAACAGGACTGGACCGAGTACTGACCCCTCAGGTACTCTGGTAGCTACTGGCCACCAAATACAATTTATACATGGAGTAAAGTATTTCAAGACAACCAGCACCACTTCACCTAGGGCACATCTTGCCTGACCAACACGGTGGTGGAGAGATCTTGCCTTCTATGATGGAGCAATTTCATCTGTGAACAAGGGAAGGGCTGCAAATGTCACCTATCTGGACTTCTGTAAGCAGGCCTCTGACACAGTCCCTCCCAACAACCTTCCCTCTAAACTGAGAAGATTTTGATGGATGGACTACTAGGTATGTAAGGAATTTTCTGGATGGTTATATCCAGAGACCAGTGGTCAACAGCCCAATGTCCAAATGGAGATCAGTGCTGTCCCTTAGACATTTGTGTTGGGTCCAGTACGTTTAATATTTTCACCAATGGCATAAACAGTAGAATTGAATGAATCGTCAGAAAGTTTGCAGACAAAACCTACCTCAGTGGCACAGCTGACATGCCTGAGGGAGAGAATGCCATCCAGAGGGACCTGGAAAAGCTTAAGGAGTGGGAATCTCATGGGGTTTAACAAGGCCAAGAGCAAGGTACTGCGCTTGGGTCACAGCAGTCCCCAGTATCAATACTGCTGGAGCTGGGCAATAAACAGATAAAGAACAGCCCTGCCAAGAAGGACTTTTGAGTGCTGGTAGATGAAAATTTGGGCATCAACTAGCAATGTGCCAAAATGTGGATTTTTACTTTTTACTATCCATGCATTTAAGTATGACTTCTGATTTTAAGATGCATGGGAAAACTTGAAAATCTTTCAAAGAGATAAACAATAAAATTTGAACTATTAGATGACAGATACTGTGATGTAAGCTGTAGCAGAAAATTCGGTGCAGCCATTAAAACAGGCAAAAATTCTGGGCATTGTTTTCCTCCTCCTCTCTGTTGATGTCTCTCTACCTCCAAACTTTATGACTCAAATTTACCTTTTCACAAACCACTTTTGGATGCATTGAGTTGAAGATATTAATGATGAGGTAAACAAAAATCCATTAAAAGGTGCTTTCTAAGAACAAGTGAAAAAATAAGGAGTACATTGAACACTTCCAAATGCAAACAGCATTTTCCTCTTCAGCAAGATTGTTCTCAGTTTCCCTGAATGCTGTGCAACCTTTTCTCAGTGGATTAAATGTACTTGTAGGTATCTACCTTGGCCTGGTGCAAATTGCTCAAAGGTGCTGAAGAGCTGAAAGTAAGACAAAGCCTTCCTAATTGTGCATGAAAAAGAAATCACAGATAATTTCTTAAATGACCTGTCATTGTCATCTATCAGCTTGTCTTCTGCAACTCTAGCTAAATACCTCTATGAGACTTACATGATATACTTCACTCACACTATCTGAAGGAGCTGTTTAATGTATTTCAAAGGTTACTCAACTATTTTTATGGTACTTACTGCACAAGGAATTAATTAATCTTTCTGTAGTTATATAAAAAAAAAAGAGAGGACAATGCAGCTTCTCTTGTAAAATGAAATATGCAGAGAATCCAGAGGTGTGCTAGTAATGCTTGACATTAGGAATGTTTTCTATAACAGAAAATAGAAAGAAAAAGTACTTGTGTGCCAGCTAGGCAGAGATTTTCAATGTGATAATGCTTCTTTTGCACTGTGCTGTTTTAGCATGCAGTTACAAGTACCCAAACACAGCTGAAGAACATTCTTCAGGTCTACATAGGGCTAAAGCATCCAAAAACTTTTAAATTACTTATCATTAATATGAACTGCCTTGTTCTTCAAGTACTATAGAAACATACATATGTCATCAAAGAAAATGGATGAAGTAAGGTAAATTTTCAATACAGGGACTGTGGAGGTGAAATGCTGATTGTCTCTATAATAACAAATAAAATTCTTTACATAATTGACTATGTTAGAAAGATCTTTATGCTATATTCTCTTTTTGAACTACACAAGTGTGAAACTTCCACTTTGAAGAGCACTAGAAAAGGCCAAGTGTAAGTGAGGAGGAACTAGTTATAAATTTCCAAAGACCCCACACTGGAGCAGGGGAGGGAATCCCCTTCCTGAGCAGTGGCAGAAACAACATGCGATGACCATAACCCCCATTCCCTGTCTATGCCCCCATGCTCCTCTGCTGGGGGAAAGGAGGTAGAGCTGGGAAAGAGGTTGGGGTGAGGAGAAGGTGCTCCTTAAGTTCTTCTATTACTTCCTTTTTATCCTGCTCTGATTTTATTAGTAATAAATTCAATTAATATCTCTCATTCAAGCCTGTTTTGCCTGTGACAGTCTCTGATTAATGATCTTTCTCTGTCCTTATCTCAACCCAGGAACCTTTTGTTATACTTTCTCTCCTCTGTCCAGCTGTGGAGAGGAGTGGCTTTAGTGGGTAACTGGCATCCAGCCAGGGTCAAGCCACCACACACTTTTTCTAGATTTCATTACCTTATCAACTAGCTACCATAATGGAAGATTATAATTAGTTTGTATGCTGATTTTGACAGTATACAAGAAAGATGTTAGGTTTTCAGATTCTATTAACCCCTCCAACTACACTGTTGGTCTGTCTGACTTGTTTGTAGTAAGGGTTAGTGACCCATTCAGCATCCTTTCAAGAAAGGAGAGAGGACTTGGTATTATTTTATCAACATTTTCTCCTTCAGGGCAAGCTTCTTAACAAGTAGGTGTGCATTGTCTACAATGGTGCAAGTTGTACAGTAATTTTCCATATCAATGCATCTATAGACACCATTTTATGTAACAGGGTCCTGAGGGAATTAGCTGATGTTGAAACCAAGACATTTTCTATCACAACTGAAAAGCCATGGTAGTCAAATGAAGTTCCCAGTGACTGGAAAAAGAGAATCATTGCTCCCATGTTTAAAAAGTGGAGAAAGGAGGGCACAGTGATTTACAGACTGATAAGCCTCATCAGCTTGTCAAGATCATTTAGCAGATCCTACCAAAAGATGGGCTAAGGCACATGAAAAATAAAGAGCCTTATTTAGTTACAAACTCTCTCCAGTGGCCTTCTATCTTAGAATACTGACTCAGAGTAAAACACCTGAAAAGAATACAAGTTTTAAGTACTTTTTCTAAAGCTAGAAATACTAGTTTTTTTAAGGGTTTTGTTTATTCATTTGTTCTTTCTACTGAAACACAATAAAAATATGGCATATAGAATGCATAAGCAAGGAGAAACAGCAGTCATTTTGCTTCAGTGGAGCACTTAAAAACAGGATAGCAGAACATTAAGTCTTTTCACTCTCCATTTTGGGTCAAAAGCATGACTTTAACAAAGAAAAGAAAAACTCTGCAGTGCTCAGACGTAAGAAATTAAAGTTTACATTTAAATGTAAGAAAAAAGTTATCTTTCATGAAAAAGGAGAAAATATTTTGAAGCAAGGTAACTTCAATTCTTTGATAATAACATAATCTCATGGGAGAATGTTATAAATCATCAAATCGGCAGCCAAAATTATAAGAAAATTTAACAATGATTTATTAGATTGTTAAAAAAACCAGAATTTTTGAAATACCACCACAGCCAAGGCAGCGTCAGCCGTGGGTGCAGGTGCTGGGTGAACCGAGATCCGACTGACAAAGTGTCAGCATTTCTCCAGGGGTTCACCCCGACTGCTTCACACTGCTGGCTTATATACAGTTTATTCTGCCTGAGGCAGAGGTGGCCCAACGTTCCTTTGTGTCTCTTCACATGTAGAACTGGGGCCATACATGTGCAGGAATAAACAAAGGTAAGTCCAGGTGTCCAGAGGATGTCTGAGCACCTCGGCAGAGCCTGTATTCGCATGTAGCAGAGTGGCACCAGGGCTTGAGTATGGTAGATACAATCTTCCCAGGTGCAGGTCCTCCTGAGTGGCTTAGGCATTCCAAAGAAGTCAGCACTCATGGTCCAGGAAGGTTTCTTTCATACGTTAACAGACTTGATATTATCTTAATGTTGTCCGGGAGCTACTTGAATAAACATAAGACTCTGCTCCCAGCCAGGGTGGTCAAAGACTTACCTTAGATTCTACAATATTTTATACATATATAGCATGAATTATCTCTACCATATACTACAGAGAACAAGAACACCGTATAGCATGATATAGATGAGTTGACTACTTTATTAAGTGGACCAAACCAGCAAGATGGATTGTGTTAGGTAAAGGATTTTGTACACATGTACACATGCACAGAGTTTCATGCTAGAATGCTGAGGATGCAGAAAAAGTGACACAGTCTAGTGGCTCCATGATGGGATCTGCCTGAGGGCTTGGCAGACAATGCTTTAAGAGTTGAGTTCTGGATGTTCTGTTTCTTTGGGGTGCCAGGTGTCCACATACCAGCTTCCCCAAGCTCTTTTTGCTGGGAATGTTTACAGCCACATGCTGTCTCAAACAGATACACAATGCTATCAGACTAGGCCTTTCCAGCTGTTGCAGGGGTTGTTCTCCTGGCACTTTTTGATCCACAATGAGCCATACTGTGGCTCATTCCACTCAGTTCTTGCTTGCTTGCTAGCCTGTCACCTGTGGCTTATTATGCTTAAGTACCTTAGGGAAATGGTTGCAATAATCCTGCAGCAAATAAAAAATACTTTGAGACAAAAATATCAAATATTTGGAAAAGAATGAAAATTTAAACACCCTATGAAAAGGATTTGCTTTCAGCCATCACAAGATATTTTGCCATCTAGAAGTTTTGAGAATCTATCACAGCACAGAATATCCAAATAATTTGGCATTGAGACCGAACATTCCTTGGAAACCTTGTGTTTTGTAATCCAGATGGATTTAACTGTAGGGAATTCCCCTAGGTCTTTAGGAACAAAGAACTAGCTGATACAATTGCTGTCACTAATGATGCTTTGAAAGGACCAAGGGATAAAGACAGCAAAGATTGGTTGCTAGAAGGGATTTTCCAGAGTTCATCAACAAAACATTTCTACTTTGCACATTCATGATGCTTGCAAGGAATGTGCTGACACTGTCATGCCTGGAGCAGAGCTTGTAATCTTTCCCTCCTGCAGTGGTGTGCTGATGGAAAGAGAAGCCTGTATCCAAGGAGTTCTATCCCCACTCTTGTGTTCTTCACTTAGTTTTCTGTTCCAATAAGGACATAAAAAGACCTAGTTTCTTTTTGTCAGTCTGTTTTCTTTTCTTTTTAATTAATTCTGAATGGTCAAAATGATAGCTAGGAATAGTGAAAGTCCAAGGAAAAGACTTGTCTCTGTGCGATGCTGGACAAAGACACATTTTACAAAGCATTGGCATTGATGATGACATTTGGCACTGATGATGACATCTTGGGTGGAGTCATGCAATAATTTGCCATCATTGCTCCTGTACCTTTGAAATCCTGACTCTTCTCTGCCTCATCTATACCAAGTTCCCAGTGCCTTAGTTTATTACCTTCTTACTGTGTGCACTCTCTCCTTCTGCACATCAGCATAAGGTTGATATGATTACAATCTAGTTGTGTGGATGGTTTTAAGATTTCTCATGAAGAGTAGTACCTATTTCAGCATTTTTAAGAGGTATTTTCATCTTTGCTGTTTACCAATAGGAATAACATTTGGAATGTCCCTGGAGAATACAGCTTTACTCCTAAAAACACTTATTGTTCCTTATTCTCTCGCTTATATCTGGCAGTCAAGTTACAAATTATTGAATTCTTAGACAGTATTAGTTCCCACACCTCCTCTTACTCTTAATGCATTTTTAGAGAAACAAAACAAAATGAAACACATTTGAAATTACCTTATGCTCACAGTGAGCACTGAGAAAACTATTTCAAAAGACACTTTGCAAAAAGAGGTTTTAATCACTTATTCCTCAAGGGCTCAAATATAAACTAGTTGTAATTAAAAAATTCTTCTACTAGAAGGAACCTCAATTAATATATGTGAAATATTTAGGGAACTTCAGATGAAAGATCCTATAACCTGTCAAAATATTCGCATTCTAATATATTCCTTGAGACAGTTTGGCCCAAAGTAAGCTACTCTTCTTCTAGCTAAGGCTGACAGATGGATTTTGTGACAAATAGTTTTTGCTTGAATAAACAATTTCAGAACCTATTCAGATTTTTCTTTTTAATTTTATGTTTTCTGAAGGTAAGTATCTGCAGTTCTATTATTATATGGGGCAGAGGGGAGAAAAAATCTTAGTCTAAGTGTGTGTGTGCCTGACTGAAATAAAAAAAAAAATTGTGCTGGAATGATCTGTAGCAAGCTGACAGCTAAAAATAATTTTATACAGAACAGATTAGTGATGGGGATGCTATTCAACTGTTTTGCAGGACTTTTCAAAACTTAGGTGTATTTTATTAACTAATTCTGAAAGTCTATATGAAAAAAAAATCGCCCACATTATGACAATGGGACAAATGAAAGCAAATAAGATGAGCTTCAGCAATTTCCACAGCTTGGGCTTCTGTGTTGTTTGGGGAATTTAAAATTCTAATATTCAGGTTTTGATGATATTGAAAAAGCAGACTTTCAAAATTGTAGTTGTATAATAGCCATAATCTACAGAAGTAAACTACGTCTGTTAACAGTATCCCTTAAAATTTTAAATTTCAGAAAGAGAGCATACGTATTTTAAAGTTAGTAACACTAAAATGAAATGTCAGGGTGCCCTCTACCGGCTCACAGTGCTAGCACCTAACCGCAACAAAAAAATCAGGCGTTTGTAACACACCATGGTCCAAAATCCAAAAGATCGACTGCTGTATTTCATTTCAAACGTCTTGCAGTCACTAAAAACAATTTACACCCCTCCCACGTCTTGAAAAGGTGGTGGTACCATAGGCTGTATGCAGCTTGAAGAAACAGACTGGCTTCTCCAGTGGCTGCTGAGTGCATGTCAGAATGAACCACGATCATAATACATCAAAAAGACTACCAGCTTGTGCAGCATCAATTGACAAAATTCTTTCCAGCATTTTGTGAAAATAGAAATCAAGAATGTTCTGTTACATTTTCTACATCTCATGAAAGCCTACAAGTTCAGCAAGGATTGTGAAATTTCTGCTTCTGCATGATCTTTCCCTACTCTAGTTTCCCACAGGAGCTGTGACAAAAATGGGCTACTGACCTGTGTTAAGCTTAGAAAAAGATTGACAGTAGCACACTATCAAAAGGGAGGCAAACACCAAGTAAATAGATGCCTCAGATATCAAGTGAAAAGCTTCTTGTGCAAAATGGAAATATTTGCTCCAATGTGGCATCTGCTGATTGCTGACCGTCAGAATCCAGTGTCTGACATGAGGAGGAAGATTTTAGCACGTATCTGTGATTCCAGTTTCTACCAGGGTTTTAGTATTAGTATCTCTCAAAGTGTGCATAAAAGCCAGATAAGCTGACTTGTTTCTTGATACCGCTCCACATACTTCAGTATTGCAGAGAAGCAGGAAATGAGAGATTTTTTTGGGTTACAGGGAATTTTGGAGTTGCATGAAGTTCCTTTAGACATAAAGAAATGAAAAATCTGTAAGCTCAGCATTATTTATTACTTTTTCAAGCTGAGAATCAGAATAGAAGTAGAAGCACCAACTCTTGTTGCAGTATTACTTGACACGCCCTCAGACATGAAGGTGTGGCAAGCACCTCACCATTTAGCTGCACAGTCTAGTGAAGTGTTAATATTTTGACCTCCAGATAACTGTGAAATTGCAGTGCATTAATACTTTTTCTTTTGCCAAACACAATCCCAGAAATCAGTGGAAGGCACCTTCAGCTTAATTCTGTTTTCAGACTCTCAGCTGAAGTTTAGAGTATTAATGCTTTGTAAATATTCTTAAACTGTCAAAAGAAAAATATCTGGCCTTAAATAATAGCAGAAATTTTGTTTTGGCTGGATTAATACCATAGTTTTACAAAGTAAACAACAGATTTTTATTTTTTTCTCAACTCCACAGTGAAAACTCTGAGAATTTTATGCACATTTTTATCAATCCTCATCCACTCTGTGAAATACGGAATTATTATCATCCCTATTGCCTAGCTGGAGGGTTAAATCTAAATGCATTACCAGGCAACAATTCTCTATCAGCATGGGAAATCAAATCTATGCTGAGTTCCATCCTAGAACCTAAAACTGATCAGGTAGAATGTGACCTTCTGATTTTGGGAACCCCAGAGCTGCTGCTAGTCTTCCAGCTCAAAGCAAAGAATAACTTCATGATGCTCCAAAGTGAAAGCAAGGAGCAGTTTCTGGGAGAAGGAATAGTGAGGATGTGGTGAAATGATCTACAATGTCCTACCTCTGGAAGCTTATTCATTTTTAACAGCTATCTCAGATTTACACATAGCCAAGATATCAGTTCTGCTGTGTCATATTGGACACTGTGGCGCCCCAGGCTTTTTATCCTCTTGATCAGAAGTGTTAAAATGATGGCATAAACATGCCAGCTGCTTTCTACTTACTTTAACTCTGTAGTTTGTTCTGCTTCTGGAAGATGACACTTTAAAGCACCTGATTAGAGGAGTTGCAGAAACTGATCTGCTGCCTTAGCACCACTCTTGCCTATACCCCACAGGGGAGCTGGGTACAACATTGGATCAGAAGATCACTGTAGGATTGATGAAGCTGATGCATCTGCAGCTTCCTCTAGACATCATCACTGATGCTGTCATCATACTGTATCTTTTCCTCATGGTTTAAGTTTGCATTACAGTAACTGGAGCTGCTGACAAGCTATTTGCTGCCTAATGCAAAAGGACTGCGAAAGGCCACCTTTTGTCTCAAGCTTAAGAATTAAATTATGCTTGCAAGGTTTTCCATTTATGACTATTTTTTCTCTTTATGCAGTATTTGTTCTAGATTCATCTCTGATCATGTTTCACTTCCAACCTAAAATCAGAGAAATTCCAGGAATACACATCCTTTATCTAGAAGAATAGAAAAGAAATAAAATTGCTCCCTCTTTTTCTTACTCTGCTGTTCCCTTATGATTTAGGAAGTATTAATTTCCAGTATTACCTGAAAATTCAGCAATAAGAGAGGATGGTTCTGGTGGAACTTCCTACTAGTAGCTTGAACTTCCTTTCTCACTCTTCTACAGCTAAGAAGGCCTTGTTCATCATGCAACTCTATACATGGGCTGAAGCTTCAGGCATATGATACCTCTTACATTCCTACCCAGGATCTTCTGGGTTCTTCCTACTGTGATCTGTGGAAGACCCAGGCAGGTGCAGATATGAAATGTTTGACTGGGACTGTCAAGTTATATTAAGTGCTCCAATTTTGGCTCAACATTTTAGATGTATTGAAGATGAAATCACCTAATAGATCTCAATAGAAGTCAAGAAAATTTAACTGCATACTGCACTGAGTTCTACTTGCAGAATTGGCAGAGGATTATCTAGCTTATCAATTGCAAAGGGTCAGGTCACAGATGAGTTTTGACAAGTTTTCATTGCTTCTGAATAATAAATGCAAATACTTGAGGAACCTTACAAACAAAACCTGTGATGGCAACTCAGGTAAGTAAAAACTCAATGGGCACTTCAAGAAACCAAACTTTAAATACAGTTAGTTTAAATGCATGTTAAATGTTTGAAAATTTCCCAAGGTATTTGTGGAATTCTTCTTCTGCAGTCAGCTTGGTGCAATTATTCAAGTTGTATATTGTCACCATTAGATGCCTCAGTACCCCTCAAATACTTCAGCCAGCCAGCCATTATAACTGTAACAGTCACACAGAATCATAATGCATAGCAGATATCAGCTTTTACAATGCTATGGTTTTACTATTTCCAACAGAAACAAAGTAAATTCTACCTCTCTTAAGAGATAAATACTAAATTGGGAAAACTGCACCTCCAGCTTATATATGTTCATTAGAAATTCTACTAAAACAGCTGTCTTGGTGATGTGCATTACAGCTAGTGCCCACTGAAGGATCTTGCTGCCCATATGAAAGCTCTGAGCACAGGACATGTCCTGGGATGTGTCCCTCAGTGACTGCAGAGGGACAGGAAATTCCCTAGATAAGCACTCTTGATGGTGGCTGGATAAATTGCTGAATCCTCCAGTTTCAGACAGTGATCCAAATAAGTAACAGTTGTATCTGCAGGTGCTGCTAAAGCAGATCTTGTCAGAGAGAAGTGCAACCTCTCCTGGAGCCTCTCCATTAACAGATGAGGTGAGTGTAAGAGACAGTCCAAAGTCTCCAGCATTTGCCTCACGACCATCGCAGGGACAGAGACCAGGACCCTGAGACCTTGCCTGGAGTCCTGGCCTGGTGGAAGTGGATGCTCACCAAGTGATTGTTTGCAGGTCTGCTTGCTGTGTCACCGCGGCCTTACACCTGCTGCACGGTCACTGCTCATCACAATAGCCCATGGATTTCCTCTTGGCCTCTTGGCCAGATGCCACCTGCTTTAGAGAAAGTCTAACTTTCTGAGGTAACTTTGGTGATCCCCCATGGAAACTTTTTCATCTGCCTCGTGACCGTCGTCAGTGATGGAGATTGAAGTTCCCCCCCTGCCCCCAACAAGGACTGAGACCGAGACCCTTAAAGTTCTAACACAAGGGCCCTGGGCTGACTGAGGTGGGATGCCTGCCAAGTGTTGCCTGCAGATGTGTTCGCTGGACCAAGACTGATTTCCCATAGAAACCAGTCCTGAAACAATGGGTCCTGAACTGGGCTGTTCTGTACTTGTTTTCAAAGGACTTATTCTCCATTGTCCTGTTCCTCTTCCCCTCCCAGCGGAGAACTATAAAAGACCCCTGAGTTAACCAAAGACACTGAGACTCTCCCTGACGTGACAAGGCAGATTTATTGGCTGGACCACGAGGATTTTGTCTCTCCATTGGTAGCTATACCTTCCCCTTCTTTTTCTCTGACCTTCATCTCCTTTTTAATCCTTCTATCCCATTTGCTGTGGACACTCAATAAAGGTGCATTTGTTTTGATTAATATTGAAATCCCCTCTGCGTTGTTTTTGCATTCTGAAATCAGTTAGTGAACAATCATAACCCCCCCACTTGTACGAGCGGATCATGACAGTGAGACAGATGAGCTTGAGCCCCTTTATCTTTCCCTGCATTGTTAGTGCTTCAATTCCATGTTTTACCAAAGGCAGAGAGAAAGTGAAATACACAAACCCTAAGCACAGTGGAAGGGAGAACAAGAAGCATGAGGCTGGCTGCCACTATCCCAAAAAATGAGCTGTGGGCCAGGAGATGGCTCCCACTTCAAGGACTTCAGTTTGTCCACTGTTTGCCCTAGAGACACCTGAAAGGGAGATGTTTTCTGTGTGTGTCCCAGAGCAACCAGAGCTTTCAAGAGCCAGCAGCTCTAGGAAGGCATAGCAGAAGTTGCTGTTTCTTTGACTGCTCCACTGTGCTGCATCTCCAAGGAAATACTAACAAAGATAACCAGCTCAGAAATTTTCTGTACATTACAGTGCATAACAAGAATATGTATGACAAATCTGTTCCCATCTTCTGCAACACTTTAGATCAAATGGCAAGGAAAGACAGAAAAGCCTTCTGGAAATTTCACCAAGTCTGTGATTCAACTACCAATGGCTAAAAGTTTAGAAATTATAAAATAATAATTACAGAACATTCTAGACATTCTGAGCTTAAGTCTAAGACAACCTACTGTGCTTTACAAAAAATAAACGTATCTATAGAGTGTACTTGCTTTTAAACAGTGTTATCCAATTATACACCTAAATTCATTGTATGATTTGCTTATCACAAAGTCAGCCTGCTCCTGTGCTGGGAAGAAGAACAATTTCCACTCACCTACACGTATCTGATCCTTGAGAGATGAGAAGCTTGGGATTCTTCTGAAACAGAACTATTAGCGTACAAGTGGCCTAAAGATTTGCAAGACCTACAAGTGTGAAACTAGAAAAGATGTCCTCATAGCAGATTTCAAGTCTTGTCAGAGTAGCTCATATGGGAAAAGCAGTATGACTATCTTCAAAGGGAGAATTGTCTGTAAGCCAGATTTGAATACAAAATTCTGGATGTGACTCCCATCTTCTTTCTTTCTGGAGGGAAGAGGGTATTTTAAAAGAAGAAAAAAGCTCACATTTTCAATCGCTTCTTTATTTGGATGGAGAATTGTTCAGGGAACTGTTGGGGTATTTTGCTATGTTTTTCACAAATATTCTCTCTGCAATAAATAAAGCTGGCTAAGAACCTTACAGTTCAACAGAAAAAAAAGAAACCAACATCAAACCTAAACCATTTAGCTATATCTGGCAGTTGATATCTCAGTGCTGGCAGGCTTCCTAATTTCCTCTGTGACAAGCAGTTCTGTAGCCAAGTTTGGTAACTAGGAACCCATGTCATATTCTTACAATATATCTGAAAACATACACCTTGGGAAGCAGGATGACAGGAGCTGTAAGTCTCTCAGAGAAAAAAGATTTCATCCATCAACACCATATCTTATGTGATTCTAGAATGAAGGTGTCACAAAGCTCCACAGGCAAAGCTTTGAACTTCCTGTTGTGCAAAAGTAATCATCCTCCTGTTTTTTTCTGGATCACCCTCTTTATCGTAGTACTGAATGTTTAGATACAAACTTCTGTCAACCCTGGTAATTCCTCTCTTAGCCAAGTCCAATTTTGATCCTGCCACCTCAGGAATAAAGCATTATTTAGATATTACCTGCAGGAGACACAGAACAGAGCAATAAGGTAGTGCCAAGAATTCTGCAACATGTCAAGACTAGGCCCATGTCATCATGATGACTATTTTGTACAATCCTTCTGGTCCCATTTATTGAAAGACATTACCATTCCCTACACTTTAAAAACCAGGGCCCCTCAGCAGGGTGGGGCAGCACTGCATGCCAACTACCCTTTTGCTTTAAATCATGTAAATTTTTCTCTGAGGTTGTTGCCCTGTGGTTGCATGCTCTCCAGAAATGCTACACATTCTAATCTGTCAAAACAGAGGTATGACAGTGCAGTACCTGTGACTGCTAGGCCTTGGTAACTAACACAGTTATTAATTCTGTAACTGTTTATAGTAATACTAACTAACAGTAACTATAGTATGGCACCATTAATGCACTTGTAAAAAAGTTTCACGTCCAATGAGTTTGAAACAGATTTCTTCCAATCACTGGCAGAAACTTCCTTAGAGGCCAGCCACAGGATTTAGGACTTAACTGTAATAAAAAGTTACAGGAATTGTATCTGTATGTATATTTTTTTAGTAGTTTAGGTTGGAAGGGACTGTAAAATGTCACCCAGCCAAAGACCCCTGCAATGTGCATCTTCAATTACGTGTGTTTACTCAGACCCTCATCCAGCCTGACCTTGAACTGAGCCTTGGATGAGGTGCCACCTCTGAAAGACTCCTCTACTCTGTCAGTCTCTGTCAACGTGCCCTGGGACATGACCATATGGCAGAGTGCAGAAGAGGGGGAAAATAAATTGAGAAACACTCTTAGCAAAGGGACACCAAGGCCGAAGAACAATGAGGTGCAGATAGTCTGTGAAACACTAGCAGATATTCACAATGAGTCCTGTCCTTGACTCACCACTGAAAAGGGGGAAAAAATGAGGAGGGAGAAGCAGCAGAGTGGAGCTTTTATGGACATACTGTACACCTACAAGTACCCATGCCAGTGAGCAGCTGGTGGGGAGAGTCAGGAGTGAATCTGAGCTTGGGAACTGGGACAGGAAAAGTGAGTCTTTTTGTTCTCACTGCACAAAAATACTTGAATTGGTTTAAATTCATTTTCTCCAAGTCAAGTTTGCCTTGCTTGTAACAATACCTCTGTTTTTACTTAAACCATAAATAAATTATAAGTTACCAAGTTCTTTAAGCTTCATTAGCATTGTGGGTGCCAGGCAATGTAAGCAATAACTTGTATCTACAAGACTGCATGCTAGTCATTGAGAGACTAATTTCATGTGGTCACTGTTAAGTTCATCCTGCTTATAAAGGCCTTTATATGTATGAGATTTATTTAACTAAAGTAAAATGATAATGCCAAAAAAAGAAAAAAATTTTCACATTTGCAGGAAATGAAAAATACATCTAAAATAAAATTCTTGTTAGCTGAAGTTATCAAAGCAGTTTTTTAAAGCAATAAAGCAATAATCCACAACATCATTCTAGTTATTCTCTCAGCATTTATTTGAAATAACAATACTTTCCATGATATAGTTTAAACATTAAGCAGGAGGGAATTGTCTTCATTTCACATCATCCAGTACTGAAGTGGCACATTCGAAGCAGCACATTAAACCTCTGATAGAGTCTGTACAATTTAGATAAATAGAACTCTGGATAACTAAACTAACAGAACTTCTGCAACTGTTACCAAAAGAATGCCAAGAAGCTAGGCACAGCACTGTACACACCAAGTGCAGGAAGGAGGAACACAGGAGAACCAACTAAACAGATGGGAAATGTTTTTATATATACAGCCACATGTCTTCAATTGCTCAACAGAAAAATAACATGTTTTATTTTGTCCTCATTGAGGAGAGAGTATGCACAAATGATGTTCAAAGAACACATGGCAGACAGAAACAAATGAAATGAGGGTTGTGTTTGGTTGGTTACTGCATTCCTCAGTGAATAAGTTTACAAAGGATATCTGGTGCTTAAGCAGCAAGGTTTTGTGCCAAGACTTGACAAGAAACATTAAATAAATGCCAGTTTTATTCCCCATCTTGCCCATTTACTGGCATTTTGGTGAGCATGCTAAAAGTTCCTGAAGGGCAAATTCAGGTGGTTTGTGGTCCAACATTTCTACTACAGGAATCCCCATTTGATAGCTTACAGTTTACCTCTGGAGGGAAATAGGCCTTTTAACGATAATTAAGAATATAAAACTTAGCAGAGAGCAGCAGGACACACAGTACAGTGGTTCACTTTCTGAGAAACCAGAGGATCTACACTTATGCTCTCTCTGTGGGAACAGCCAGCCAGTTTGGTTGGAAGATACAATTCTGGTTAGTCAATGTTAGACCTGTGTGAACTGTATCATTAGGAAGGGAAAGATGGAATGGCAAGAACTTTTCCCTCTTTTTATAGAGAACTAAGACTGAAAAAGTAATACGGTGGTGATAGGCATTATCTTCCCAACACCACCTTCACTTCCTGCTACTTCACTGTGAACTACCTGCTTTGCTTGCCATCATCTTCCCCATTTCACCTCACTAATGGCTCTGGTTACTACCAGGCCAGCACAGTCAATAAACTAATCCACGCTATGCTGGCTCAGAAGATACAACGCATCACCACCACATAGTATGACAACACGTAAACCAAAGATGCTCATTAGGAATTGGTAACTCTAACCACTGCAGTTTGCACTTGTAAGGTGTAAGAAGCAGCATTTTGAAAGCAGTGGTACTGACACAGCTATCTGTGTCAGAGGTGGTGGATCAGCATTCCTAATTGGGTAATGGAACTAGAATATCGACATAATTGATGGGGAAGAAACCTGACTGGCCATGAAGCATCCCCTCATACCAGTTTTCATCAATCTGGTTAGTGAGGGTAATAATATCACCCTCTTTAAATCCAAGCTCCCCTTCATTCTCTGGTTCGAAGTCATACAAAGCTCGGCAGCATGGCTGATCCATGTGAGCACCTAAGGAGAAGAAACAAGAAACAACATGCTTAAAAATCTCAACACTTAAGAGTACCCATTTTACTACTGTACCTATGACAGATCTTGCTGTTTCTGTTCTCACTAATATTCTGATGACAGTTCTTCGATAACACCTATATTTGGACTGCCACTCTTTGTTTAGAAGACAACTATTAGCTTCTGACAGCCTTCAGTTACTCTAAGTGCCTACTGGTAGAAGTCTGAGAATCCCAAAAAAATCAAGATATAGTCAAGCCCAGACCTGAAAGCACAACCATGATCAATGTGGAATCCAATTTTTATTTGTTAATAAAACACAAAAAATTAGGAAAAAGCCCTAACATATTTCCAGCTTTACTGGCAAAGAGATGTTTTGTCTGTTTACCTCAGGTAAGCAGTGTAAGTGGTAGCTTAAAATGACAGTGAAGATATAACTGTATGCTTGCCCTTTATTTGGAAATTTCACTGGCACAGCTATACCACTACTCCTAAACCTCTTAATTTTAGTATCACACTTCCAAAGATTTTTATTCTCCATTCCCACAAAACACTTCATTGCAGGGCCATCAGGATAGATTCAGAAAAAGTTTGAAATTGAGAGCTTTCTAATATGCTAATTCAGGAACATCTAACCATAAACCCTTTAGATTAGCTAATGGATATTATTATAAGTCATTAATTTGATTGGACTTTCACATGTTATATGAAATTAACAAATATACTCCCTCTTCCCTCCCCCTGAAGTCTCTATAGCTTCAAGCCTACCAAAACCAAAATTGTTACTGGTCAAAATACTTAAGATTTAGCAGCACTAAATTGTAAGAAATCATATCCCCACCTGAATTTCCGTAGTAAAAGTTCATGCACTTTCAGTGGTCTAAATGAATCAACACATGTCACTTTGCCATAATGGTAGTTCTAAGAATATTTGTTCTGCTTTTGCATGAATACTGGCTTTAAGATGAGTAAATTTCAGATTCAAACATTCTGCATATTTGTTTTGAACACTCACTCTGGTTAGATGGCCCATGCTTGAGTTATTTTATAACAATAATTTTCCATTTCTATAGATCTCAATAGAGCACGTTTTTCAAATACCAGACTTAATTTATTAAATTCTATAGTGAAATCTTATTTTCTTTTCTTTACATAATGCTTAGAGTGTATTTTGGTTTCTTTGTCATGAAGACTACTGTGCTGACATCAACAAGCCTTACAGTAAGCATGTTTGGTATCCTCATTGCTAAATGAGGATACAGCTGAAATTTAGAAGAAATAGCAAATAAAATCTTTAAATTAATCACTCTAAACATATATTCAAGAATTTTCAAAGAAGGTGTACCTCTGAAACCAATATACACTTCCAAATAAAAGCCCTACTTAAGAAACTGTTAAATACTGCCCTCTGAAGAGGGAAATATAAATGCTGGAGAGATACATGAACATCAGTCGCTCTGGCTTAGCACAGAAAAGTGTTCATGAGACTACAAAAAAGGAGTAAAGAAGAAAATTACTGGTGGAATGAGGAGAGCTCTAGCATGCAAGACTCAAGCCACACTCATGCACAAGGAATCTCTATTATATCCTTCTCCACTGTTAGCAGAGTGAGGAGATTGTTACGAGTTTGCAAGGTTGTGTAAGATTATTTCAAGTTGTCAGAGCTAAATGGAGATACTCTTCCTCTCTATATGTGGGAGAAAATCAAACATTCTCATCAGGATGTTATGGAAAGAAAGGAAATCCTGACTAAAGAACTAGTGAAAAACACCTACTCTTGCAAGGTGGAATTGATAGCAATTGTCACTGAGGCAAACTGGAATAACTAAAATCAGGGTCTGGACAGAGGCCAGCCCTCGCTGTACCATGGGATAACAGATCATTACTGTGTAAGAAACAAATAATAAGACTTCCATGGTATGGCTGATATTAAATAAACCATTCTTTAAGATAGTAATTATGTACACTCATACTAATGGTAAATCTTGCTTGTGTTGCTCCTACTTGGACAAAGAAAATAGCTCATATAGCATAGTTTTTCTTTTCAGTTATTTTTACTTTCAGGTTCATTGTGTTATAATAACTGATTTTAAAAAGCAGGATATGGTTATGGAGGTCTGGCTGGCTTTAGGTTTCTGCATTTTTGTGGAAAACTTTCAATTGTTATTTTGGTTTTCTAAATGCCTATTTTGTAAAGATCTGTATTTCAGGGTAATCTTCTAGGACAAAATAAATTTTTGACCAAAAGACACATTTAAAGCAGTGGATAATCAATCTCTGTTCTCCTGCCTGAGGATATGAACACTTCCCAAAGAAACAACAGTTCAAACATCTCTCTTCTATATACTATCCCCATTCTCATTTTCCCTCATGGAAAAACTAATCTCCAGAACAAAGCATACAACTTTGCATGGACACAAAGCTCTGCCATTACCTGATGGTTTGGGTGTGGTGGCATGGGATATCCCTCCATTGTGCTGTGTATTGTCACCAGTCGAGAAATCCAGGCTCATACGGGGTTTGGGCTGGTACTCTCGCCTGGGCTGAGATGATGCCTCTTTTATTCTGCCAAAATATCAAGGTTAAATGTCAAGAGTTAGTATCTTGTTAGCAGACGAGATGCACCAAATACCTTTATTTCCAAGGCTGAAATTCTCATCCACCAGTCATATCCATAGTAAACAAGTTGAGTCATTTGGAGTGGATTTTTTTGTTTACAACAGTATTAAATTACCAAAACCAGCCAACGTGACTGTGCCATGAAGTTGTTAATTCTTCATTCCTTTTAGAAACCTAGCAATTTTTCTATCTTCCTCTCGCCTAACAAAAACCAAGCACTCTTAATAAAGAAAACTTGTTGCATGACTATCAATGCTTAGAGAAGAGCTAGACAAACATCTCTGTCCCCATTTTAAACATGACTTTTTGTTTCTAATCCTTGCAAGCATTATTTATTCAGTTGATTGATGCCAACTCTTGTCATTTTGTAAGAAGACTCTGTGGGAATGTACTGACTTCAGCTTCAGACTTGGTTAATTTGCAGTTTGGCATACTTGTTTCACAAAGGGACAAAAGTCCACTCTTCCCTACTCTCAAAATAACCATTTATTTATCATTAATTTCAACTATTTCTTCTAATTGAGAAATCTAGAGTTTCTAGGGGAGGGTCTATTTATAGATTCCAGGGTAAAATTCAGGGAAGGGATGAACAGAATCAGAGCAGCTTATGCAGAACAACTACCACATGTATTTCTAATTCCACATATGAAAGAACACTTCATAAGTACTTACAAGACAAGTGGATTTTTCTAACCTTTTCTATATCTGCCCTAGATTTGCTGCTGGTAGCACATTTTGATTCATCTATTGTAAAGATCTTCATCTAACTTACTGACTTTTGATCCCTATAGCAAGGTTTTCCTCACCATCCAAAATACCAATATAAGTCAGTTCCTAGAGAATGGTTTTCTTTCACATTAAAAAACCAAAAAAAACCAAACCCATAAGCAAAAAAAAAAAAAAAGAAGAAACCTACCAAAAAAAAAAAAAAACCACAAAAAACCAACCAACCAACCAACAAACAAAAATTAAAAAAAAAATCCCCAAAACCAGAAAAACCCACTTAAATAATTGAAGTGGTCAAAATAAGTAAAAAGCCCTTGTTTTGTTTCACTCATTAGCAAAATTCAAGACAGTAAAATTTTTAAGAAATACTTAAACTAGTTCTGTTACACTTAATGCTTTCATGAAACACCATTTTTTTCAGATTATGAACTATAAGGCGATAGTTCTAGTGACTTGCTAAAAACTACCCAAAAGCTCAGCATGAGCCATGTTTCTTAAGAAAAGAAATACCTCCAAGGAGACCATTCCTGCTTCCCAGCTGCTCTGTCATGATACTGTGTTGGGGAAAACTGTGTTGGTGAAAAAAGGAGTTTAAAATAGTCTTTGCTGGCCTTCTAGTTTTTATTAATTTTACTGAAAATTTCTCAATGTTTGCCAAGCTCCTAATATTTCCCAGTTCCTGGAATCATGGCATTTTAAGGGCATTTATGCCTTCCTACTAATGTGTAGAAAAGAAATGAAATTCTTTCACTTGTACTTCCTGAAGGAAATCTTGAAGTCTAATCTAAATGGCCAAGAAAAAAATAGAAGACAAGTGCATTTTTAAATTTTTCATAGTTTTTACAGTCTATCTCATACTTTTAAAACATTCTTTTGTGAATATCTTGCACAGGACAGTCTTGGTATTTATAAGACATTGTCCATGCTGGGAGCCAGCATAAACAGGTTCCATTCACTCTTTCAAAGAGTACCTAGAAAATGGGCAGTATGTGCTGTAGACATCACTGACAGTGAACAGTAATAAATTTGCTTAGCTTAAAACTAAATAATGATTTATTTTCTGGCCTGTATAGTCAAAAAAAAAAAAAAAAAACAACCAAAACAAAAACCCACAACCAAACTCTGCGGGTTATGCATTACTTGCTACCTGCCTATCACCAGCAGGGAAAGACTAGTAGTTTGGATAGTAACAGCTCTACATCCCTGACTCATCTCTGGCACGAACACATCACAGTGCTCTGTTTGTGTCCAGAGGTGTGGATAAAGTATGATTTAGCCAGCAGCCTCTTTACAATTAGGGATGCAAAATATTTAGTTTTGAATTACCACAACATTCTGATGAGAGGTCCTTGCAAAGATAAAATCATTCACAGTTGAAACTTAATACTGACCAGTTAGCAGAAATTTAAAAATGGCAAAGGATCATCTGAATTGGTACAGGAAGAGGAATCTATTGTAGACATGTATGTTCAGTTAATGGCATAATGTACGGACTACCAGATAAAACACCTGTCCCTGAGGAATTTTTAATGCTTCTACAAAGAAAGTGAATTGCAGTTCTCTTTTGCAAGTGCTAAAAATTGTTCTGTTAGCTGTTTAGACAGCGCTGCAAACTGTATCCATGAACAGTCAGCATGACAGCCTACCCACCAAAACAAGTGCTCCTCCTAGTCACAAAGACTTTGAGACTCAGAAGTGAATGAGGTTTTCAGGATGCATGCTCTGAGAAAATTAATACTGACAGACCCGGCAGTATTAGCAACTTGATCTATACTAATGACATCAGAAAACAGCTGCCTTTGCACAGTATGTGAACATTATCTCCTCTTGGGAATTATATCCAGCTTTTTCAAGGAGTCTGCCAGAACCATATTAGTAGAGAAACCTTCCCTGAATGTTAAATTTCTTTTAAGAAGGATGTGTGTGTGAGGAGCTAATCAATTTGTTTTGATGGAAACAAAAATTCTAAAGTAAAAATGATGAAAAACTCTTAAAAAAAGATGTTGTAGGAATTCTGATAGCATATGCAGTTATACAAATGGGGATGGAAGAGATTGCTCAAGTCCTGCATCAAGTTTGATCTGATGATACGAGGAATATTTAATAAAGTTGTTAATAATGAGGGTCTCACTACTGGCTCAGGAAGATTTTCAGGTAGATAAGAATGCAACAAGATACCCTTTTGCAAAATCAATTTTTAACATCTTTCAGAATGAGCACACTTTGTGAATACATGCACAAACAGTAAGGAATCCAAAGTTGCGACTGTCATTGAGTTCAATATTTATAAACACTTACTTTCTGTTAACTCATGTTTGATAGCTTTACTGAGCTGAGGTGCTTTCCTGAACTCATACTTAGAAGTAGATGCATCTCCAAAACATTTAAATATCAGCTTGTAATCATCTAATGAAATGGTCCTTGATTTCAATAAAGAGCAAGTACCAATTGAGAAGGATAACAGCATTCCATTCTAGTCATAGGGTTTCTACCTCTGTAAAACTAACAAACTATTCAAGAAACTTACAAAAAGTGCATTACCTATCTTCCAGTTTAGAAGTAACTCGCTGTAGGATCTGTGTGGCCTGCTTGTGGTACTCCAGCTGGGCTTGCACAAGAGCAGAAAGCTGGCTCACTTGTTCAATCTGAGGATTGACATTAAAACATCAGATCTTAGGTGAATACTAAAGGCTCAGGCAATAGAGAATAAAGATCACTGTCCACTGCAAAGGTAGTTCAACTTATCTCTCTAAAACCTTGTTCATCTTTGAAGTTAGCAGTAAATATTTACATATTAGTCTTTATTCATTACCACATCTGATTATGACCTGATCTGGAATGGTAACTGCAACTCTTCTCTGCTGATCATCTCTCCATGGCTGATTTGCATGAACAGCAGCCTACAGACCTACCACAGTCAGCAAACAATATGAAAGTAAAAATGAGACTGTAATGAGAGTATAATACACCTTCTCCCTCCCTGCCTTTGAAGGGCACAGAACCACAGGGACTATGATCATGCTTCTATTGTATTCTGACCTGTGAAGCAGACCAAAACAGAGAGTTACTACAGACTCTGGGATGCAGAATAATTGCACTGAGGGCAGAGAGCATTCCGCTTCATAAGGGAAAACACACTCAGATCCCCACTTTGTGCGTAGTGCAATTGCTAGCGGTTTTCACAGTGCACAACTCCACGATGGTAATGGGAATGTTTGTCAGCACTATTTGCACACATGGGTATGGATGTTACTACAAAGATTAAAACTACAAGCTTGTTATATTTCCTTCATTTCAGTGTAGTTATATTTAATTCCTATGGAAATACTAAGTTCTATATGCAAATATTTTCAGGTTTGTTATAGCCCCTCTACAGCAATCTAGTAACAAAATGAAGAGTTAGAATAGGTGTGAACTTAAAATAAATCAAATAATTCACATCAACAGAAATACTTAAAGTTAATTTCCTTTGACTACATATTCTATAAGACAGACCCCAGCTGACATGTTATAGAGATATTTTTTCTTGCTTAATTTAACAATTTCAACATTAATTATAAATAAAACATTAGATAAACCCAGAAAATGCTCAATCTGAACCAATATAAAAGCAAAACATATTCTGCAGAGTCAGATATGAACAGTTACAGTGACTTTGAGTTTTCTATTCACGATTGCATCTGATTACAGCAGAGACCATAGGGTTATGAGTTCATAATTTCTGATCTTTACAGTCCTCTCAGCAGCCCACACACTTGAGCAAAAGACTTGGTCCAAACCCTATAATCACAAGTAACATAAATAGTTATATTTACATAATTCTAAGAAGAAAGATACTTCTGTTTTGTAAGTAATGCTTTGCATTTAGGAAGCATAACGATGCTACAGAGGACTCACATTCTCTAGCTCAGTTATCTATAGAATACCTAAAAAATTGTTCCTATAAGAACATGCTGTACATTGCTATAGGTTCTGAGCCTTTCACTGTGTCCAACAAGAAGGAAAGTGTCTCCACTATCTTTCTAAGACTCTGGTCAAAGATTAACAAGGGTTATCTCACATCCATCTCCAGAAGGTTAAACATGCTTGACTCAGCAATTTCTTTTGATTCATCAAATTTCTCCAGAGCTTGACGAAGTTCTTCATCAGGGAGCTTGCCCTGTCTTTTTTTCTTGTAATCAAAATCCAGGCGTCGACCCTCCATTTTCTTCAGGTGATGCTAAAAAACCAAAAAAACACAAACGCGAGCAGACAATAAAGGACCTTCCCCAACTTTCCTGATACTGCATTGTAAGCAGGTAGTCCATGCACACTTGGAAACATATGTTGTTTGCTGTCTACTAATCCCTTCCCAGAGGAGAGAAATACGGAACAATGAAATACATGGGTTTACATATCATTTAAGAAGCGGCAACCTAAATGACAGACCAAGACTAATAAAAGGCCATGCAGAATGGACAACTTCAATTGCCATCTCTATAAAGGATACACAGGTTTCTTGCTTTTTAACTCTGATGAGAATTACCTATACACTGTTTTTTTACTAGATGTTCAGGAGAAAATACTTTTAAAAGCACAACTTACTACATTTTTATCTGTGTAACAGCATTCATAAACAAAGCAACACAGGATTTATTTTTAGCATTTCTACCAGACCACTACATTATCTTAATGCTATCTTATACTGAAGATTTCCTAGACCGTTATCTGAGGTAATGTTCATGTTCATCTGTTTAGCAGCTGCCACGTTCAACTGGCCAGAAGTTAATGCTACCAGCATGACCATGATTACTTGAGGTGTTTACTTTCTCTCAGAAGAATCAATTTTATCATGCACTACAATATTTATAACTACCCATTTTCTAAATGATATCAAACAGTCCAAGATATCTTTCATCCACATACATTTAACAGTATGAAAGCCTTACTGAGCTGAAAAGAGCAGCTACTCATGCAGATAAGCATTTGCCATACACTAGAAAATGGCATGTGAACATCACTACATCTATTTTGTGAAATGAGCTTTCAAATGGCAAGATTAGAGTACTGTGCTCTTGCCTGCATAAGACTGAAAATTTTGCCACCAAAAATGTTCAAATTTTTATCTTTCCCATTCTAATGCATCATCAAGAGATACAGAATTGAAAGCAAAATTCAAGCCAAAAGAGACAAAAATCAGGTCATTTTCAAACCTGAACGGCCCATTTTAAACTACACAACTAACAAAAATTCTAAACATATAGACAGTCCACACACTTGGCATTAGTAAAATGCTGCATTGAGGGTAATACCTGTATTTCTCTCAGATCTTTATCATGGAGATTCTGAAGTGGGTCAATGAAGTTTTGCTTCACTTCCATGTCTAAAGAGTCCTTGACTTCAGAAAGCTCCTTCATAGCTTCTCCCACATCAACAAGTGCTGGTCCTGAAATAAAAGATTCAGTCAAAATATATTCATTTCAAATCATCGTAGAATGAAACTGAGTCATGGAAACTTCATGGCAACTACAGTTCGTATTTCATTTTCAGTCTCAAATTTAGGAAAGACACAGAGGATGATGCACTATGTGAAAGAGCAACATAGATTTTACACTCCTGCAGCCACCAGAGTTCACGCCTTGTAATACAGCTGAATTTGTGGTTCTATGATGTGCCAAGACAGGCTCCTCCACATTCCTTACTGTCCGTTCATTCCCCACTCTGTTTAAATAAATATGCTAGAACAGAATTGTATTTATTTGGTGGTATCATCACCACACTGCATTAAAAAATAGTTTAATTCAAAACTAGATCTCCCCATTTCTATCAGTAAGACTGGTGACAGTACCAAATGTAAGAATTCTTAAAAATTTCACAGATTTTTTTTTATGAAAGGTTTTTTGATGAGACTATAGACTTCATAGTACTACTACACTTGAGAGGTCTGCCACACAGACCACTCAAGTGTAGGTGTATGAAGCTCATAAACTTCGATAACCCTAACTGCCTTTTGAAATTTCCTCCAACACTAACTTGAGGGCCACAAAAACTACCACTCTGTTTTACTTCTGCTCCATAAAAAGAAAAACAAGAAGCTCAAACATACCTCCTGGTTTGAGGTATAGGTTAGGAAGAAGAAAAATAAAACCATTTTCAAAGAATATGAAGGGTCTGAAAACCAAATTATGTGAGAAATCAAGCTTTGTTTCCCAAGCAGCAGATGCCAGCAATGCACTGCAAAATGAGAGAGCCTTCCAGATGGGGACAAAGAATGACAAATAGCCAAAATAGCTGCTATTAGTTAAGAATGTGAAAATAATTGTTGTATCTATTCTGCTGCATGGTAATGCAGTTGTCACAGAATATAAAGCAAGTTTCAGGAACTAGATTATATTAGTTCTTCATTTTCCTTTTAAAAATTGTTTGAAATTTAATAAATGAGAGGCAACCAATTAAAAAAAACCAGTAGTATTTAGCACAAATCAAATTGCATCTGTCAAGCTTACTAGTGAATTACATAAAACAAATAAGAAAGTACTTTTTCCATTCCATATGTCTTTATGTCAGGAAAACAATTTTATGATGGTTCAAATAGAGAAGAGGATTTCCACAGTCCTGTTTGAGGGTCCTGTGTATTGTCATGTAAAAATGGTCCCAGAGAAGTCCACACAAACAAGACAGAAAGACAAAGTATGCTGTTGTAATGTCATCTTTTTATAATCAGAACTCTATTGAAGAACATAGTTTTAAGAGTCAATTTAACATCTGTAACCCAGACAGCTGTAAACTCATTTGGGCTTGGAGGGAGAAGCAGTTAACAGATAAGACAGGAGTGTTCATTAGTGCCTTAAAGTGTGGAATTTGGTCAGAAAAAAAGGCCAAAGCCTATTAAAAATCTATTAGTTTTTATTCCTTGCTTGCAATGATGACAGTAACAGTTGGTTTAAGGATTCTGAGGACAAAAGCACTTTGTTCTATATATGCATAGACAATAATATCATTTCTGTACATGTACATATTTCAATCCAACACAGCCGCAGTAAGTATCACAATTTATGACAGAGAGCTAAAACCTATGGGTCAAAATGGAAACAATTTGACTTCCATTTATACAAAAAGTTTCTCCGGTCAAAATCCTCAAAGGATACTCAAAACAGGCCTAGACCAACCTTAAAGGAAAAGCTGGATGGAGCAGAATTCTAACGCTTCTTGCAGAGAAACAGAACTCAAATGCTTCTTGCAGATGTTTTTCCTCTATAAGAGTGCAGCCCTTTAATAATGAAAGCTGTATGAAATTTTCCTACCATTTTTATTGCATTATAATGGAAAGGGAAGTAAACAAGTTACCAAAGTTGCATTCTTCACCAAGTTCTCGGCCAAATTTCAGCATTGCATCTGCCAGCAAGGCTTCTGCCTGAGGATAGCCTGGTCCCTTTTCCTGGCCTCGAATTTTTGACATAGTGTTGATCATGCTGAGTTTAGCTCTGGAAGCTGAAGAAGGCAAGAGACAGAGGTTACAAGCATGCAATCATTTACCTACACAGGCATAAATCCATTCTTGTGTTTAAATTTATCTGAGCAACTTAAAAGGTATTTTAAAAATACTATGTAAGTTCAGGACTAAGCCCTGTTTTTCATAAATTATTTTTAGAGCAAAGGAATGAAATATTGTTGGTCAATACTGTTTTTATTTTTCTGGCACATTAGAGAGGAGTCTCTGCCCTGAACTTCTAAGACAAAGCTTCCCTTGAAATGACTTGGACAAAAGAAAGCCCAGGAACACTCCCAAAATAGCATGTTTGACCTGTGACAGAGAAGAAAATCTTTACGATATCTCCAGATTAATCTTAATCTTAAAATCCCTGGGTACCAGATGGATACTAGATTGAGCCAGCCTTACCCTCAGGGAAAAGTCCAGACTAGGTATACTGAAGATTAAACTGTGGTACCCCCCACTTTTTAAATGTTTGAAAGTTTTTTGGTTGTAGAACATTAAGGAAAGCCTATATCTCCAAACATGATGTGCAGCAACCTTTCCAACACTTTTTGCTTTTTATGGGGATTTAGGGAAATTCCTACTTCAATATAATATAAATAATATAAAATAATTAATTTGTTTGCTGCTGTGCTCTAGTGAATTTTTGCAACTACAGCATGTGAATGGCCTGAAGAGAGTGAATTAATGCCACTTGACTTCAAATTTGTCCAGCTAAATCCTACTGCCGGCAATGCAGATTCAGAGCATGTTTCTAATCTACATTACTCTGTGTGCTACTGGAAGGCAGAAATGAATTCTACCATTCTACCTTCCCCCTTGCAAACACTTGACTTTGTAAGGTGCTCTTAAAATTAGTTTTCCTGTCAACAAAACATTATTAGTTCACACTGTTGTGTGCTGATTTCATTGGTCAAAACTCAGCCTTGCGCAAGTCACTTCAGCAAAATGAAATATTAGCAGACTGGAGTCAACAAATATTTTTCATATATTTATTGTTAAGAATGCATATCAAGAGAGAGATCTTGTTGCTGAGTATGTTTCACTTTTCAGCCTTTGTATCTGTTCACAGAGATGCAGACATGGAAACACACAAAGGAAACTCAGGCAAGTCTCACAGTACTTATGTTGACTGAAAACCAGCTATGAAAGGGCAACGTATTTTTAACATTTATTATGGTTTTTTTAGTTTTCCCACTACCCTTGAGTTCCATCAGATTATGTTTTTCAACATCTGAATTTCTTCATGCCTTCTGTTTCTACCCACTACAAAACTACAGTCAGCAGACTTGCTGACTGTTCAATATAAGAAACTGCATTTTAATGAAGTTAAATGTCATTGAAATGATGGTGGCAATAAGAAAATACAGAAGCACAAAAGAAAACAAGGCACAAACAAAATTAGTCAGGGGAGTGGAGGCAGCAAGCTGAATTAAATCACGAGCAAATGGAGTATTTTCATAAATTAAAGAAAGAAATATAAGAGGGAAAATGAAAAAATGAAGTGGCTATATTTTGGACAGCAAGGTAAGAGTAGAAAGCAAAAGTTAGACAATGATGCATACTTCTTTAATTGATATTTCAAAACACGATGGACTAGGTGTTCTGTAATATCACAGTACTATGTTATCCAAGTGTTTTCTAGGCACATGTTATTTATCAAGGAGTGTGTTCTACATCTCAACTCCTCTTCTTCTTTCCAAACCCAGGCAAACTTTGAATTTTCTTTAAAATATTGCTGTTAAAGGGGTTTTTTTTCCTGTTTGTGGCTTGTTTTGTTGTCTTTTTTTATTATTTTTTAAATTAAATTCCCTCCCTTTTCCCAATGTAATATTCCTAATTTTTATGAAAATGGGAAAGCAAACGGGAAATACTAGAAAATGGCATGACCCATGTAAAAGGTAATACAGTTGTAGGGAGAATTTTAAAAGAGAAAAAAATTTATTTTATTGAAAAAAATAAATTACAATTCTTGTCATTATAGGGAGCCCTTTTGCAACTGACATAAAACAATCTAAGATCAGGTTAGTGCTGAAAAGGTTTAGTCCTCCTTTCTTCTTACCTGTGGAATGAACAACATGATCTCATTATATAGGGACGAAAGTGAATCTTCCCCCGCCTATTACGATGTTAATTTTTTGATTCTACTTACATGTGCCACAAGCAGATGAAGGGATATGTAGCTAGACTATGGAAACTGTTTTTTCATGCAGCACTGCAAATTAAAAACTGCCTGAAATGCCTGAAATCATACTCATAGCTACCTGCAGAAATTTTGCTCTCAGCTTTTACTGTGTGCCTGTTTCACAATTCACAGCAACCATAACCACTCAGATGTGTCAAGAAGGCAGTCAGAGAAGCATCAAACAGCCAAAGCTTATTACTCAGTCTACACAGTGTTGCTTAACAGCAATTTGACAGCAGTTAACAATTTTATCACTATCCCCATAATGTTTGCCAATCCTGTTGCTTTTCCTGCAGAGTACATTACAATGAGCAATGAAGCCGTGGACTCAAGTCATAAACAGAATTTCATCTGCTGACATAGAAACTCTTCTGGTCATCATTATTTTCTATCTAGAAGTTCTTGAACTTGTAAATACCATTCCTCTTTTTTTTTTTTCAATCCACTGTCAGCATTATCAAAATATTATCTTCTCTTCTGTGGTCTAACTTCAAAAAATCACCAATTAATCTGTAGCAGCAATAGCCCTTCAGCATACCACACTGGAGTTGAAACATTTCACAGCAGTTCAAATTTATTTCTAGCTATTAGGAATAAAATTTCTCAGTGTAAATGTGTGAATTTTTTCTGTAGTTACATGAAACTCTGAGATACTCATGGTAGACAGAAGGCCTAATTTTACCTTCAGGGAAGTGGTCCCAGAACCAGCCTGACTGAGTTTGGGAAGTGTTTGTACAACACTCTCAGGCATATGGTATGACTCTTGGGGATGGTGCTGTGCAGGACCAGGACTCAATAATCCTTGAGGGTCCTTTCCCACTCTGCATATTCTGTGATTTATTACAAGCTAACTCCATTGACCTTAACAGTGATGCTGGCATTGACTTACACTAGTATTAAAACACTTATGTTCCTGGACCACTACAGAAATCTCTGTAATGTGCATTGTAATGGTTTCCTTGTTTATTGCAGGTCCAGATCACCCCTTCCTGTAAGAAACTTTTGGCAAAAGAGGAACATGTAGTTCTCCATCAGCCCAATTGAACCTGATCTTTCATCTCCCTATGGAAAAGACTCATTGGTTTCTATTTTGAGGGTTCAATTTAGACATGTCGGATAACACTTGATTTTCCATCCTTTCCTCCAGTATGACATCAACAGCTTTTTTGCACCATCCCTTTTCTGTAACAAGGATGGGAATTGCTGGAGGGCCAGAGGAAAAGTGGTACCTCTTCTTGTGCCATAAAGGAAGTTGCTTTGGAACTTTGCTTTTCCATGGTCTGCAAGGACTGCCTGATCCTTTTCCTTCACATGGCAAATGACTGGGAAGGTAAAGGAAGGGCCTGCCTCATGCAGATGCTCCCACCATACCTCCTCTGATCCCCAGGTGTGCGCTGTGTCAATGCCAGGGCTGCAGCTGCCCCATGCACAGAGCTGTGACAACATCAGGGCTGCAGCTGCCCCATGCACAGAGCTGTGACAACATCAGGGCTGTGGCTGCCCCATGCACAGAGCTGTGACAACATCAGGGCTGTGGCTGCCCCATGCACAGAGCTGTGACAATGTCAGGGCTGCAGCTGCCCCGTGCACAGAGCTGTGACAATGTCAGGGCTGCAGCTGCCCCGTGCACAGATCTGTGATGATGATGCCAGGGCTGCGGCTGCCCCGTGCACAGAGCTGTGACAACATCAGGGCTGCAGCTGCCCCATGCACAGAGCTGTGACAATGTCAGGGCTGCAGCTGCCCCATGCACAGAGCTGTGACAACATCAGGGCTGCGGCTGCCCCATGCACAGAGCTGTGACAACATCAGGGCTGTGGCTGCCCCGTGCACAGAGCTGTGACAACATCAGGGCTGTGGCTGCCCCATGCACAGAGCTGTGACAACGTCAGGGCTGCAGCAGCCCCATGCACAGAGCTGTGGCAACGTCAGGGCTGCAGCAGCCCCATGCACAGAGCTGTGGCAATGTCAGGGCTGCAGCTGCCCCATGACAGAGCTGTGATGATGCCCGGGCTGCGGCTGCCCCAGCTGCCCTTGCCCTGCTGCCCTGGGCAGCCACAGCCATCACCATCTTCGGGGCAGGCCCCACACTCACAGCACTGACACGCTGGCTCCTACAGGTGAGCGCACCCAGTTCGTGGGCATGTGCTGCCCACTCACCTAGAGAAAGAAGGCTCAGAAGGGAAACAAAGCCTTCCAAAGCCAGTCTCCATTCTCTCCTTACATAGAGGCCTGTACTCATCTCTGTTGTTTACTTCACTGTAACTTCACCAATTTTGTGTCAACCTTAATTGCACCAGTGAGGATGAGATCTGTCAGACTTTATACTGGTAAGAAAAAGTGTTTTCAAGAACTGGTGCAAAACTGTAAAATTGTGAAATTAGGTTACCTGGATTTGGCTGAAGATACTCTATTGTCTTTGCCATTATTTCCACAACTGCCCTGCTGGTAACATCCACTTTCTAGAGGACAGAGGGTTAAACAAAAAGAAAAATGGAAGTTAGACAAAAGGAAGAAGTTTTTCTCTCATTTTGTTCTTATAGATTTTTTTAACTCTTCTTATAATTTTATTTTTATGTGCTTCAGAACAGCCCTGGTACCAGAACAACCCTGGAACCAGAACCTGGAACCAGGTAGTAATACCTGGAAAACTACTAAAGTATGTGTCCACCATTTCAGTTTATAGCAGGTCCATGCTCAATTAAGGCCATTAGTACAGAGTACCTCAGAACAGGTTAGGAATTTGATATGTTGTACAGTGTTATTGATACATTTGATGCTTTTGATTACTGTACAGGACTAGTTCTTTATATCACCATGGGAACCATTCAATAGGGAAAACTTTTTGAACAGTCACAGACAGCTTTTTGGAGAGCTGTCTATCTTTGATCCCCTAATAACTGGCAAAATGAGAGGAAAGCAGAAGTCACCCAAAACCAACCACTAACAATAAAATGTGCTGTTTATCTCTTCCAGAGCAACATCTGATAAAACTAGGGTAAGGAAGACTAGATATCACTCAGTTCCCAGCTTCAAGAAACCTATCAGCATGAATGCACTGACCATTTATTTCTCCCTGGCTGATTCCCATATTTAGAATTTTAAAAAACTTGGAGCTGAATAGCATTACTTTCTTCTACATTCTTTCGTAGTAAGTCTTCCTTTCTTAGGAAGCAGCCCCTGTCTAGATCCTAGACTGAATGTAGCAAAGTATACAACTATTCTTACTCTCAGAATCAGGCCTCAGAGAAAAAATGCTGCTTTGGCAGATTGGGGGATCCCCATAATGTCCTGTACTCTGTATTTATGAGGACACATTGCATTTCTCTGCAGGGTATCTTGTGTCCCACAGAGTGAACTCCTTTATCATAATGGCAAGTTCCTATTTTAAAAAAGAACACCTGAGATAGGTTGGTTGCATCGTGCTGTCATCATGTTCTTCCTGTTTCCTGTTGCCATTGCCATCTGTCCAGTCTTGCTCTATCCCTTACACTGAGAAGCAGGAGAGGTCTGCCAGACTTGGGTGAATAAGTAGCTGAACTGCCTGGCAAGGAACTTAGAAATGGCTAGGAGGCTGCAGCAGATAGTGGGGGCGAGGGAACAGAAGGCCAGGGACGTGCAGAAGGATCATGTTCACTACCTGCAGAAAAGCTGGCAGTGGACACAGGGCCAGGTGGGCAGCATGGAGGCAACTGATAGATTTGCTTCACAACTTCCACAGCTTTCAGTGTTCCTGTCTCCTGGGCTGCCAACCCATCCTGCCCACAAGCATGATGTGGGACCCACACCTGGCTGTTGCAATGTCCAATTTATCCCAGTTTTCTGAATCCTTGCTAACATTTTCTAGTAGGAATGCCTATACTGGTTACCCACTTAAACAGAAGCTGAGAGGAAGAAACCAGCTCTGTGCTTTCTTAGTTAGAAGTACAAAGTATATGCCCTTTATTTTTCCATCCAAGATTTTTTCCCCACCTCATTATACAAATGTACAGATAAATAGCTTATTTTTCATTTAATCAGAGTTACATATCAGATATGTATCAGATATGTTACAAATCTCCTAGCACATGCTTTTATTACAAGATTTGATAGTACCTTTGAAAGCTGAAGCCTGAAAAAATGCTGCCCCTACTGATCCTTTCAGGCGAAATACTATCACTGCCACATACAGCTGTGGCTTTTTTTCTTTTTTTTTCCCCTCCACAGAGTCACTCAGTGCGATCAGTGCCAGCCTCACCAAACAGCCTGTCAGAGGGTTCTTCCCCATGCACCTGAAGCACATTGCCAGTGGAGGGTGCCTAACAGGACCCCTGAACCTGTGAATGAATACCCCGGTGCCATTGTCATGCCTAGAGCCTTGATACTCAAGGAGCCAGGAATTATCAGCATCCTTCCCCACTGAAATGGCTGTCTTGTAGACTGACTCAGTTTTCAGAGATCCTCTACAAAGGTTTAAATGCAGCTAATTTGTAGATGACTTCAGCCCCAGTCTCTCTGAATGAAGAATTTGCATTATAGAATGCCACATATCCCTTGGTTAGAAAACAAAAAGAAATAGAAAACTGACAACACAGTCCTGCTGAGCTAAGTGTTTAAAAATTCTCTCAGTGATTCCAGGACCAAAACCTTTTAAAATTCCTGTCCTAGAAAGAAAAATGCATGGTAATAATGAATATATGCTGTATTTAGACTTACCCTTTCCATTTCTTTGAAATCATCATCTAGTTTTGTTCCTTCTGCACCTCCTACTTTTTCGCTCACTTTCTGCAATTAAAAAAAAGAACAACAGATTCAGCAACAACTGAAAAAAATCCAGCTACAATATTTCCTTGTAGAAATGCTAGGGGGTTTTTTTCTGTTAAGTCAGTACAAACAGTAAAACTTATTACTCCTTCTGAGAAACTTATTTCCAACACACTCTAAAGTGAAACATTCAGAAATAACATATTACTGCTTAAGCCTCAGAGACCCAGTCTTTGACCAAGGATACAAGCCACACTTAAGCACAGAGCACAGAGTGGTTCTAGCCATCCAGAAAGCAAGAGGCACCCATGCCTGAGAACTTCCAGATATTGACTCACCCTGAAGCAGATCACCAGTAAAAATCAAGAATTTATATATAACTTGATAGACAGAGAGACAGATAGAGAGATTGATTTAAAAAAATCTATATTCATTCCATGAAAGAGTGTGAGTATTATGTTATACATAAAATACACAACTCACTTATCTAGATAGAAAGAAATAAAGGGAACTCTGTTAGTATGACTTTAGCAAATGCTCTGGTTTTTTTATAAAACATTAAGTTTGAAAACTAATTGGAAAATGGAATAGGGCTACCGTTTCATCTCCCTGATACAATGTAATACACTGAACTATGTTTCCTTTTACAGTCAGTAACATTGACAATAACAGACTTGAAGAGTAACTGCTCTACAGCACCATTCAAAATGGATTTTAACAATTGCATTGTCAGTCACAAAGTCTTTTACTACTATATTCCCTCAACTAAATCAGGTACATATGATTCAGTGAACATATTAATCTTTCACTGGGATGGTATTTGTCATAAGAAATTAATCACCATATAAGTTATTAATTACTGATTTCAGTGAAGCGATTCCAGTAATAAACAAGAAGAAAGAAAATAAAAATTTTACTTTTCCCCTTTTGGTTTTAACTACTGTGGTAAGTCCTCTATATTATTTTTTTAGTATAAAGAGGAGGAATACCCACAGTCACTCACATGCCATTAGTAAATTCCAGACATCTGTATGATTTTAAATTCACTTCAGTTCACTACAACAAAGCTGCAAGTGCATCATGGCCAAGCACTTACTAATGCAGGCTGTAATTATCTGTGCAATAGGAAATAGCTATCAGCTCTGTTTGTTTTCTGTCAGCATCTCACAAATTAGTAGCCAAAATGGTGCATTAATGAAACAACAATACTATGACAAAAACAAGGAATTGTATTTCCCAGTATTTCCTGTACAAAAGAGATGTGCAAAAGCATACAGCCTCTTATCAATAATCTGAATATGAATGAATTTGTGTGGTCTGTATTATTAAACTTGTGATCTACAGAGATAAGTGAAGTGCCACAAAAGAATCAAACACAGTACTGTTAGGGACAAGGGACAGTTTCAGTTTTAAAAGATTTATTAATTAGTTTCATGAATGAATCTTCCACAAATGGATATCCTACTACAGATAATATGGTTAAATCTGCATGGAAGCTTCCTACTATAAAGATTTCACATCCCAAAAAATAACAGTATGCCTATATGCTAGCACCTAAATATTTAAAATAGATTTTTCATATCTGTAGTTCAACTCCAAGGCTACAAAGTACTCAAAAGGAATTAATCTCCCAGCCCTTTTGGGCTGTAGCTCTACATTTCTTCATTTTGAAATATTTTCATGGTTGATGAGGATTTGCAAAGACATGTCTTTTCATCCCCACAGATGCCCTAAATTTCCTAATTCACATCTATAAACCATAGCAATTGCTCCTTTCTTTCACATTCATCACTACTCCAGCTGAGAATTGTATGACACTCTTACAAGCACAGCCCAGCAGTCTTCTCGAGTGGTCACTGCATAGTCAAAAAGGCAGGTCACCCCTCTCTTCTAGACTTGCTTTCAGTTTTTGCTTACCTTGTCAATATTAGGCTCATAGTTACCATCCAGAGTCACTCATTTAAGGTGGCTAAAAACACTATGTGCTAAGCAGAAAATTAATTTGTAAAGCTCTATGACAAGTACTGTTACAAATGGGTGAGTCAAAGGAGAGAGAGAAATATGAGCTGTTAAGTCTTCAGCCCTTCTGGGGCTGGGAGTCTCTTCTCTCAGGGTAGTTACATCACATACCCTGAAGGAACCGTGCTCAACTCCATTATGCAAGCAAACCTCTGTTTTGGAGAAGCACTGACAGACCTCAGAAAAAAGCAGCTGAACCAAAATCCCACTTAAATGTAAGTACTGTTTGGTTTTGATTTTTTTTAATTTTTCCTTGAAGACCACAGTTACTCAAGCAGTCAGAGATGAGAACTCTAATTAAGAATTCAGATTTAAGGATAAAATTTAAATCCTCAACAGTTCTTTCCCCTTGGGTCAGAAGGGAATAATCTGCTCAAAAGAGTGTACCACACCTCCTTTTCAAGGCCAAAATCAAAAGTAGTCAGGTGGGACCTTTGAGCCTGAGAAAGGCATTTGCAATAAGGCCCACATCTATGCCATTGTAGTAGTATTGACTAAATTTGGAGATATTTTTCAGCCTGTTTATATTCATCCTCCAAATCAACTGTTAAAGCATTTCACTCAGGCTACCACTCCATCAGTATCTAAGATTGTCAGATCTGATTATCATAGGTCATGAAGCCATGCCAGCTTCCACCAGCTTAGGATCTGCTCTCATGACAAAGATTTAAGAAGCTCTCAGGAACATCGTCAGCTAACAGCTACAGCTACCCAGAAACTGAAAGACTCCCTGGCCACATCATTTTAAGGCATCAACATTTTGGTTCTTGTTTTACAACAGATTTAAAATTGGGCTTTTTAAAGGAACAAGGGGATATCCTGAAAACATTTCTGTTATAAATGATCAAATCGGCAGCCAAATTTATAAGAAAATTTAACAATGATTTATTAGATTGCTAACAAAAACAGAATTTTTGAAATTTTGAAACAGCCAAGGCAGCGTCAGCCGTGGGTGCAGGCGCTGGGTGAACCGAGATCCGACTGACAAAGTGCCAGCGTTTCCCCAGGGGTTCACCCCGACTGCTTCACGCTGCTGGCTTATATACAGTTTATTCTGCCTGAGGCAGAGGTGGCCGAACGTTCCTTTGTGTCTCTTCACATGTAGAACTGGATCCATACGTGTGCAGAAATAGACAAAGGTAAGTCCAGGTGTCCAGAGGATGTCTGAGCACCTCGGCAGAGCCTGTATTCGCATGTAGCAGAGTGGCGCCAGTGCTTGAGTATGGTAGATACAATCTTCCCAGGTCAGGTCCTCCTGAGTGGCTTAGGTATTCCAAAGAAGTCAGCACTCATGGTCCAGGAAGGTTTCTTTCATACGTTAACAGACTTGATATTATCTTAACATTGTCTGGGAACTACTTGAATAAACATAAGACTCTGCTCCCAGCTAGGGTGGTCAAAGACTTACCTTAGATTCTACAATATTTTATACATATATAGCATGAATTATCTCTACCATATATACGATTTCTATGAATCAAGAATAGACAGACTTCCTCTACCCCTAATAATGTCATGTTTTACTGTTGGTATCTTCATACTTTATTTGACTGATAACCAGTGCTATACAGTCCCTTGGAGTAAATGAGTAAATTCCAATTTTATAACAATCATATTTCCACACAGGCAGAATATGAATTTGACATCTTCCAATCAGAATGGTTTCAGTAGGAAGAAAAAAATTTGTATGACTCTTACACTTAGGGGAAAAAATAAACTTTTTTTTCCCTGGCAGTTAATATTAAGAACACAGATTTTGGTAAATGTTCACAGGAGCTGGAACACAAGCCACAGTAGCAGGAATGAGGTTTGGTAGATGGATTTAATGTGAAACAACAAAACTTGTTAAGTCATAGTTATGAAGCCATTTGTTCCATTTTTCATGCATTTGTGCAAATAACCCTTTTTTCTTTTTTGATGTATTGCTGTGTTATGATGCCGTATGTCAAGGGACAAAAGAATGCTTGAACGGTCACTAGGAATATCTCGAAAATTCCAGTAAACTTTTAGAGAATACAGGGATGATCACTTAATAGCTCATGCAGCAGTCCTCTAAAGGTCTTTGATGCTGTCATCTCTCACTATTCACAAAATATTAATATAAATCAAACATGCATTAGACAACTATTCCAGGACACTGAATTGTACCAAGGTTCTGAACAATTCACAGGTCAAAGACCCGCTACCAGAAAATCCTGAATACTATGATATGACACTACCCAAACATGAAAATGCAGTAAGACCTGCATTAAACTACCCTCTAGTCACCTGAGTTTGCAGCTCAACTAATTTAATGACATACTAGTTTGGCAGCAAGTGTAGGTAGCAGCTTTGTCTCTATAGAGGAGGAGGAAAACCAGTTTAAAATAGATTACCAACAAAATACACTGCATTTCTGTATGATGCAAACTGAATGCCCTGTTCGTAAAGTGGTCATACCACAGTAGGACTGAAAAGTAACAGTCTCCTTATTGCATGCATTCCTAACTCCAATTACGTATCCATGGCAATATTTTCTATTCCTCAAAGGAAGGCTGTTGACAGCAGAGTCCTATCAAATCGTCACACAGTGGACAGGCTGGTAAAAAGAAAATTTTTATTAATATGAAAGCTATGGGAAAGATTAACAAATGAAGCTTACAAATTCACAATGGAAAAAGAAAATGCCCTCTGTAGTTCATGCTCATTAAATTCATGTCACCCTATTGATTTCCCATTCCTGATTGCTCAGTATTTCTTCCACAGGTTTCTACAGTTCTTTCATGCTGTTTTTGCCATTTTGAGTTTTTTCTTTCACAATAAGGAAGCACAGTGACTGAATTATCTTCAGGTTTGTTAAAAAATTTCAGATAGGCTCTAAAATGCTGTGATGCTTTGTAAGCTTTTCAAGGATAAGGAAGAAGTACACATTTCAATGGAAGAAGTCTGTCTATATATGGTGATGGTTTTCCAACACTGCAGGCTTTTCAGGAGAAAGTATTTGAAAAGAAACATATTTATTTTTAAAAAAGCACAGTCTCTAACCAAGACTTTTTTGTTTTTAATTATGTCTGCACACTAGAGTAAAAAAAACCTGCCACTTGCAGGCTAATTTTTGTGTCTGGCTGATCCTGCATTGTTTGGCATTTATGGTATCAGAATTAACTACCACAGAAAACAAGCGACATCTGAAATTTTGATTAATGATCATGACCCTGGTTCTCTGTGGATTATGAAACATCTCATGGCACATTCTCAGCAATAACAGTCAGCAAGAGAGGAGCTCTTCTGCTTATTCAGATAAATTAGAATAGGAACTGTAAGAAAAACCCACCACAAAAGCATATGTAAATTAGGTGCATTTTAGACTTCTTTTTCAATTGTCATCAATATATAGAATAAAAAAGGAGATGGAGTTATGGAGATACCTTATCTCAGAAACATTAAGAGGCCGTAGAAAACATTAGTATTGATTCACAGCACCTTATCATGTACTGAAAATGATTTCAGCAGATGTAGAGCAATCTCACTCAATTTTTCCAGAATAACCATCTAGATAAGGGTAATCCTCATTTACAAGCCAAATGACCCAGTATCATTAGTTTTGGAAAGCTTCAGGAAACTTAACAAATGTGATAAATCTCACAAGAAGGCAGAAGTGTTTGATAAGCTTTACATTTGTACTGTAATTATTTGTTAGCAAAATTGAGCAAACCCCACACTTCCATTGAACACATCAGATTTCACAAGGAAAGCTTGTTACACTCAACATTGCATTTTACATTATTTGAATTTTATTCTATTCTTCTTTTAAATATGTAAGCAACTTGTGTGAAATAGAGACTGTCAATAAAACACAACATGAGAATATAAAAAAGCCACCTTAGTAGTAAAATGAAAATAAGATCCAAATTTTACATACATTTGAGTTACAGTAATGCCCATTTACATTTAGTTCGTGAATTTCTCTTCTTCAGCTGTAGAGCCACAATGGAAGGCCACCATGCCAGCTGGAGCTCAGCACCAGAAGATCCTTCCCATACGGAACTGAGGAGCATAGTGACACCACTGCTATCACAGAAGCTGTAACGGGTCATGAAGTGAGTGTGAAAGAGAAAAGTAAAAAAACTTACAGAACTAAGAATCTCCAGAGAACCTAATTTTTTATGTCCTGTTTTCACTGAGACTCTGATCATGCCATTGAGGCTTTGTTTTCTCCATGGCAAAATGAAGAAATGCACTTGCAAAGCACAGGGGAAAATAGTTAGCATTAATTTACACCTGCTACTGCTTGCCATCAGCAGCATATCTAGCAGAAATGTTCATGATGTATTTTAGGTAAGCATCTGCCAGACAAGCCTGAGATTATCTTTTCTTTTTCCCTTCTGTCACTCAGTAGATATATTTAATCAGGGAATAATATACTCTGTCCTCTGATGGCACTGAAATCACTTTCTTCCTGCTAGAACATTTTTGTTTGCTGGCCTGTTCTACCACAACACCAAACTAGCCACAGGCTGGCTAGCTTTATTCACCCTTAAACGTTTCCTTGACTCTGCTGTTGGATTCAGGGTGTGAACAATAAAGTGTGCTATTCAAAGACCAGGAAGTAAACTGAATTTTGGAAACTCAAGCAGGGAAGGCTATGACTGGATTCTAAAAGGCTTGCCTTCTTCTCTCACAAGGCATCCTCTAAATACCCTTTATATATATACACAATAGCTTGGCCTTGCTAGTCCTCACAGCTGCTAGTAGTAGGGCCCACAGCCCTGTTTATGAGTTCCACTAACAGTCTGAAGGCAGGGAAATTGGCTCTAGATGGGACATACGTAAGACACAAGAACTGTCAGTGTGAAAGACAGGCCATTGCTGAAGCCTGTCAAACCATGAATGAAACTCCTTGTGGGACAGGCTGTCCAGTAATGCCAGTGTGCAGCAAAAGCAAAATATCTCAGCCAAACTATTTCTCCTCAAGAAGGATACACAAAGGTAAGGATCCCAACCTCCAGCACTGCCACATGGTAAGAAAAATGCGTTGTGAATCTGTCCCATATTCTTACTCTTTTCATTTAGATTCAATCTCTTTTTTGATTTTTCATCTTCAGCCAGAGTATTCCAAGGGGAGGGACGAGGGTGGCTGGAGCAATCATTTCTTCAATCTGATCCAGCCTTTTGCTTTCTAACTACTACCAAGGACCATACTGCAGAATTTCCGCAACTCCAGCAATGCAGGGGAAGTCATTCACATTCAGCGCTAGTGCACCATATGAAAGTATGCCACAAGCTTCTGCACTGACAGGAGCTACTTCAGAGACTCTGCTGCAATGCTGCTGCTGTATCACACTGGAGGCTGTCCTCTGGCAAGTGAAATAAAACAGGCTAAGGGCAGGGCAGGAACTGCTGAGGAAGCACTGGTGCAGTACTGCTCCGTGCTCTATCTCTGTAAGGGAAGTTCCCGTCTAGAGGCACACATACCACGACAGATGAGGAAGGTACTACCCTACAGCTGACACAAATTGAAATCAGTGTTATGCATTCCAGTGACAGAAGTGGGCTGATAGCAGAGACACTGCAATGATAACAGAATTAATTTCACAAATTTAAACTTATTACTGAAGTCTTGCCTGTTTACCAAACACACACTTCAGGAGGCTGGCTCTCTGCAAAGTTTAAGTTCAGCCAGAAAGCTGGTCACAACCCCAGCACCTCTGAAGTTTAGAGTGGCCTTGGGAGCTGACAAAGAGAAGCTGGCAGAAGCTCAAAAGCTGACAGAGAGCTGAAGACAGTTAGAACACTGTGTGCTTTTTTCAACACTCTCTGTCCCCAGAAGGACACCAGTATGAGAAAAGGAAGAAATTGGTATTAAAAAGGTGGCTGTGTTAGCTGGAAAACATGCCAATCTCTGCTCTTTTGCAGTACAGGAAAGAAGCAGAGAATCTATTCCTACATGACATCTCTACTTCCAATGACAACAGTACTATGATTCTGTCAGTCCCTATAGTGAACCTGTGGGCAATAAAATGCCCACAAGTTTTTTACTTTTGTGCAAAGTGACCTGGATTCAGACCCATATTTCTTACATCAGTAGTGGGAGCCCTGCCCTACACTGCACTGCCACAAAGAAAGAAGACAACTGTGCTATATTTCTCAGAGTGCCAAAAAATTTTTGGTAGCTGCCTGTTTCTTTGATGTAAGCAGCTCATTCCGCTGAGTGGTGATAAGGAAATTCTAAGAGAGTGGCAAAGCCCAAACCCACTAAAAATTTCTGAAGTTCTCATGTCTCTTTCTTAGAAAGGTACACAGCACTGGCTTTCTTATCTGAGTGCCACTAGTTGCCAGCTCCTGACCTATCATGCTCTATTATCATGTGTAAATGGGATTTGTATTTGAAAGAGTGTACACCTTAAAATGTTATATTCGCTCAAACTTCCATACCTCTGTCATGTCTCCAAAGCAATCTTCAGGGCAGATGAGTGGCACATGTAGAGTATGACAATATATGGAGTGGAAAAAGAGAGGAAAAGAACACAAAACAGATATCCATTCAGTTAACATCCTAATCTGGAGCATGTTTATGGATCATGATCCATCTTAGCTAAACTACACACATTAACATGTTTCCTTCATCCATGTAGCTTCTAAATTCAGCAAGAACAATGATCTCTACCATCCCACTGCTTCACTTGGCACATGCCTTACCGCAAAGTAGACATGATCTGGGCACAGGTGACAGGAAATTTAAATAATCCCATGGTTTCTTAAACTATGTCACCAGACTGCTTGTCCTCACCTTTTCCATTTTAACACAAAAATGTTTTCTGCAGCAGTGGTTTAAGCTGCCAGCTGGGAGGCTGAGCTCATACTCACTCTTCATGAAGGATGTTTAGTCTTGGCTACTGATCCAGCAGAATTACATGTGCTAGACATCAACTTTGAAAAACACTGGAGTATTTCACAGGCAGGGAAAATCAGTCACAGCAGGTAAAGAGTGCTAAGGTACAGCTTGCTAAAATCTCCACAATACAGAGTCCAAATATTTGATCAGCATTATGCAAGTAATGATGAAACAATATTGATTGGTCAAGCAGACATGACTTTGCTGGGCAAATTAATAGCCCATTATTCTAGAGTGTTAAAGCTTTGTAATTTTTCTCTCAATAAAGGAATGAATTAAAGTCTAGCAGAAATAAATAGGGCATAACCTGGCCAAAAAAGGAAGAAGAAGAGGAAGAGGAAGAGGAAGAGGAAGAGGAAGAGGAAGAGGAAGAGGAAGAGGAAGAAGGCAGGCAAAATAACAGCATGAGAAATTCACAGCAACCAAATTTAGGGCATATTTTACACCACTATAGAAGGTATATTAGTCTACATGCCTTCTGCTGGGTGAAAGTTAGCCTAGTCTTTAACATCTGGAAATGTGAGAATGCAGGGAACATTCAGAAGCTGCTAGAGGATAAGAGAACATGGCTTAAATATGATTCCTCAATTTAGCAGCCATACAAACTCTGCCATTGTGAAGTTGCTCCTGCTACATTTGGAAAAGAGTTTGTTGGAAACTCTCACTGAATTAATTGTTATCTGTCTAAGAGAAGACATTGAAAGAAGTTTGTGAGGAAAAACCTGTCTGTAATCTGTTGCTAGTACTGATGTACATTTTATTTCTGGTTTTCCTATTGCCATTACATCTAAAAGGCAGTCAACACAGCTCAGCAAAGTGCCAGTCCAAACTATTTTCTTATGTTGCTGGCAGGCAGTGTTGATAGCTTATTAACTACATACTTAACAAGCCAAACCCATCCAACACTTTCAGTTTGATAGCAGCACATTTAGAAATTGCTGAGATCTGCTTTAAGCTCCATTTTTTTTTTACATGAGCACTATTTAAATTAAACCGGATGCATTCCCATTAAACTGATATCCTCTGTCTCAACTCACCATGTAAGAACAATATATCCCAAAGCACTGGCCTGCTCTTGGGGCTGGAAAGCACCACAATATAACAGTAAAGCTCTGTGAGCCACTGGGCATTTCTGGGGTGACGCCCCTGACTGAAATGGTGGCGTGCCTTTTTGTGCTTCTGAGATATATGCAAGAGAAAAAGAAGAAAAGGGGGACTGAGTGAGTTAAGACTGGATGAAACATATCCAGATAAAAGAAGAAAATGACTGGAGGCACCACTTAGCATGACACGGTATTGTGTTATGAGCACGCTACACAGAGCAGAGGCAGCTTTCCTCCTGCAGCTGCAGCAATGTCAGCAGAGGGATCCTGTCAGTATCCCTGGCATGGAGGAAGAGCATACCTTTCCTACCAAAATGAAGGCATAACCACAGCCTTAGGCATTAATATCTAAATTTGAAGATGATAATTTTCCTCCTTTCAACACTGTGTGTATCAGCTACCAATGATAAAGGTCATTTTAAAATGTAAGGAAACTAAACTTGCATAAATAAACAAGAGACCCACCAGAAGCGCCTCTGACATCCCTGCAGCTACACAAACATATCTGCTTTAGGAAAAGCAGAGCTGAGTCTGCTGCTCTCTGATGGGTACTGCTCTCCAAGAGGCACCAAAGGAATGAGAAAGACGACCATAATATCCCCCCCAAAATAAATAATACAGTAGCATTGATCTCACTGACTGGTTCATGACTACTGTCACACCTGATCACAATGCAACAAGCAAACTCTGCCCTAGTTGCAGTAATGAGTCTGTGGTTCTAGCCTGTATTCAAGATATCGATGCTTCTGTGACAAAGGAAAGTTAGAACCTTTTGGTAAGTTTTTAACTAATTTACAGAGTCTTACTACTGAAAGGAATATACAGATTTTTGAGAGATAAAATGAAAAAGTCATTTTTGCTAATGTTAGCTCACAACTTGTTTGATGGAATCCTGGTGAAAATGTGATTTAAAAAAATAACAGAATTTTTAAAAACCCAAACAACAGAGGACACAAGTCCTTGCTCAAAGGATCTGTGGCCAGCTCAAAACTGGTAAAAATTTACACCATTGTATATCTCAAGATATTTGCAGTCCTCTACTGCAATCAGTCTTTCAGGCTTACATAGCAGTCAAACCTCTGAGCCACTGCAGATCTAATTATATACTATTACCTGAAGTTTCACAGAAAAGAGGAATGTTTCTCTTCATGTATAAATTCATTTGCTGCCTTCTGCCTTTCCCCTGTAATTTTAACAGTTTATGAGAATAAATGATGGCATTTTATGAAGTCTTCAAGACCTGGCTGTGCAAGCTCACTAAAAAATGAGGACTTTGAATTTTAAAAACTGACTTGGAAGATGCAAATGTGGAACTGCTTACATTTTCTCATTTTTACAAAAATATGAAAAGTGACAACAGATTCTTTTTGAAATTGCCTTTAACAGTTAGTTAATCTTTATGGCCACTCCCTGCCTTCAGTGTCTGGAAGTCCACACTGACAATGAAAGGGTTTTTAAACTCCATAAAGAAAATGTTCTTAAACTCCATTAGCAGATGGAGAAAACAAAACAAGCAAAGTAGATTCTAATGTGCACATGCCCATGTAAATAGGCTACTTTCAGAGATGAGAGAAAATAAGTCTGAAAAATACTGAAATCTTCACAAAAATAAAGGTAAGATTTTATAAATGCTGCCATTTCATCCTTCCTAAACCACACTGCAGGCATGTTCCTCCGAAAAATGAACAATCACCTTTTACACAGGGCACACTGAATAAAACCTTACCTACATAAAGGGAACAATGTTCTCAACTAGGAGTGCAGAAAAGTAGACATGGAATATACTATTTGGTGCTAAAGCCCCTCCTGATTCTTTCAGCATTTAATGCAGATGAAGAGCCATCCTAAGAGTGTTTCTTTTTAGAACAACAGCTGCATATTCATGTCAAATTCAGCTACACAGCAATAGTTTATTTAGATTAGTTTATTTAGTTTATTTCATCCCATTTAGAAAAACCACGTCTGTCTTTGAGAGACTCAGAAAGGCCCATGCCCATGGATTCTGCCTGCCTCCACATCTACAGGCACCTCACTGACACCTCTTTTCTCCATTTTGTAGTACAAAGCTGACATAAGACATGTCATAACAGTCCTTGCAGCATGCACAGAGACTTTACTGGTTCTGTAAAACACATGGAGGTTACTATCTGCTACCTGTGAAAGAGTACTACCTGGCAGGAGAAGAGAGGGCATGTGAAAAAAGCAAGGAAACCAGAGCAAAATGGAGACAGGCCCTTCATGAATCATCTTCCATTTTATGACACAAGTTATTCTAACAGATGGTCTATGCTACCCTATCAGTGGAAGATTCACTTCTTCTTCTTTAATCTGCTTCCTTAAAAACATGTACCTTGTGTTGCCAGGCACTGATTTGCTTTATTCCAGGTTCTATCCCAGAGGTATTACATTTCAGCAAAAAGAATATTTGTACTTTACAGAATAAGATGAAAGGGACATGCAAAATAAAGACCTGAAATGCATAGGATTCCCTTTCCTTTTGAAATAAACTAATGAGAAATGTTTTAGAAGACAATCACCTTACACTAGAGCGGAAAGTAGAAGTTTTTCTTCCTTCTGTCCTCGCCATGTTTTCCATAGTGGCAAGTGTTAAAACATGTCATGAATTTTGGGGTAAAAACACATTACAGTGTGCATGTGATATCAAAGCATGTATGATCCTTTATGTTAATCTGTTAATTAAATAGAGAACATTTATGTTCAATATGAAATTAACCACATGTTATTCTGTGATGATGTAAAAGCAAAAAAGTAACAAAAATGAAAACCAGATGAGGTTTTCAAATGTCAAAATTTAAGCATCACAATCACAAATAAAAATATAGCAGTAGCCTCTTAATGTAATTAATGACTGAGACTAATCAGCCTAATTATCAATGTGTTCAGAGCTACTGTCCATTTTGCAGACAATTAACATGTAAATTTCACCCGAAGTTTCATCTTGTGGAGGTGAGGGGAAGAGTAAATTGGATTGTGTTCTTACACAGCCTTGAGACATGTAGCTGGCTATAAAAGAAACACAGAGAAAAAAAGGCCACTAAATACTTCATTGCTTTACCCTGCCTTGGAAGTTGGTTAGCAGTATACACAATCTGAAGTAAAAAGTAATTCCTGAGAAGTCCTAAATATTTTACACTGTTGTTTCTTTCTTTAAACTACTGCATTCAAATTAGCTTCTGAAAGAAACATGCAAGCAAAAACTATATCCAGAGATGGTCAGCTTTGAACATATTAATATGTTTTGTTGGTCTTGAACTGCCTTAATGCACCTTCCATCTAGAGAAAATCCTATACCAGCCTGAACAAACCATTCAGTGACAGGCAGAAGCCCCTGCATATTCTACAGTACCACCTGATGGCTGTTGAGTCCATGAGGAGCACAGTCTTTGCACTGTAATCTGCTTGTGATGGTGTGTCATGTATATGTAACTTGAAAAATATTTTAAACTCATTTATCCTCACAGTCTCCGGAAAACCAGTAAACAAGGAAACCCTGTATTACAGCTGAAACTACTCCTACAGACATCTTAAGACACCACTTCTTCTGGTATGTGGATGGGTGCCACTGTGTTTGGCATGTTTTTACAGTGAGGTACTCACTGAATGAACATAACTTAAGCCAAGTCCTGCAATCACCTGCAACCAGATTTCAGCACATACACATTCTTCCCTACACCACACCAGTAGAAGGATGGATTAATGAGGATCCCAGTCACCACTGCATCTTGGAGTTAGAATGTTTGTGAAGTACAGATTTTCTCAGCAGAAAGTTAGCAAAACCTGCTTCTTAGGAAACACTCTGTAGTTGCCAGTACTAACCTTTTACCACAGAGATCAGAAGAAAAATTCTCACTGACTTTACAAAAGGAAAGCAGCAGAAGTGATGCAGTGCTAAACATCTGACCTGCTTAGTGGATGGGGGAAGAAGGGCTGTGGATGTTGTGCTGTGGATGTTGTCTACCTGAACTTTAGTAAAGCCGTTGACACCATTTCACACAATATTCTCAGGGACAAACCAGATGGGTGCATTTTTCACTGTGTGAGAAACTGGCTGGATGGCTGGTCCCAGATAATGGCGTGAAGGGAGTTAAATCCAGGCGGTGGATGGTCACCAGTGGGTATTCCTCAGGGCTCAGAACTGGGGCCATTAGTATCTTAATGACAGATGAGGGGATTGAGTTCACCCTCGGTGAGTTTGCTGATGATACCAAGTAAAGCAGAAGTGTTGATCTGCTGGAGGGCAGAGAGGCTCTGCAGGGGGATCTGGAACAGCTGGATTGATGGGCCAAGGCCGAGAGGATGCAGTTCAACAAGGCCAAGTGCTGGGTCCCACCCTTTGGTCACAATCCCAGGCAGTACCACAGGCTGGGAGCAGAGTAATACAGGCATTACAATACATATCAATACAGATGAATGGGGTTTTTTTAAATAATAAAAAATACGTAAATAGTATATATAATATATATATAAATGTAGACATATAAGTACTAGTATTCTCTCTTTTACCGTTAGCTAATGGCAATTCAAAATTAAGGATTTTAGAGGTTGAAAATGATCTAGAAATGAAACTAAGAAGTACAGAGACAGATAAATCATACTGGATTTTGAAATATCTCATTTTTCATACTCCATTTATGCTGAATATGTCACTCACTTTGAAGTTGTGTAGACTGGTGGACAATAAATAACCTATGTTGTGAATATGAATGAACTGTGAATAACATTTTCCCTGTGAACCAATTCTTTAGCTACTCTGTGACTGGTAAGATACAGAAAAATAAACCATTTTTATATCTTCTTAAAATATGCAGGAGTTGTGATGGTTTTACAAATCTGTCATGTTGTTCCTCCTGATTATGGTCCAAGAATCCCACATCCAGACACTCTATGGCAATATAAACATGGACAAATGCTAAATAAGAGGTACAAAAAGAGATTCTTGACATACAAGTTTAGCAGCACTTTTCAAAAGCTAAAAGAACATCACATACAATGACACTGTGAAAATTAGCTTGATAGACACAATCTGATAAATTAGAGCAAAAACTGTATGGATACATGCACTATTGGTGCTCTCAAGACTTACTTTTCACTTCTTACTCTTCAATCCTTAGATTCCCCACCATGAATATGTGGACCATGACAAGGTGGGCCATGATCCACTGAATCCTTTTTGTAATACAAGTTTCAAAAGAGACATATGGGAAAGCAAGCTGTGGCTGCTGCAGTGGTAGGAAAACAGGAGCTTGGAGAAGCCTTCCTTCCAGCATGACAGAAATGTACAACTGGTTCTGGCACTGTGCTTGTGAAAGGGGACAGTAGTATGTGTGTGTGCAGGGGGTGGGGTGCAATTAGGAAAACCAAAGCCAACTGGATCTCCTTTTAAAGATGGCAAAAGATGCACAGCCCAAAGTCGGTTTTCTAAGGGAAGAAAAGCTACCCCCAGCTATACACTCTCTCCTGTACTTCACAAACATGAAGCAGCATCTATTTGTGGAGATGTCAGAAAAATCATTACAAGCTCCTGTCCTGGTGGCCACCCAACCATTTGCTTTTATTTCTGACCACTATACACCACAGTAGAATCTGCTCATGTATTATTTCTGTCACAAGCTACCCTGACTTTGTTTCTGTACAGTTTCAGCAGCAGTATAACCTTTGCTGGGATAAAGTGCCTGGTGATGCACTCCACTCTCATGACCCATTTATTTAGTGGAAAATGGGGGGATGAAAAGGCTTTTCTGCTCTACAGTTTATATTTCATTCTCAAGCTTATCTTACTACAGCACAGCCATTCTGAGGGGTAATGCTACTTTAAATTACTAAGGAAATTGAAGAAAGAATTACTGTGCCTAATGGAAAAGAACATGTAATTTGCTCTTACAACAAACATTTTACTTATCTTTAGGAGTAACTGATAAGTTTCTAATTCTTATTTGCTCTATACAGTTCTTTTGTGAAGTTGGGCTTTTTCCAATACACTTTTTCTTGACACACAATGTTGCTTCTGTCAAGCAGAGCAAAATGAACGGTTAGAATTGCAAATGAGTATTCCCTTCTCTTATACTGTGGGAGTGTCAGGGGAAAAAAAAAAAAGCAAAAATCCCCTAAGTTTTAAGTATGAAAAAAACAACCCTAAAATAAGGACATCATGCCCTGACATAGCTTTAGCAATAAAAAATTTAACAATCATCCTAAAATTTGAAACTGTAAAAATAAATCAGCACAAAACAATATCAAGTTACAATTTCGTTATCCCGACACAGGAAAAAATCCTAGTTAAAATTCTGAGAAATTTTACCTCTAAATACTGCAGGGTTCTGACCAGATATATTAACCTACAAACTGACAGAGTTAGCCATTTCTTGAAAAGAGGCTGCTAATGTCTCTATGTCACTGTTCTTTGTGTGAAAAGTAGTATCTGCTTCCTCAACTTTTCTCTCTTTTGTATCCTGGAGCTGTAAGTCTGCCTGGGGAACACTGGGACTATTTTTATACACAGTATATACATCATCATGCTAGTTCAATCTGTCAGGACTGTATGCTTGCCACTGCTGAGCCACTAGTGCTGAGGAGAGGCCCACCTCGATTTTGTCATACAAAATGCAGCAAAAGGATACATCTAAAAACCTCTCATGTTCCTCATGAAGCTATAAAGCCTCCTGCAAGCTGCAGACAAAAGCAATAAAACTGAAGCTTTTATGACACTGGCCATCTCATGTGATATAGTCAAGGAGATGACTGATCTGAGCACTGTTCAAACAGGTCAAATGACACAGCATGATGATGTTTTGTTCTTCCCTGTATCTCTTCTATGCAACAGCTTCTGATTCAGATGCCCTTTGTAAAGACAGTTAGGAACCCAGAAGATCAGCACCATTAATAACTGCAGAAAAATTTTTGTAGTTCAGGGCATCTGAACGATACCTATAAATAGTAATTGCCAGTACACTACAGAGTAGATTTACGTATGTTAAAGAATTTCTCAAACAGTTTGAATTAAAATTTTGAAGCAAATGAAGGGAAGAAGGAACTTAAAGTGGAAAAGGTCCAAAAGAAACTATTAAGGTCAACCAGTGCATAGGAGAAATTTGCATGGACAGTACATATTCAAGTAGGTTGTTGTCAGCTTTTTCCACAAAATTTCTCTGCTACCTCTGAATACTAAAAAGCCATTCATCTATAAATCTTGATGAGTTAAATGACCAACCATTCTTATTCAGGTAAAGGCATTCTGGCTGTCAGTACAGACTGTGCTGCTGCTAAGACACAGCAGCAAACCTTACTTTCTTTTGAATCTAACCAAAAGCTATTAACGATGTATTTTGATTGTACTGAAATATTAAAATTACTGCATGGTAGCCTGCTTACCTAGTTAAAGGTTTTACTTTTATAAAGGATAGAGTAATAATGGTAATTTCGTATTAAATCTGTTGAACTTCTCAATGGAGAAAATGGTTATAAGGGTTTTCATATAGGTCTTGCTGCTTCCTGGATATTTGAGACGATTGCATCAGTGCAGTGCAAAGGATTGCTGGGTTTTATCACAGGTAGTATTTGTAAAAATTTTTAACTACTAGGTCAGTTACTGAAACTTTTGTGTCTAGATATCCCACTCCCATGCTTTCTTTTCAATTCTATATTCCTAGTTACCCCACAGAAATACTTTCACCAAGAGGCAACAAAATTTGATCATGTTAAGGGTGTTGACAAAGCTGCAAAATTGAAATTATATCAAACATATCTGTTTGTCACCACTGAGGCACATGTGCATGTCTGCACTGCATAATGTACCCCAAGACAAATATACCCAGCTGCCTCTGGGAAAGCTGGCTCATCACTAAGAGCCAGGGTGTGATAGATGTGATCACACAGAAGGCAGTACAGGAAGGCAGAGGAGTGTAGCAAGCCTGGCACGCCTTGAGGGGCAGCCACCTCTGAGCACAAGTAGGATCTCCATATTGAGAACAGGTAAACACATCAGGTGTCTGGCTTGGCTAAACAGGCACTGACAGCTGAACTTCTATGCACAGGATGGGGCAACATGAGAGGCTGCAATAAAGGAATGTAGAAATCTTGACTGCATATACAGGGATAGCAAAGGAAATCTTCAGACCTCAGCTGAAGCCACAATGAGCAAAGAGCACCAAGAAATGCAGGAAAAGCTTCTTGCATTATGTTAGAATAAAGAGACAAATGGTGACTCCTTGCTGAACAGGGTGGGAACAACTGTAAAGGGCGTGGATAAGGCCAGAATGCCTAGCATTCCTAATCTTGGTACTGATAATTTTTGAGATTATCCCAGTAATTAATCAGAGATTCTACTGTCTGCATGATCAAGCAGATGAATGAAAAAACGGCTCCATCAGTCTCACAGGCTAATGGTTCATACTCTACCTATAGGCTGACAACAATTGGACACGATCAAGGGTCTGTCCTGGAATCTCACTCTCTGTTCACCACCTTTTTATCAAGTTAAATATTTAGAGAAGAAGAAATTTTAGGAAAGCAGTGTATAACTAAGCCCCAGCTGCAATGCAGAGTTACAAAAGTATCACCTCAAAATGCACGCAGAAAAAAATCTGTTGGGCTTCAAGGTTGACAATCACTAAGCACCATAGGTTAGTACAAATTTTCAGAAACACAGTACATTTTTACTGATTTATAAACTGAGGGAGAAACAAAAAAAAAAGGGAGTTCTAGGATCCAAACTATAGGCATTGAAAAATCCTGAAAACAACCACCTTTTTAACAATTGTACTCCTAAATACTGATGCCTGTTGTAAACCCTAGGAGATAAGACAGGTACCTCAACTGAGTGAAGAGTAGACTTTTTCATGGTTTTTCTTAAAAGAGCACTAATTATTTTAAGAATTGGTGAAGTCTTGCCCAGAAAGCTCCTAAATCATGTAAACGTTCTTATTCAAGAAAAGCAGTGGACATGTGCACTATTTTCAAAATCTACCTGCTACCAATTTATATTAAAAAACCATAACAACAACAAAACACTCACAGATCTAAGTTAGATACAAGTTAGGATTGCAAAACCAGGAGACAGCATTCATCATATAGAGGTTTTTAGCATGTATTTAATAACCATTACTGCACAGAATTCAGCGTAGAGTTTTACTACAACAACTCAGAAGTAAAATGTGTCATCACTCAAAATTTTTTTCACTTTTTATTACACCTGTACAATTTTATGCTTTATAAATATCACTCTCTCAGAGAAGAAATATACTACTGATATTGAAGTATAAAGTCTTAGATCCACTATCCACACCAAAAAAGGGTTTTGTTTTTCTGCAAGCACTCTCAATGGCAGCTAAAGAGCAGAAAAGTTCCAGGTATGCTGTCAGCTGTACATTGATTCTGACATAGCTTTCCCACCAGTGTTTGGATTTGAGGGATATTCTCTGAGGTATCATCATCCAGTCTTATAGAAACGCTCTCACTTCCCACACAAGTAGCATTTCTTAATAGCTAGTCCAATTTATAATCAGGTCAGCCTCAGCTGCTGTAGTTTTGTTTGGGAAGATGTCAGATAAACTATGAGTCATAAGAGAGATATTATACAATGCCGTGAAAAAAAACCCAACAAAACAGAACGAAGGGGAAAAAAACAAAAATGCTCAATCTCTGTGGATAACTTTTGAAGCATCTTGGAACAGTTCCAGTCCTGATACAAAATGGATCCTGGAATAGTTTTTGTGCACAAACTTACTGCTGAAGTAATTGTTTTCTGACCTTTTCTTACTCCAAGCAGGAGGCACAGGGTGTTTTTAAAAGCTATCTTTGCAGAAGATGCAAGAGAGCAGGTACTATAAGAATACTGACATTCAGCTCCATAAAGCTTCGGCTATAGGCAGCTCCCTTAGCTGTCCATACTGTACCACTAGCCTACGGTAAAATAATAATCCAATGCCCAGTGATTGTGGAACTTCAGTTTTCCCCCTGAGTTTCCTCTTTAGTCTTTTTACTGTCCACACATAAACGTTCTGTTTTCAGCCATTCCACATGCTTACTTTTCCATTCCTTGAATACCAGCTGCTCTGTACTGCAGACATGTCTCTCCCACCCTCTCAAAGGTCTTTCTCCCTAAAATAAATGGGTGGAAAAACCCCAAAATTATTATCTGCCACTGATCCCACCTACTGAAATATTTTACTAACTACACTTCTGGTGAACAGTCTATGTACAGCAGAAATGACATGAGAGAAAGAGAAATCACAAACACTGAAGCTCCAGATATGCAATTTGCTGCTCATACAACACAGAAGGAAATGCACTGAAATCCTCACATTGGCTGTGCAGTTTGATCATACTTATACAGGATTTACACCAAATAGACAGTTGCAAAGATGTGACAGAATGAATTTTATCAAATCAGAGCTTAACATAAAGAAGTTTCATAGAGAAAGAACAATAAATTAACATTAAAAAATACATATTAAGTGTATATCTTAAACACTTACATGTACAGTAGGCATCAAACATGCTGTAACCAGCAACTTTAGTTATCAAAACTACATCACTTTAGTTGTTTGCTTTATACATGAAACACGTGCATAAAGGAAATTCAGGAAACCTATTGCAAGATGACACTGAAATATTTTAATACCTGTGTCAAGTCTCAGCCAATCATCAGTGCTGCATTCATTGCTTTAGCACATTATTTCACCTGTGGATGTTAGTTTCTAAGTTCCAATCAAGTTCAATGGCAGGGACACCCCCACTAGACCAGGCTTCTCAAAACCCCATCTCATCTGGCCCTGAATGCTTCTAGGGATGGGGCATGCACAACTTCCCTGGGTAACCTGTGCCAGTGTCTCATCACCCTCACAGTAAAAGATCTCTTCCTAATATCTAATCTAAACCTACTCTCTTTCAGTTTGAAGCCATTTGCTCTTGTCCCGTCATTACATGGTCTTGTAAAGAGTCTCTCTCCATATTTCTTGCAGCTCCCTTTAGGTACTGGAAGGCCACAATTAGGTCACCCCAAAGCATTCTCTTCCCCAGGCTGGTCAGTCCCAATTCTCTCAGCCCTTCCTCACAGGAGAGGTGCTCCATCCCTCTGATCATCTTAGGGGCAGTCCTTCAACTGGTCAATATCCTTCCTGTGCTCAGGACCCCAGAGGTGGACACAGCAATCCAGGTGGGGTCTTGTCCTTAGTGAAGCTATGCTCAATGTCTCAAATCCCCTTCTGATCCTCCCTGTGTCTTAGCACAGCTTTTAGGAGGATCTGTTCCATAATCTTCACAGGCACAGAGGGAAAGTTGTCAGGTTCTCATTTCTACCCTTTTTGAAGATGGGTAAAATCTTTTACTCTTTCCAGTCCCCTGAGATGTTGCCTGACTGGCACAACTTCTCAAGTATCAGAGAGGGCAGCTTGTCAACTACAGCAGTGAATCTCCTCAGGACTCTGGGGAAAATTGCAGACTTACATATATTCAGGTTCCTCAGGTGATCATGAACCTGATTTTTACTTACAGTTGGGAGTACTTAGACACCCCCCAGTCCCATCCTGCTGTCCATCCCCTTAAGAGGTGTGGGAAGATAGGTTGCCACTGAAGACTGAGGCAAAATAAAAAATTTGAGTATATCAAAATTCCTTCTCCTTATCCATAGTTACCAGTTTTCCAGTACTGTTTATGGGGGGGATGGGGGGGGGGTGGTTACACCTTTTTTGACCTTCCTTTTCTTCCTTCCTTCCTTCAGGTTATCATACGTGAAGGAGACCTTCTTATTCTTTTTGTCCCTTGCAAATTTCAGGTCAGCATTGCCTTGCCCTTCCTCACCCCATGCCTACACAACTGAACCTATGGATCTTCCCAGGTCCTTGTTTTCACTGTCTGCATTTGCTTCTCTTCCTTTAGTTAGACCAGAAATTCCCTTCTCAGCCATGCCAGTCTCTTGCCTTCTTTGTCTGAATTCCTGCTCCTGAGGATTGCCAGATCTTGTGCTCTATGGAAGGTTTCCTTAAAGATCTGCAAGCTCTGTTCTGCTCTCTCCTCCCTGAGAACAGTTTTCCAGGGGATACTATTGACTATCTCCTTGAAGAGCTAAATTCTGCTTTTCTTAAGTACAAGGGCCTAATTTTATTTCTTAGCTGATTCACATTCTTCAGGATTGTAGTATCTGACTCCTCCCTCTTTACAGGGGCACCATTACCAGGAATCTCTGTTACAGTCCAAATAACTCTGTGTTCATTGAACTTAAAATTGCATAATAAAGATGTACAGTCTGTAATGGCTGTTGTCAATTTTGCCAGTTACTATTAGCAACAGTGAGACCTTGTAAGTATTCTTTGATATTCAAGATGATGATAGGGAAGATCTTATTTTCTTGGACAGAACCACCATTATGTGAAGCTCTAAATTCATTATTTTAAAGACACAGATCACACTGCTATTGGCTGATGTAGATATTAGAGACACATTAAAAGTCTTTATGTCTGAAAACTGTTCAGGAAGAACGATGCTCCAGCTTTGTTTTGCAAGATGCTGTGTTTGTACCTGGGCAAACCTAATCCTTCACTTAAAAATTGTAGATATATCTCTGTACACAGTTTAGCTTCAATTACACCAGCTATACAAACTTTGGTGGAGCTATGACTCAAAGAATATTAGCTTTGAGCCTTTTTCTTCAGGACACAGCTCTTTCCCCATCACAGATGGTGGTGGGTATTCTAACTCTTGGATTTGCCACTGATTCATCTGAAGTTCACCACATTGCTATCATCTAACACTACAAAACTCGTGGGTTTTTTAGAACTTTGTAAGCCCCATGTAAAGACTTTTCAGAGAGTAACTATAAAATAAAATTAAAAACAGGAGTAGATGCTTAAATGTCATCCTGCAACAGGCAATTAAAGGCATATGCAGCATCTGAAACTAGGTTCAAGGACAGTTCTATAATGCTTTTCAAACCTAAAATGTCATTATACATATCTTGAGCTGTAAGTAAAGTCACCAATAACATTGTTTCTATGAAACACAGGCTAAAATTTTACCTTTTCTTACTTATGAAATGAAAGACGGATTTACTGGGAAGTACAAGCAAAAAACATTGAACAGATCTGTAAAGGCAATAAAAACAACATCCAAAAATACACATAAAAAAGAAAAGCATCTAGTATCAATTGAGTGTTGAAAATTAGAACAATGAAAACAAAAAAAAAATAAACTAGTGTAGAAACAGAAAACTGAAGAGAAATTTCTGGATGTAAGAATAAAACAATTGGCACGAAACAAAAAGAATGCCAGTGCATGCAGATATTTTTCAGCTATGCAAATCTACAATGGAAAAGAGTAGGTGAAACTGCAATGTAAGCATGGAGCTGTGCTGCTCCTGTTCACCAGCATAAAAAATACCAGTTCAGATGGTTTTAACATGAGGAAAAAAGGTCACAGAGAGTGTAGAAAATTACAGCTGGTGTTTTTTAGATATGGAGGCAATACAATCAAGATCTCTGCTACATTAAGAGATTATGCACAGTTATCCAGACTCTGTGATTTACATTTCAGCTGAACTGGACAGGTGGAAGAATTTTAAGTACTTTCATTTCAAAGAAAATTTTTTGGGGTGAATTGTCCCTCTCTTTATAAATTGAAGGTCTGTACTCCAACTCACAGTTCAGTAAGAAGATAAATCCACCTTTGTAGCAGGCATCTAAATGCCTTGGTTAGTGAGGATGGATTGGCTGGAATTCAGCAATAGCTCCAAGCAGCCTCACCTGGGACCTGCAGCGCCATGGACGTGACCCAGTCTCACCTGCCTACAGAAAGATGTGGTGCTTGTTCTTTCAGGAGTTAACAGAATACTTTCAAAAATATGGGAGAGCAGCAGAGCTGAATCTTGCACGTGCTCCACACTCCAGTTTTCATCTGTGACTGAGTTAAGGTTTCCAGAGGGGCACCAGTGGAATTAAAATAATTCAATTAAGTAGTAAATAAAAGGGAAGGTATGTGTTGACAGAGAGTCAGGAATAAGGGGTTTTATTATTTAAAAGAATCCCAAGGTCTCTGGGATCAGAATCTGCCAACCACAGAGATGAGAATCTTTTTGTGCTACTACTGTAGCAGAAAAACATACAACAGAGTACATGTTGGAGAAATGGCAATTATTTAATTCTTTAAACTTGGACCTAAAAGGAATAAATACTGTGCTTTATATAATAAATACTTAAATAAATACTAGAATAAATACTAGAATAAATACTTAAAATGCTTTATAATGGTCTTAATGGAACTCTCACCCTCTCCTAGTAACCACTTAAACCAAATTTCAAATAACTACTTTTCCTCAGTCTCACACTAACACACCATTTTTTTCTGAGCAGTATCTATTGCTACTGGGCAAGGGTTATATCCCAAGCAAATATTCAATCTCCTGAATGGATTCAACTTTGTTTCTGCTTCAGATTTATGTCCGTGTGCACTGGTGGCTGAATAACAGCAAGAAAAGGTGTTTATCATTACAAGAGTGTCTTTCTGCAGTACTAATGTTAGAACTTTTGCATAGAGAAATTACCAAAGTAATTCCTGTAGCTGCACTGGATGTATAATCAAAAAAAACACTACATACAATGTACATTTTTCCCTTTCCACGACATACATTTTTCCTTTTGAGTATGAAATTAAATCTAGCTCTTTTCCACTATACAAATGTTTTGTTGTTTTTCTTCTTATGGTGGAAGACATCTTTCTGGCAATAAAAACAATTTTTCAAGACCATGAACTGGAAGAGTATTTCAACATCTACAGTCTTACCTTCATCTAAGCACTTGGCAATGGTTTTAGCAATGCATTTTAACTGATTTCAGAGACTTCCCACAAGTGGAGTAATCATGCATGAGGTGGAAAAGTCTCCAGGTCAAAGAAATAAGTGTTATCTTTTGAAGGGACATAGACTAGAACAAACTAAGTTGTGCAAGAGCTGTCCAAACAAAGGATTTCTCTGCTGTCAGTTCAAACCACAAGGGGAATGTCCCCCAATTAGTAAGTGAAATGAGATAATTTTTTCCTTAAATCATCTTAGATTTTGCACTAAGTATAACAATCCAACATTTCCCCTCTGATGGTATTTATTTGGTATTTTATCATGACAAGGCCCTGATTCAGTGTACTTTGCAGTAGGTCAAAAGGGCTCCTGAGCCTGTCATTATTCCTCTGATCTTTTCCTCATCTTTGGTTGGTTTTTGGATTTATTGTGATGAGCAGTTAACTAGCAGTTAACTAGCAGTTAACTAGCAGTTCAACAGCTGCTCACTAGAGTATGTTTCCTCACAAAAAAAGCACAGCATGCAGTTCGCAAGTAGAACTGAAAAAATGCCAACCCAGAGATATTATACCATAAAACCTTCCTCAAAATTTTCTCCATTGCATACTTGAAACCTCACAACTCTCCTATAGTTTTTAGAGTATTTTCAGTCCCAGAGTATGCTACCAAGAAACTTTAGATCATACCAATGTCCCAAAACAACAGACTGCCAACCCATTAAATAACTCCAAAGCATCTCCTATACAACTGTCCTTATCATCACTTGTCCTGCAAAAAGCTCCTGCAAACTCTGCATCAATTTGCAAGCCCATAGAGTTTCAGTTCGGAAAATAAATGTTGTGGTTCCACTTTGCTACACTGATACAAAAAATTGAGAGGAAAGTGAAGGCCACAATAAATGCTCCCCTGACCTACTGACAGGTAAAAAGATACCTTTGTAACAAAATGATGCAGGGCCTCCACGTGCCACATCTACCAACACCACTGTTTTCTTGCACTAGCATTCTGCTCCAATTCTGAAGTGTCTAATAGCATTTTATTAGTTAAAGCTGAATAGCTTCAGTTTCATTTATAAATACTAAGGTTAGAACTTGTTTATGTATTTCAGCAATTAAATATACAGTTGGATTAATTTTCCTAAATCATGTTAGCTTTAATAAGAATTAATTGTCCAGTTGTTGGAATAAGTCTAGCAAATGCTGGCTCTGTTACCAATTAACTCAGCAAGGGTCAGTTCTATCCACAGGTAAAACATAAGGAAGTCTATGTGAAAAATTGCAAAAGTAAACAATATATTTTGAATTATGCAGTGTAAACAAAAGATTAGAACATGCTTCTGGCTAATACCAATCGGTTTGCATAGCAGAGAAACCTTGGATCTATATACAATATTGCTGAATAAAAAAACCACAAAATATCAAGTCATTAGCAAGTGATTTCAATTTATGAAACTGGCCCAGAGGGAACATAATTTTAAAACAGTGCCCTTGCTCTGTAAATTTTGAATCAGGTTATTGATATACTTGTACATTAATATATCATGCAAAAAAAAATCATGTCACAAATAGCCATGAAATCATACTACACTACCTCATTCTGTTTCTAACAAAGCCCAGGCAAAACCGAGCACTGAATATTTTTGACACAGTAGAACACACAGTTCCAGAGATATTATTAAACAAAACCCATTTGAAAAAAACATTTTGCTATTATTTAATTGAGAATTTATAAAAATTGTCAGAGAAACTGTTTTTTTTCTGGGGCCATAAATTTTCCTGGACTGGTAACAGCTGAAGTTTTTTTATAAGATGCTATGTCACTCAGTGCTCACAGCAACATCCCTGGGAGTTAGAAGACTAATTCCCTGAACATGGGCAGTTTTGTTTTAAAGTAGGGTAGTGGACTGCTCTGCAGCAGGCCAGGAGCACCATAACTTTTAGCTCCACCTACACAATTCATCTTGATACAAGCTGGTGACTTATAGATCAAACTCTGTTAACCTCATTACTGGTACTGAGTTATTTAAGTGCCTTGAGGCAGGCCATTTAATTACCTTAATAACTCATATAACAATATATTCACAGATCATATGTCATCCTAGGTTACATTCAGTGGTTTGTTTTACATCCACTTTAGAGAACACAAAATCATCCCAAAACATAGCCTTCCTGAAGTAATATCTTCAAATGTGTAAGCTTCAATTCAACTTATAGGAACAATTTTCCATATTTTCTTCCTGTACATACTATAAATTAATATTGCTTCTGTAGCAGTGTAAGAATGAAAACATTTGCGTTTTCCTAAGTACAAAATGAGAAACATAACTCGATTTTATTCCTACCACTATCTTAAAAAAAGAGAAATAACTATGATCACATTATAAACAGAATGTACTTTACTTACAGACACCTGCTGTGACTGCTGATGACAAAAAAGCTGAAACAGACAAGCATTTTTTTGTTTCTTTATAGTATGGACTTTTAGTCTTAAATCATCTTTTCTTTATATCAAACAGATTCTTGCTTCAATAAACTTTCAGTCCTTGTTCTTACTTTATAAAAATTTTCTAACTTAAATAACAGGGATGCTGAATTCTGAGCCCTAATGAGATTTTAAATTCTGCTTTGTTTTCTGCAGGAAGTATCTGCTTTCTCATAGCTCTCTAGCATAGCACTGAGCAGAGCACTTTAACCAATTGCAAAATGCTTTCAAGCTGTGGTGCCTTTTTTGCACTGTCCTGAGACAGTGATTTGACAGCCTGCTATTTCTTAGCTTTCCTACTGCAATTCAGCAAGGCTCAGAGGGACTTCCAAAAGCCCCAGTTATACATTATACAGCTCATCAGCTCCTCACCAAGAACAGCAAGTCAGGTCTGTTCTCTCTCCTGCTGAAGTTTTGAACTATCTTTAAGATGAAATCATTGTCTTGTGATATTATCAGTGATCGAGGTCCCATATCTCCCTCATAATTATTCATGGTTTCAGAGGAGTCATACATGTCACAAGGAAGTAGTTTATCTGAAAAAAACATATAGAATACAGTAAGCTCTTGCTCTAGAGCTCTACACATTGCAAAACAATAATGTGGCCCATTGAGGTTGAGAATTAATCCACCAGGCCTGAATCTCATGTGATGTGTCTCCTACACAATGCAATGCTGCTCATGCAGATACAAAGCAGAGAGGGTAGGTGGGCTTTGGGAGTCTCTAAAGCAAATGTTATCCCAGGATGGATGCTTCATACCTTCAAAACAGTGAGAAAGCAGGCACAGATAACCAGAAGTCAATTTTGTCAACAATTTCTTCTTTTATCAACAATTTTCTTAGGTAAATTACTACTAAAAACACATCTTCTTCACAGGTAGTCTTAGAATCATAGATTCAATTAGGTTGGAAAAATACCAATATCAAGTCCAAACCAGTTCACCTGGTTGTGCCAAGTCCACCACTGAACCATGCCCCTAAGTACCACATCCACATGATTTTCAGACACTTCTGGGGATGGTGATTCAACCCAGGCAGACTTTTTCAATGTCTCATCATCCTTTCTGTGAACAGGTTTTTCCTAATATCCAATCCAAACCTCTTCTGGTGCAACCTCTTGCCCTGTTTCTGGTTGCCTGTGAGAAGAGTTTGACCCTCACCTCACCACATCCTCCTTTCAGGCAGTTGTAGAGAGCAATAGGGTTTTCCCTGAGCCTCCTCCTCTCCAGGCTAAACACCCCGAGCTCCTTCAGCCACTCCTCAGAGGACTTGAGCTCCAGACCCTTCACCAGCTCCATTGCCCTTCTTTTCTGTGAATTATTCAAAATAAATAACACGGGACTGTTGTGTGCAGCACACAGCATATGTCTACATAGACATGCAACTTCAACATTACCAGTTGTGGCATGAAAAAGGTTTACCAGCTTTTAAATAGAAGTCATTACCTGATCATTAATAAATAATTTGTGCTTTAAATTTACTGTGTGGCTTTGTTATAAGCATTTAAAGAGGTGAAATTTGAAAGAAATATTTCACACAAGAGTTAAGATGCAGATAAATTCTTCCAAAATAAGGACTTCTTACAAAAAGATGTATCCTCAAGCAGCTATAAAATTAAAAAAAAAAAAGAAAAAAAAAGAAAATTCTGGAACTACAGGATACTTTGAAGAACTAGAGGATACTTTGCATTATCATGCTAGAATCATTACCAGAGAACTACACTGACTTCCTGCCAGTAAATATAATTTATTTATGAGCAGGTTTTTTTTCCACTGTTGTACTCCAGCATTATTCTAGGCTGTTTAATAAGCTTCCTGAGCCATTTAGAAACATTCAGAAAAATTTCAGAACATTTTATTTCAATAAGTTAACTTAAAATAACAACAACAAAAAATAAAGGCTAAAAAACCAACCAACTAAAATAAACCCCTACGATATTCCTTTCAAGAAATAATGAACTTTTTATCCCCAAAAAGCATAGGATCTAAATGTATTCCTATACTTACCCATTTCCACATTTTTCATTCCAGACTGATGTTCTTTTTGGCTTATGAGACAGGTTTCTTTTATGTGGGTTCAGCTGGATTTACAGTTTAGAAAAAAAAAATAAAATTACTACCTCCAAATCCAAGGGACAGTCTTGTAATGAAAAAAAATAAATACAGAACTTTATCTAAGTATTAGAAAAAAAGCAAAACCACACACAAAAAGTGGGTAGTCCTGACAAAATATAATATTGAAATCAATATTGGAATATCAAAATTGTAATCCTTCTATCACAGATACATTTACACATGGGCTATTACTGACTTTCTGATATGTACAAATGCCAAAGAGAAAGGAACAGAGCAGTCACATCTGCCACCAGTCAAAAGAAAAATCCAACTATCATCTTTTAGAGTAAACATAATGAACATAATGTAGCCCTTGCTCACCTTCCACACTCTCAAGTACTGTGTACCTTAGAGAAGATTTCCTTCAAATACAGAATTTACTGATCTATCTTGAAGGTAAGAAGTCAAACATACCAGGACAACTGACATGACATGACTATGTCCAAGTTCAGTAAAGAAGTAAGAGTTATTACATAATTTAATATGCCAGATGTACCACTATTATCATCTGATTGCTCACACTGAGATACAAACATGCAGCATGTAACTGGCCTATGCAGTGCATGAGAGTATTCTGTGCTGATCACAAGAAGCTCTCCTAGGACCAGATTTATCCCTTAATTTGAACAAATAAACAAAAATGGAAAGCAACTAGTGGAAGATGTTGGATCACAAGCAAGATTGTCACCTCTGTGATTGTTTGCATTAGAGACTAAATTGCCCAGGCTAAAGGAGAAGCTGGTACTGACAGCTCTTGGACAGCAGCACCATAAACTGCCAGGGTCTCCTTCATTTCCCTTGGGGAAAAGCTGCCACACCCAATCTGTCCCCACACTACATAATGTGAAACCTAACTCTTCCCCAAATTCTTCCTCCCTTCCTGTCTGGCATTTCCCAGGTGTTTTGCTTAGCACACATAACTTTATTGAATGTCATGGCCCATAGTGCATTCCCACCCTGCCCCCTGCCCTCCAAGACTGTTTCTGGGGACTACAGCAAATGCCACACCATCCTCCCTCTTAGTAGTCAGGGTCACCATGCACAGGCTCAAGGATAGGAGACCCCAGGTCCCTGACACCTCAACACAGCAAGAATAGAACATCCTCACACTGGTTTCCCTGAGAAGCAGGTGCCACCAGATTCTTAAGAGGGAGGACAGTTTTTACACTAACCTCCTCCTGCCATCTGAAAGCCAATGTAATATTTACATTCAAGTACTGAGGTCATTGCCTGTCAAAACATCTCACTTTACGCTGATGTCAGTGCAGCTTGATGTGTACGCCTGTGAAAATACAGGCACAAGTGAACTGTTAACTTCTTGCTAGCTGTGCATTAATGTGCAGGAACTCCTGTATTTACCAGAAATCCAGACACATGAACTACATACAAAACAAGTAGTTTATGTAAGTTGTTCTTTTTTGACCAGAATTGGTTGGTATTGGTTTCAGTACTGAGTAAGTGGACCTAAGAGGCTGTAAGATTATTAAGGTGATGTTAATGGATACAATTTTTTCCTATTTCATTCCTAAGCAACTTTATAAAAAATCTTTATAAAAAAGCTTTGTTTTAGTCGTCCAACTGAAAAGTAAAAATTTCTTAACATTCAGAGAAGTAATGCAGCAGTTCTCTTAACTTGAAGATATGAATTCTTCGATTTGATATAAATGTATAAAAAAATTTAAATTAAATAAATATTTTAAATTTATAATAGTATGTAAGTTTATAATAGTATGTAACCATAATGAATGTATCTTTAAGAATAAATTGCATTTCTAATAAGTTATTTGCAATCTAAAATTATTTCTGCAATACTGTCTCTATTGTTAAAATACTATCTATGTAATTGTATTTTAGAGACATAAAAACATAAACTAAACCAAATGCATAAAATTGTTTTGAAGATAAAGAAGGTTTTATAGATGCATTCAAAAAGACAAGAAATGGCACAATTAGATTTTCTAAGTAACTTTAATTTAGCTCCTAATTTGCTCTCTACATATATCATTATGGTATATAAACTTTTACTATTTTTAAACTATTTGCAGTTTCATTATCATTTTCTCATTCACTATATAGAATGGGCAGCATTACTTTAAAAAACCCATGGGGTTTATTTTGTTTCTGCTCTACTATGCAATCTGTGCAGAATTGTCTTACAATAAATCCATAACCTGCTTAAAGATTAAATTCTTCATAAGATCATTTCTAACCATATTAATTATTACCTGAGAGCATGTTTGAATTTATTTTGATAAAAACTCTGTAGAAAACCCTATTTTTTAAAATGCTTACTAAATACAATTCTGGTATTATTCTAATCTGATATTTATAGATTGACAAGCATACATGGTCATAAACACCTTTGCTGCTATGTACAAAGCTTAAATCCTGCTCACAGAATTTTTTTTTTTGCAGTACAGTAGTAGCGACAGGGGCTGCAGAGTTTCACTCAGACAATTCTAACTGCATTGCTGAATACTGATGGTGCTCAAGCAAACATCACTCATCTAAATATTGCCTTGGTGAGCCCCACTTGTCCTCAGGGAAAACACATCTTCAGAAAACGTGTCGTAGTTTTATTCTGAAATACCTAAAAATAGGTATCACAAGACATCTCAATTATTCCAAATGACTGCAGTGAGAATTATGCAGTTAAAGATCAGTGCAATTCAGATGGGGTTAAAAACATGTCTATTTACTTGTTTTACAAAATCACCAGTTCTAAGTACAAAGGATGATCAGAGCAGAAAACAGAGAAACAGAAAGAAAAAAAAAAACCTGAGAAATAAGCAAAAGGGAGGAAATAAAGAAAAGTAAGCAGAATGTGAGAAGAAAACTGAAAATAGAAAGGAATAAAAAGAATAACTCACAAAACATGCCCTGTTTAATAGACCTTGCTTGCACAACAGTGTCTTTATCTACTGTTTGATGGAACAAGCGCAGCAGTGACAACTAGTTTCCTGAATTGCAGCTTGCAGCTAATTTCTTGCATGACCTAGAAAAAGTAGTCTTTAATGAAGTCATAAGTAATTTTACCATACACATTAATATTTCATCCAGTCACATGCAGTGTACGTCCAGCCACACAGCGACAGACCCTGTACTGCACCCCCAAGAGTGAAGGTTGTCATGGCTACTGCTACTTCAAAAGTCTTGACTTCTTATGACTAACATCTTGTGTTTAAAAATAGTATTATGACAAAATATATAAGAGATAAAAAATACATCTTTGGGCATGGTGCTATGAAAACACAGTAAAAATATGGCTTTTTTTTTTATTCTAAACCACTTACAGTCATACAATATAAAAAACTTACTTGAATTATTTTTCCATACATCTAACAAAAGCACTCTTTAATGTCCTTAAAGAGACACAATTTCTAAAATCATGATAGAACACAGGGAAATTAATGTCCATTTTTAATAAGATGCCCTCTAAATTGAAAATTACCACAATTAAAATAGGTGGTACTGAATGATCTGGTTGAGGTAACAATTTCTTACACATACAAAAACATCTGATTGATTTTTTTTTTTAATGCCATGCTGAGACCTAATGAGCTTGTGAAAATCTTGCTCAATTGAAAGCAACAAAATCACAACTAAAGTAAAGCTAAAGGGGAAAAAAAAGGGGGAAAAATATATTTCCTCAACTATGTTGCTTCCACTTCATAGAATGGAAGTACTTTATTCTATTTTTGGCATGAGGACTCAGCTCTGCTTACGCAAGATGAGTCATGGGGATGTCTCCCTTATGGAACTGCCAATTTTGGAGCCTTCATTACCTTTTAATGGAATACGTAAAAGCTTGCTACTCACTACAACACTGAGGTACATCACTCGATCCTAGGTCTTGACCCTAATTTACCTTCAACTCTTTTCAATGCACATTTCTTCCTCTTAAAGATATTGTAAGTGCATACACAGTCAGTAAAAAGAGGGTTTAGAATCTGAGAGTTCAATTCCCAGCTGAAGTTCTGTGAGACTCCATCTCCTGTGATAACAATTTCAGTTGTACTATTTCTGCATCAGTTGAACTCTAACAAAGTCTCAGTTGGAGAGAACCTAAACCCACTTTTTCGGTTAGGCTGGTTACTATTTATGCTATTTTATTCTTGTTCCTTGCTGAAATTTTTCCTTGCCTTACCTGCTGAAGGCATGTTCTGCAGAACAATGAGTAAGAGCTGTGCAGAAGCATTTCTGTGAGTTTTGGGGGGCTATCTGTGAGTATTAAAGCAAAGGTCAAGACATTTCTTCTCTGCTTCCTGGTCTGCAGTGGTTTCCAAACCAAAATCAAAAGGATTATCTAGCTCTAAGAAGAGTCTGTCTACCATATGTGGCTGCAGTATTTATAGCATTTAATGGGATTTTAAACTAGCTGAGTTACAATTATTTAAACCAAACCAAAACAAGCCTTTCTTAAAAGAGAGTATGTTCCAGAAATATTGTGGATCTGTGACTATACATATATATATGTAATTTGCAGCGAGTTAATATAAATAGTTATTACTCAATGGATGCACAGGCACAAAACTACCAATCTTTGAAACATATTCAGATATTGTGGCTGCTAGCCATCTGCAGTAAAAATTATTTTTGTTATAGAGATATTGAATATCAACATGCAGAAAAGCCAGAGAGATACTACTCAAAAAAGAAGATGGACATTTTGAGGTGAAAACAAATCACTTGGGGTCAAGGTTTTTTTAAATTTGGTAGATCCATGTTGGACTTTACAGGAAGGTCTACCAGAACCCTCTAACTTCAGCATTAAAAGGCTGAAAAGCAAGCTGCACTTCCAAATATGATTAATGATATGATTAATGGAATGATTAACCTGAAAAAGCAGTATGCTTTTAAAAATGTTTGTACTAGTTGCTTTTTAAAGCTGTGGAGACTTGAAACTATCCCATGCAGAAGCAATGTTTCCTTTCTTGTTTTGTTTTCTTCTGGTTTAGGAGACAATGCCCCAAAGCACAGAAAAAGAGACATGCTTAAGTAAAGGTGCAGCAAAGGTTTATTTCTTCATTGGTTTAAGACTCTTAGCAACTTGTATCTTGAAAAATTTTAATACTTACACATTTTAATTTGTGATCAGGATGTTGCAGTTACCAACTGTATCAAAAGGGAAGCCTGTTCAGCATACATCTAACTTCAGCTTGATCAGCTTCAATAAAAGCTAGCCTTGTAAATGCTCCTGATACAAATAGCACACAGGAATCCTAAGACTTAACTTCAACTGCTATTCCTGACTTTGGATGAAGGCAAAGGGTACAAAGCAAAGTTGATTTTGACCTCTAATGTTTTTCACGACTTCAACAGCACTGTGCCAAGTTCATGCATTATCTTAAATGATCATGTGGTATTTGCTCCTCACATCAGTGCAGAATACCTTCAGATACTAATGAAATACTGTAATAGTGAGTTAAAGCATTACTTTGTAAGAATATAGAGCACAGGAAGTGAGTGATAGATCACAGGAGGAAGAGGACAGCAGAGAAACTGGGTCCAGACACCCCATGAGATACGGAACTGAGATACGGAACTCAGGCCTTCAAAGATTGAGGAGTTACCATTCACTGCAGTCACCCTTGGCAACTGCAGTGTGATTATGCAGCTCCATCTGGTCCTAGTGAGAGTAACTGCACTGCAATGTCCCATTACACTGTCTGGCTTGGGTGCTACTGTATAGTGCAAACCTGAGTTTCTGGGTCCCCAATGTCCTACTGCAGCAGTAACGTCTTAGCTGCTTTTTAAATCTGCTAAGACCATATCAACATAGAGATACTGCTAAGACCATATCAACATAGAGATACTGTCATTCTCAGGATACCACCCAAACAAATATGAACAAGGCACCCAAAACCAAACCCACATCTTCGGGACACATAAACTAACCCAGATACTCACTGTGTAACAGATAAGAGGAGTTTGCATCCTAATTAGCTGTGAATGTCCTGACAAGGAAGCACCATCAACAAAATAGTTTTTCTTTCCAGATGCAATTAATCTGGACAAAAATGTGCCAGTTCATACTAGCTATTATTGGTAGTAAAACTGTGGGTAGATCTGCACTTACTCCACAAAATGTGCATTTTCTTGCTATTATGCACAACTACATTATCTTGTATTAAAAATGTCAAGAATTCAACTGAGGCAAACTGTCTCAGGAAGAGATCATTTTGGCCATGGTCCCCTTCCTCATTAAAGAAAAAATCCTACCACAAAGCAAAGTGGTGCAGCAGCTGGAATTCAAAGCCAGGAGCAGAATCTAGCGAACATGCAGCCCAGGCAAACTGCTGTCCTTCTCATCTAAATCCAGAGTCAGCTTCAAGGATGCTGACTGCTATTCAGCTGAGTTTTCAGCCAGCCAGCCATTTGAAATACATATTGAAATGTGTCCTGGCCATCTAGTAAGCGGTCTGCAGTCTGCAGGTATAGGGCACTGTGCTTTGCAGCTCTCGAAAAACCTTGTACTTACACTGGTGTGATATAGTTCCCAAGGATGTCTTGCTCAAAGAGATCTGATGTCATCACCTCCTCTCTGAAGGATGAATGATAAAATACCTGTTTCACAATTATTTCTTAATGAGTCCATATGGACATAGGTCACTCACCATAGTAGCTAGCCAAAATGGAAGCCAGTGCTTGAAGTACAAATGTAATTAATTTAAGATATATAATATAACACCACAACAGCAGATATTCTTTCCATACCTACTCACTTGCATTTAAAAGATGAGACAGAAGATGCTTTTCAAATTTCCCATAAATTTACTTTTATTCTGGAGTAACACACTCAAATGTTTTTCAGAAGATAGGTATTTTAATTTTTCCTTGAAAGGACACAGATGAAATCTTTCTGCTAAAGACAGATCCAAAAGAAACTGAATACTTATCAAGACTCCCTGCCTGCATAACATTATCTGCACACCATGCTCTCCTTGATATTCCATGTGATAAAATTACTCAATTGACTTGTTTTGGAATATTTGGTCTCTTTAAAAAATAAGTAAAAATTTAGTTTCTGATAACAGGTGTTGATACTCTCCAGTGATCTGAAGAAACAGAGACACAGTCTTCAGTTACACAGCACTATGTCTTCATCATAAGGCAATTCCTATGATCATAGTCTGTCACTGCCATCCTCAAGTAGAACAATCTGTAAGGGGGGGGTGGACATTACTCATGTTCAATTTCAAAGAGACTGATTTCTTAATGAGTTCTCAGCACCACCTATTAGTTCATTTCAAACTCATTGATCCAGCTCATGATCATAAAGAAAAACCAGAGACAAGAGAGTGGTCCTTCTTTCACTTTTTGAATGGTTATTTTTAGAAAGTTTTAAGGTGGGAACCAAGTTCAGAAGTTGTAAACATTAGAAAGAATCATCCAAGTTGGACATATTTTATTGCTTCTGTTTGTTATGGATGATACACGAATAATCAAATGTAAGGTTACGTACTTGCAAATTCTATTTTTTTTTAAGCAGGTGGGGAGATAACTGGGTGTCAAGAGCCATTCATTGCTCTGGTTCTGTCAGGGGCATGAAGTTTCACAAAGTGCAGTTTCCTTCTTGGAAGATATTTCTTAGAATTATATTCACTGGGTGATTAAACAAAATAAACATGAAAACTATTACAGAATTTAAATAGCACCTTGACATTTTTAACACAAGCTGTTCACTTACACGCAACCTCTGTTTATTTGGAAAGGAACAAATGCGTTTGGACATTTTACCAGGGATTTTGACTAATACAGATGTAAGTAGCTGTGAGATAATCACACCTCCACTTGCATTCTTATGTCTGTCCCATTCCTCTGAAAACAAATTTTATGAGGCCCATGATACTCTTTAAATAAAACTTCTGTAAAAGTGATTCTTTCTGGTGCTAAGTTTATGCAGCTTAACTGAAACAGTGATAAATGTGCAGGTTTTCTATGTGATCATGACAGCAGTATCAGAACGGAAAAGCTCAATTTTTTAACAAAACCAGGAATTAGTAAGAGTACTTCCCTTCTCTTTCTTTCTCCATATGCAATCTCTTTAAACTGAAGTTTGAAACATTATTAGCAACATCAATTTCCCTTTTAAGGTCTTTACAAGTCCAGGAGGGTAAAACTAGCATGCTAGTAATCTTTTTGTCATTAACCTATTCTGCTTTTTAACTCTACAGATGAAACTGTAAAAGCAATAACTACATAAGAAGCATTTTCTTTGCCTGCACATCAGCAGCAATGATATACCTTTGCTAAGCAAACCATGTTTATTAGGGTTTTCTACATACATACACATAAATTAATCTCAGTAAGGCTGTGTCCAAAATCCTGAGAGAGCTCTGCATGACCCACTTTCCCACTAAAAGCATTAAAAAAATTGCTTTCAATTTTATTCATTTAAAATACATATCCCATAAAATGATACTTGCACAGGAGAGCCAAATAAATAGCCTATACCATTGCCTCAGTTTCCTTATCTTTGAAAATAGATAAAAATCTTTTAGACACTGTCACAGGAGACACTATAAGAGAAAAGTGCTGTTGCTCTATGAAAGAGTATTGGTTTAATTAAAATCTCCCAGCCTCCTTTGATCCATTTTCTCCATGTTTCTCCTCATTTTTTAAAAACAGCCTTTACAAAAATGATTGCATGTGATTTCTAGAACTCTGCAAAATGGTGCAGCACTTTCCTCTCAGAAAAAGAGAAAAAGTGGTCAAGTTCTACTTCTGAGGCCTTGTTACACAAGCATGGTAAAAGAGCATAGGAAAGATATATATATTCTTTGTTTGACTGTTTGACAGACAGGGTACCTTTTGCATCACAGGATCTGGACACACTGATGCATATTCTGTAAACTGACTTCCCTCCTTGTCCCACTGTCCTGCTCATACACAGCAGCAGATGTCTCCAGAACATTTTTGACCTTATTGCTCTAAATGCACAGGTTTAACTGTAGCCAGCTGGCCTAGGACACAGTCAGCACTTAAATATTGTTGTGAGGAAGCCAAAACATTACACTTCCTTCCCCCACACTCCAATCCTCCTTTTCTTACAGTACTTACTCCTAAAACCTGCTTGCTTTACCCCTAGAGACACCAATAGGCCCTAGTGTCCTGTGAAATAAATTGTTTATAATGTTTTGCTGAAGAGGAAAATGTACTGATTCACTCATCTGGAGACCACTTGAAGCTCCACTAACACCTACATGCACCAGAATGAGTTCAATTTTCAAACTACATTTTTTTGTTTGTTCTTCCCGCGTGTCATCTTCCACCTACTGACAGGGTTCTGTTCCATTTGCAGCTTTCCAAACTCCCAGAGAATGTTTAAGCAAAGGGAGTACAGAAAAAAAGTTTTCACTAACTGTGCACAGTTATGGTTTATGTTAGGCTTTTAATTATAACACTAACCCTTAAGACCCTTAGCAAAGTCTTGGTCAGCATAAAATTTAAATTTGGTTTAACAAAATTTATATGGCAGTAAAATAACTTAAGCCAGAGATCTTACAAATGTTGACTCTCTGCCCTCCTCTCAGTCCCTAGACAAATCTTCCAAATCCAATATGGAGAAACCAGGTAGGAGAAGATCACATCTCACAGCCATGTTTCCAGTTACTCAAAAGATCCCTTTGTTTGTAAGATTTGATTCAGAAATAAGGTATAATATTCCCACTCTGGTGACTGAAAGACTGCTAACAAAAACAGGAGGCAGAGACAATGAACATTACTAGTCTTAAGGGGAATTCTCCTATTTTCTGAATGAGTGTTTCAGGTCCTGGTGAAAGAAGTGGTATAAGGAATCCACTACAAAAAGGAAGATGGCATTCCCAAGGTGAGTATGAGACCAAATTTTCTTACTGCATGGAAAGCATGAAGCATTGACTAATTCACACAGGTAAGAGTCAAGTTTTTTAAACCCTGTTCTTCTGAATTATAAGCAAAGTGCTCAGCTACTAAATTGCCTAAAGCTTAGAATTCATTTGGTTGGTTGTAGAAACAGAACCTAAGTCACTGACAGATTGTAGTCAATAAACTAACGACTAGGTGAGACAAGGCTTTAAAAGCCGGTAAATTTTTGCAGGCATTCTGGCTGGGGAGTAGGCAGAATAGAATTTTTTAGGATTTAAATTTTAAAATTTTAGAGACAGCTTTCAGCTACATCTGCTTTCAGATACAGCCGCAAAGGCAAATGGCCTTCAAAGCATGTAACATTACTGTATGTCCATATGTAGTGCAGAAGAGAATCTGTCAGAATTTATCAAAATAAGCCTGACATTTTTTAGTGAGAAAAATCTCTGCATTTAGGACGTCAAAAAATCCAAACTATAAAAGACAATTTTAGCTACCTTACAAAATCAAACTACATCTGCACTGTAAGCATCTCCTAATACTGACATGGAGCACCTTCACAAAACCTAGACAAGAAGTCCTATTATATAGAGAATTTCAAGATCCTTCCATGCCCTCAGAGAAGGGTAAACCTGTGCAGGAATAAAACTGGCTTATAAGTTAATGATCTGATGTGCCCGATCCCTGATGTGCCCCAAATGAAAAATAACAGATGGCTCTTTTCATTAATGATCTTTGTGCTCATCAATGCCTGAGCACAAGCTCTTCAGTCAAAGAAAATAAGACTGACCTTACTCTAAGAAGTACCCAAACATCAGCTGTCAGGCAACTGTGGCTGACTCATCTTCTGACTGGAGGAAGCAAAAGTGACATGATTTCACCCAAAAGAAGTGATGACCTATTGTCCAAGACCAGTGCAAACTCATCCAAACAGACGAGGAAAAATCAAAGGGGAGCCAGCGTAGTGATTGAGACAGGATTTTTTTCTGTTCTTATTCCTCTATACCAAAACATCCAGAGTATCTATTACTTCAGGTCTCATTGAATTTGTATTATAACATTGTGTTTTATCAAATTCCTATGAAATCTTAAATTTTTAGTCAAACTTTATGCTTAAGTGGACAGTTTGCTCTATTAGCAGTTTGAAAGCAGAATTTTTACCATCTTATGTGGTAAAAAAATTTAGATGAGAAAGAAAAGTTAGATGAAGAATAATAAGCATTTAACCATTGAAATGGAAAATATAACAATTTAAGAAGATTCACTGCTATGAGACCATTACAATGTACCTTCCAATGAGAAATTCAGACTGAAGAAATGGTATAATAAGCAGATGAGTGTCAGATACAGGAATGAATAGGTGTGATAATTTATTTTAAGTAACCCAAAGGTAAGCATAATCAGAGTGACTCATATAAGCATAACTACAGACCTATATGCATCCCAGCTAGCAGCTGTTGTCTGCTTAATATAGCAGCAAACAAAAAACTTGAAAGCTTTTAGGGAGACAAAACATGCTAGTTTGTAGTGAGACAATGATTTACTGTGCTTTACAACATTTTTATTCAATTTATTTTTTATTTATTGAAATACTGCCATCAGCCAAGCAATAACCTCCACATCACTTTCTCCATAGGACATTTTTATTTTGCTGGATAAAACTCTAAATATCTCAAAACCACACCTTATTTTAGCCCAAAAAGTTAATTACTTCATAACGAGTGATGGATCCTCTGATATAACTTGCAAGTATGGTAAGTCTTATTCCCTCCTAACAGAGTAGCTATGGCAAAAAGTTTCTTATTGTAGAGTGCAGAGATCTGTTCTGGAATATCCTTAATGTTTCAGGCTTTTTCCTCCTTTTTCTAAATTCAAAATAAACATCTACCAAAGTCTCTAAATGGTAGAAAGTGTGGATCTCAATGAAGCCTAGAAAAGACTACATCAGATGATATGAGGATGTTTTGCATCTGTAAACTTCACAACACTGCAGTCTATATTTTTCCTTGCTTTTCAATTATGATTTCTGTCTGAACAAAAAGCCCAATGAAATAACCGTGTCTCCAATGCCCCTTTAAAAAATAAACAAACAAGCAAACAAACCCAAAACCAAAACAAACAACAACAAAAAAAAAGCAACAGCAACAAAACCCCTACAAATTTAAAAAATTTATGATAAAAAGCACAAAAGGTTTTTCTGTAGTTCTCGGGAAATACAAAGAGGCTCAGGCTTAGTTGTATAAGCAGCTAAAATTACTTTATCTAGCAGATAAACCTTGCTGTATTCCCTAAAGTTTTCACAGTATCATCACTTTATGTTATATAATGAGGATTTTCCTTAGTATTGCTTCTGTCTATATTATTATTTGCAGAAAGTGGTAAAAGACTCATTTTAGAGGTACAGTGAATGACATCCAAGTAGTAGTGCAAATAGGATTTCAAGACGAACGATTGTCATCCCACTATTTTTACAAGTGGGAAAGTGGGTGAAAAGGTGGATGATTTGGTTTGCTCTTGGATATAAAAGTCAGGAGCATGTTAATAACAGATTCAGGTATTAAGTGCTGGGAAGAAATTTTTCCCATTAGCTGAGGTTCTTTGTTACCTGTGTCAGAATAAAGCAACAAATAGATGTATCTCATGGCAGATTTCAAATCACTTCATCTGGGCAATTGAAATAATTCTGTACTCAAAATAAGACTACATCCCCTCAAAATATCCAGGTTCCAACAATCAAACATGTTTCCAAGCACTGGGATACACTTGACCTGAGTATAGGAATGCAAAGGTGACAGATATACACATTGACTTTTTGACTTCTGTGGGTAAATCCAAAGCCACCGTGTAAAAGAAAAAATGGGCTAGTCTCTTTTTATGTCTCTGTTTCTGTTAGTGTGCAGAAGATAAATGCAGAAATTACAGGATGGCAGACATTGAAAGACATCTACATTACACACTATTTTAGCAGCTATTATGTTTTAGGAAAGCAGACATGACACAGTCATTACTTGCCTGCATATATTGAGAAACAAATCAGCAGCAAGGAAAAGAAAATACAGTAAAATACTATGAAAATACTATGTCACAAAAGTGGTGTTTCTGCCACGTTATCAGGTGATTTAAACTCAAAGCTGCATGATCTCAGCTAAACAAATTGTCCACAGTTTTTCTCAGTTACTAACTGGCAAGGTTTTACTGAAACAAATTTATCTTCTTCCTGTATAAAGATTGATAAAGGCATTACCCTGCAAAAAGGAAAAAAAAAAATTATTAGTACTTTAATTCAAAGGACTTCATTAAGAAGTACTATCTACATAATTTTCAAAGTATCATCTTCATCTTTCCTTGTCTTGAATTTAATAGAACTAGTAGACTTGAGGAATGAAGCTACTTTTACTGTCTGATAATTACCTTAAAATTTTCTTATTAGCATCAAATCAAATATAGTCATATCTTTACACTTTTCTATGTAGAAAACTTGAAAAAGGTATTATGATGTCCTTAAGAAATAAAATCTAAGAGCCTCATACAGCCCCACCTTCTCTGGAAGGCCCTTTAAGCACAGTAACTCACGGCATACCAGATCATACCCATTTTCACACAGCTTAGTTCTACATGAGAACTTAGCCTATAGAGGAAAAAACACGTCTGAAATATACCTCCTGAAATTTTCTGATCATAATTTTTTATATTTAATATAAGAAGTTAAAATTTTACTTAAGAAACTGACAGTTCTTGTCAGAGTGAAGTTTACCTAATAGTTTTATTTTTAGGAAAAATAAAAAACTTAAGCAGAAATGGAGTTTTACCACAAGCATGTCAACTCTGCTTGTTTAATCCCATCTACCACCTTGACTGAAGATGGTCTGTGAATTAATTTCCAGAGAAGAGCACTGACCCTCCACTAAGTGAGAAAAACAGAATCCTGCACTCCCACCAGCCCAAAAGTCCAAAATACAACCTCTATTCAAATGCTGAGGGGGGAAAACCCCAAAACAACCAATATTTCTTAAAGAAAGTTGTTGTGTCTATAAAAGAGACACATCTCAAGCTCTATTATCACCATTGTATTCCACCATGTAAAGAACAAAAACTCTACTACCATAAAGTGGAAAACCTGTATGGGTCATCATCTTCTAACTTCTCCTCTGGCTATGGTTTTAATTAAGAGAAACACAAATTAGAATCCTAGAAAATTAGAAGGGAAAGCATCCTCTTGTGGCCTTGATTTATATGCAGTTAAAAATTTAACAGAGTGGAAGAGTCAGACTTTGCCAATAACTAGAAGTCATCATGAACTGATAAGGGACTGACATGCAATCCACACACTTCCTGCTATAAAACATAATTTCAAAATGAAGCTCTACTGAGAAATCTAAAATGAAGACCAACCATAGGAAAAATCCTTTCAAGATATTAATAGACAGGAGCTTAGGAAGACTATAAAAGCCATTCTAAAGGAATGTTGTTTTAAACTGCATATACTGCAGGCGAGATATGAGATGGTTGGAGAAACATTTATTCATACATATGGCAGGTTCCACAGACTCAATTGTAAAAACAAAAGAAGTTTATACATTTTTAAGTCTAGAAAGCAAAATTATTCTAAAACATGGACGTTCTGGAATTGCCCAAAATCTATGCTTTAGTTTAAAAAAGAATTATAGAAATTATTTGGAGACAATGTTCCATTTTGATACCAGTTGACACAGAGAACCAGAGAGGGAAGAGAATGGTATCTTTAAGACATCAGTTTTCCAGGAATTTTGCTTTTGGCTAGTTGCAGAGATTTCAAAGTTTATCTCTTCTTTTTTCATCTTTTTTTTTTCTTTTATATTTCTTTAATAATTAATAATAAGCACAATTTTTAAAAGTTTACTCCCTAAAAAAAAATAAATTTAAGTACCTATGAAGAGGGCACATAAAGAAAAGCTTTCAAGATGAGTGGCAAAATCATTACACATCAAAATTAGAAGGCAGTAGAATCAAATTCACCTATTTGGCCCAAATCAGTAATCAAAAATTTATTTTTCCAGTACTGTGAGGCACATATCAGAGTTTTGCAATTTCCTTTCACAGCCATGGATAATCCCCAGGAAGCCTTTGCTGAACACATGCTTATTCCAGAAGCTGCAGCAGTTAAATAACCAGCTAAGACAGCTGGGTTCAATTTAGGTTGCGGATTACTCAGACACGCAAAAAGATAACCACCGTAAGGCTGGTGAAAGCCACAACTGCTGCCATTACTGAACCCCGTTGCTATGTCCAGCTTGAGGAATGTTTAGAACATTAAGGAAATATTTCTAAAAGACTACTGTTTTTCAGTGGAAAAAAGATATTATTTCTAAACAATTCTTTATCAAAAATAATTACTATTCTTAATACCCATTTTAATCTCTCTTAAGGAGATTAAAAGCATAGAAATTTTACATTCTCAACTTTTGTAGAGCACACCTTGTCTATATTTTACTCTGTAACTGATTGTTATTTCCCATCTAAAATCTTTGTACATGGGGAATATACTTTGTGAAGGAACAATTGTTATAGACAATGGTATAATTTTTTTTATTATTTAGATCAAAAATGCGTTCTGGTAGGAAATGGGTTTACTCAAGACACATCCCAAGCTCTATAATCATCATGTATTCTATCAAGTAAATACATGCCTCCAAATCTGTGTACTTCCATTCTCTAGCTCTCTCAATTGAAATTGCATATCTCATCCATTCCTGTGAGAAATCTCAAGTGGTTAGACACTGGCTTACACAAAAGCAGCAGAAGATTCACTGCCATATTTTCAGTGGAATATTTGAAAAAAAATCTTTATTCAAAGTACAAGTCCTAGAGTTTGTAAGTCCAAAAAGTCCATAAACTTTTTATGAAAATCTCATTTCTGATTTTAGCGAGATTTTTCTTTCAGCTTCTGAATACAGTAAGCAAGATACCAGATTCTGCTGAAATGGCTCATGGTAAAATGTGTTCAATGATTACTCATACTTGGTTCCAAACATCTTCCACATGTCTATCTTCACTAGACATTTTAATTTATTGAGAGTCCACTTTAGTATGTAGTCTTCATCCTGTCACAGGTAACTCCTCACAATATTTTGACATGGAAAAGTCAAATGAAAGAAAGAAAAAGTAGCAATACTGTTGCAAGACTATCCAACTTCTTTATTGCAGTTTAATTTATTTGTAGAAGATATTTACAAATGCTGGAGTGACTGAATAAAACTATTGCATGGCTAAAGCAACAGTTCTGCACAAAAATTTGGCTCCTGCAACTTGATCAAAGCCTACATGATGGCACTTTTTCTTATATGGACAGAACATTTTTGTGACATCTTGAGCTTCTTCTTTAACTTTTCACATCTTCACTGCTTACTTATCTTTTATCTTGTCATGCAATCATGATATCTACTTTTGGAATATCTTATTTGTAAATCTTATATCCCCATGCTTGCACACTGATAACTTGTATTCAAAGCATCAATTAATAAGCCAGTAACGTAAGAATCAGAGTACAGAGTCCATGACAAATTAGAATGTCACTTTAGAGCAGCTGCAGTTTGCAAAGTTTCAATATATTCAGAAATGGAAACAAATAGTCTTTCCTGTATAAATTGGTTTCTGGGTCTGAATCTGAGAATCATCTAAATTACAGGATGATAATAATTTTTATCACAAATTTTTACTTTTCACGTTTAAATTCTAGTAGCACTTCTCTGGAAACGATGATTTTAACAGCATCTGCATAACAGAAGCTTTCTCTGGAAAATATAATTTTAACAGTATCTGCATAACAGAAGCTTTCTCTGGAAACTATGATTTTAACAGCATCTGTATAACAGAAGCTTTTCAACACAGGAACGTTGTCTTTCAGACAGAAAGTAGTACATTCATAATATAAATAAGCACTTAAATCACATCACAGAAAGCTCACAGCTAAGCCTTCAAAGGTAAGCAATTCACTTCCATTTAAATATTGTACTTTCCCAATGCAAACTAGCATTACAGCTATCAAAATTTCATCTGTCAAAACCTGATGAAAAGAACTTCTAAAAGATCTGAAAGCTTTTGAAACATTATTCACCATCTATAAGTAGCTGCAAGAAGGGCCACTGCTCTATCATTGCTCATGGCTGCAATGAAAATAATCCTGGGAGAAATAAATGTTTGCTGCACACAGGTAATTTGTACACTATTGGTTAACTGGTTCTATTACAGTAGTGGATTCTCAAATTTTTTTATCTTTCACAGTAATCACATTGGTATTGTGATCAGTGGCTAAAACATCATTTTCTACTAGATTAGGAGCAGGAGAAATGCCTCAAGCGAATGGCAAGAGCCACCAGATTCAAAAGGACATTCTTAAGGTTGATACTTGTATTGTCACAGGAGCAATTAGAATGGAAAAAACGTCTGAGATCATTGTCCAACCTCTAATTGAACACCATTATGTCAACTAGATCAAGATCATGGCACTGAATGCTACATTCAGTCTTTCCTTATGCAACCCCAGGGATAGTGACTCCATCACCTCCCTGGGCAGCCCATTTAATATCTGATCACCCTTTTTGTGAAGAATTTCTTCCTGATGCCCTACCTAAACTTCCCCTGGTGTACCTTAGAACTACATTCTTTCATCCTGTCACTAATTGCCTGGAAAAAGAGGCTGACCCCCACCCAGGCAGTAGTTAGAGAGACAAGGTCACCCCTGAGTCTCCTTTTCTCCAGGCTAAACAATTTCAGCTCCCTCAGCCCTTTCTCACAGGACCTGTGCTCCAAACCAGCTCCATTTCCCTTCTCTGGATACACTCCTGTATCTCAGTGTCCATCCTGAATTGAGAGGCCCAAAATTGAACACAGGATTGGAGGTGTGGCCTCACCAGTGCCAAGGACAGGGGGACAATCCCTGCCCTGGCTGTGCTGGCCACACTCTTGCTGGTACAGGCCAGGATGCCATTGGCTTTCTTGGCCCCCTGGCACAGCTGGCTCATGTTCAGCTGCTGTCACCAGAACCCCCAGGTCCTTTTCTGCTGAGACACTTTCCTGTCACTCTGCCCCAGCCTGGAGTTGTTGTGGCCAAACAGAAGATTTCAGCACTTGGCCTTGTTGAATGCCATGGCACTAGTCTCCGGCCTAAACAGGTCCCCTCACAGAGCCTGCCAGCCCTCCAGCAGATCAACACTTCTGCCCAGCTTGGTGTCATCTGTGAATTTATTGAGGGCACACTCACTCTCCTCATCCAGATCACCAAAGGAGATATTAATCAGGACTGGGCCCAACATTGATCCCTAGGAAATGCCACCAGTGCCTGGATACTAGCTGAACGCAAACTGAATTCACCAGCACCCTCTAGGCCTGGCCATCCAGCCTGGTCATCTTAACAAAATGAAGGCTGCACTTGTCATTTTCCAGGACAGTGCTGTGGGAGACAGTGTCAAAGACATTGCTGAAGTCCAGGCAGACAACATCCACAACATCCACAGCCTCTCCCTCATCATCATTACAGTACTGCTAGGTCATAAGATGCTGTGTTTACAAGAAACGTATTTCAGAAACAGTGATATAAGATCAGAAACAGTGATATAACAGTGATCAAAAGGTATACAATCATAAGGCAGTTTGTACCAACTTGGAGAAAAACACATCTTGAAAAACATTTCCATATACAAGCTTCTTTCAGGAAAAATGTCTAAAACAATATCCAAACAGTATAATACCATTCCATACCTATTGTTCTCTTTCCACACCTATTATTTTCTTTCTTTTAATAAGGAGCAAAAGTCTTCTAAGCAGCCTTTGAGTACCTTAAGGAAATACTAAAGTTGCCTTAAAAACCAGTGCTTTACAAAGAAAATAAGATATATAAACTGCAGAAGGAATACAAAGTTTAAAAATACCTACAACAATATCTGGTTTGAGTTCACATTTATTAAACAGATTTTTTAACTGTCAAAGAGCAGTGCTTATAAAGCACAAAGAAAACAGCTTAAAAATCCTGTCAGGGTTAAATTTCAATAATAATCTTTAAGTTCAGCTGTTCAAGAATTCAGTTGTTTGAGGTTTTTATTACTGAATACTGTATCAGCTTTTGGTAAAAAAGATGCTCTTAAATATTTTAAAATGGGTCTCACCAAGGTACATGAAAGACTAGGAATGGCCAAACACTGATAACAACTATTTCATTTTTCACTTTTCACTTTCTATGTATATAGCATTATAGCTTAAAAAAAAAAAAAAAGGAAAAAAGGACTTATTTCAGATGCCTTGGCTTCTTAAGAGTTGTCCTTAGCACCTTTTATAAAGACCGTGGAAATAGATGAGCTGTTTCTAAACAAATGGATAAACATGGGCCATGACAATAGTGCTACAGCATAAGCCCTGCACAGCCAGCCCAGGACCAACTGAGGCCCCAGCCTGTGTTTGTGGAGCATTACATAACCTACAGATAAGCCATATAGAGCTTATCTGTGACTAAATACAATCTCAACATCCTATCAGAAAAATCAAGAGAATAAAAGTATCTTGTACTGCTTTGTGAGCTGACAATAAATCAGTTCAGGAGGGTAGGGGACAAGGCTGCCCAACAATGGCTCATAAGCCAGAATTTCTCTGATCAGAAAACCTCCTGCAGGCAATCTGCTGCCCATGCCTCCCGGGACACTGCATTATATAACCACTGTAATACTCTTGAATGAACTGGAAAAGGCCAGGCACAGGGTGAAGTGCATCTCCTGTGCCCCCCTTCTCCCTCAGCACTCGTAACTGATTGTAACTGAAATTTGTTAAGTGGGGGCCTGAACCTATGCTGTGCTGAAGTTACTAAGCAGCTCCCAGCTGCCAGGCAATGCAGTGCCACTCCCCAGCGATCAGCCCCTGCTCCCTGCTGCCTCACCTGACACCAAACACAGGCAAAACTGCAGTGCAAGACACAGGAAATAAATCTTATACAGGCACAGACATTGCAGGCACCAGAGGTGTCATCATTAAAACTTTCCTAGCAATGCTGATGTGCTGCTCAACACTCTGAAAATGGACCAGTGTGGGTCTTCAAGAAATGAGTGTAAAATATTTCAGCATAGTTGCTGTAACTCCTAGCAGGAGAAAGTTAGTTAATTAGGCTATTGACACAGCCTGAACAGCATATCTGACTGCCTGGAGATGAGGATGCCGACAAACTCTCTACAGCAGAAATATGTTTTAAGAACAGCTCATCAGGAATTGAATGACTTGTGCCTCTTAGAAACACAATGGCAATTTTTTTTCTGTTGTCAGCATCCTGGCTTGAGCCAGCCACAAAGGGTACAACTTTTTTTTGAAGGGATGAACAGAATGAATCAGCTCTGATCCAATAAAAATGGCTCCTTCCTATCCTCTATCTCTGCATCATGTAAACTGACAATAAACCCAGACAGGGAGCCTACAGATCGAAGATTAACCTAAACCATCTTGCACCTTTAGTGACGGATGCTCCTCATTTAGTCACCCAACAGTCAGCCACAACAGTAATCGCCATTTAAGCAGGAGTCAGAGCCAAGGTTTCTGGCTGAGCCTGTAATAAGTCTTTCTGTTTAGATGCATATAAAATTAATTGACCACTTAACACTGAAAAAAGTGATATTTTCATTTCAAAATGTAGTCTTGAATGTGGTGTTCATCCATTTATAGCCAGAAAGGCAAAGAGAGGCAAAGTATTGCAAAGAACTCCTTTTACTTTAGTGACATCTTGCTGGAACCAGTTTATCTGCAAATTCCCAAACGCTTCTGCTTCCAAGCAGATCAAGAGATAGCAAGGATAAGGCCCTGTAGATGTTTTCTCTGTATCCTGAAAATTCCATGTCTGAACAGCAAAGTGTTTTTAACTTTCTATGCCTTTGCAAGAGTGTGAGGTTTGAATGGAAAACAATATTGAACAACTCACTTACACTGACCATGTCACTGTTTCCCTCAGGGAGCCCCAATTCACACAGCTGTTCAAAGCATTAGCCACTCATGTAGTCAGCTCCAGTCTGTTGCAACATTATTATGTCTAGATAGACTTCTGAAAAATTTTGACTTTTCTTCTCTTAGTGCATGATATTTCCTGCTAATCAGTACTTTTTCACCACCTCCTCATGACTAGTGTCAAGGGAGTTCAAAGGAAAGATGGAACAGAGAAAAACAAGACAGCAGTTCCTTGAGTGTCCCTCTTTTAGTGGACATTTTAAATGTATCTGAATGGAAAAGGAATGTAAAATAAATAGTGTTCTGCTGGAAGGAAGGAAAAAGTAGACTGAAGACAAACTTCTCCACAGAGAACTTTTCCTTAGGCTGAAATAAACAAAAGCAAGAGCTGAAAGTAAGCGAAGCTTCTTTGAAGGAGAGGTCACAGGGGAGCAATATGCTCTGGGACTCCAATACATAGCACATTCTATTCTGGAAACCACGGATTTGATGGGAGTGCCAGAACAGGCATCACTGTTCCAATGTCATTGATGTCTGCACAAGCAAGCAGAAAAGAAAAAACAGTGGAAGACTCAATTTTCAGATCAGCAGTGTTCTGGGGAATCCTAGAAGAAACATGTTTTTGAAATGTACCACAGACAGGAATCATTACCATTATGATGCAAGTTTAAGGCCAGTATTGCCTTTTCTGCTGAATATCTTTTGCGGTGATTTCTCAATTGCCAAAGCTCAAAATAAAAAGCTCATATGTTCATAGTCTTGTCCATAAAGCCAACAAATCAATGTACTTTATTTTACGCTCTCTTTGAAAACTCCTGTGACAAATGTGGTAACCTTTTCTAGTGTTCCTCTACCTTTGGGCTGCAATAAATCACAGCTCATTTAACTTTTACTTCACTGATAATTCCTTTAATTGGCATAGCAAGTACCTAAATCTCAAGTATGCACACTGAGAATTAGGTATTTTGAATATGACTGAAATGTCAAATGGAATTTTCTATGTATAGTTCAATTACAAAGTCATTACTTTTTTATGCTGTTGAACATTCAAAATTCCCTGCAAAATATTTCCGTTTATGTCTTAATTAGATATGCCATTCCTACAAAACATAGTTATCTTGAATCTCCCATCCAGATCTATCTACTTTCTTCAGATTTCCTCTGAAGATTTTTCCTCTGCATAGTGGAGTCTTGAACAATCCCTTTGACAGTGCTTGATTCTGCAGAGTACTCAAAGGAAGTTTACAGTAATTTACCAAATTAAGTTGGATTGGGCCTGTTGCAGAGTAAAATGTACAACAGTCACTGTGGCTTAGCTGTGCTGTGGCATTTTGATAATGAGCATCACTGACTGTCTCAAAGGCTGTTATGTGTCAGAACTTTAGCCATCATCACATCACAAAGGCACTCATCACACAAAACAAGACTGTTTCTGAAAGACTAATTGTTATCTATATAGTTTGGACTATACAGTCAAAACTATTTATTTGTCTATTACCACACATTACTCATTTCTTAACTAATTTTTACTACCATTTCCTAAAGTTACTTGTGTGAATGTAACATTAAGGGGACTATTGTGGTGTGTCAGAAGTTCCTGTAAAAACTGCATCCCTATTTGGAAATGCATCAGCATTTTTCCTCCCTCAAAAATACTGAAAAAAAAAATGCATTTTTTAATCCCAGCATTTGTCTTTAGAATGTTTGTGTTGCCCTTTTAGTCAGCTTAGAATGGAGACACAAATTTTAAAGAGGTCTTTTTTCTGTTCCTATGAAGAAGCCATTATTTACATGAAAGGGCTTACTAAATATCTCTTTTTTAGTAGAATTAAATCCCCAGTTCTCATATTTCCACAACTAGAGAGCTTCCCCATGAGGTGCTGAGAAGAAGGTTAGCAAATACTGTTATTTATTTTTAAATCCACTGAGGCTTAATTTACCAGCCTTGTTCCACTAATCTTCACTGTTATGCTCATCATTAACCTGGCTAGTCTCCTGACAAGTGTTTTCCAGAGTGATACTCCATGAAGCCTTCTCCTTCTTTTCTCCCAATGGTGATTTTGCTGCCACTTGCATCCCTATTGGTGAGGGGATCCCTCACTTGGACTCTGAAGCAAACCTGATTTTGCTGATGGCAGCAGCATGAAGGCAAAGGTACAGATGATATAGTCCTCTTTGCCAATGTGGAAAGAGAGACAGAATTTTTCAGCAGGAAAGCTTCTTTTCTCTTCCAACACTGCACCCCTACTTGCTCGCAGGTAGGCTGTGTCACTGGAGATCATTCTTGCTTTCAGAGTCTTTCACTTATAAGTTATCTCTTCTACTCTAAGAAATCAAAGTTGCTTAAGAAAGAAGAGCAGAATATTGGTGAAACATTGGCTTACAAACTGCTTGAAACACAAACAGAAACTTCTGCTCCAATAAAATTCTTGTGCAGACTTTATTCTACATCCTCTACATCTCATTGATAGATATTGCAGTTTATCAATAATTGCCAAAAATTTTGTGAAAATTTGTATTTCTTAGCAAAACTGCTACATTCTATAGATGGTGTTAAAACATTACTCCTGTATCATGGGATTAGTTACTAGCAAGAACCATCTCTACAAGACAAATCAGCCAATGGCTCCACCAGAAAAAGAAACACTGAATAAGGAACTTAACAGTCAACTTGTATTTCATACAGACATAAAAAAACCATACTTCATCTCTTGTACATATCTTTTCTTTAAATATACCACAAGATAACAAGGCTTTAACTATGGTTCAATTATCACTTAGTAGTGAAAGTGTCATAAATGTTTCTGTTTAACTTATCTTTTCCATCAGAACCACAGACAGTTGCTTCTATTACAATCACAATAGCTGGCATCATTACTGGATACATTATTTCATGTCCTTACCAAATTTTGAAAGTATTTGGATTTTGAATGTTCTTTAACACGTCAGAAGTAGCTTAAGAACCACTTACTGGAGAATTCAAGTTCAAAGAAAATCAATGTGCAGAACTTGAGTTAGAAAAATATTGTATTTTCTTTCCCCAATTATGTAAAACAGAAGTCCTATTATACATTATAATAAATTAATAATAAAAATTAGGATACTAAGAACTTAAGACGTCTGCATGTTTTCTGTAGTTGGAATTAATTAAGCTAGAGAAAGCGCCTATACATAAATCTTTGATATGTTATGTATAAATATCTATGCTACAAGCTTCTACATTGTTGCATCTGTTGTGCTTCATTGTTGCATCCTAAATCAAAACCTTAAACCTAAATGAGAAATCTGAAAGCATAAGAGAATGTTTCAGAAGGCTTCCTCTTTTGTTAACTGCACAATTCCTGAAGACCAGGCCCAGCATCCTCCAAGAACCTGAGGATCTGTGCTGATCCCCATGACACAGGCTGGCACTACAGCTCTCAGTAGCCTCCTGCAGCCTGGTCTCATAACTCATTATTGCTTCAGGCTCTTTGGCCAGCACATGTAACACTACGTGACTACACTCTTGTCCTTCCTTTTTCACACCCTCCATTCAGGCAGATCTATACTGCATACTTGCCCTAACACAGTTTAGTGTTAGCTGGGAACTGACTTGACTCTGGATCAGAAGACCTGTGCCAAAAGAAGCCATTCACACAGAAGCAGCAAAGCAATTTCTTCTACAGTTCATTTTACTTGTAAGAGCTTCATAATGGCTTTAATCCTATCATGTTTTTAATACAGCAATCACAGTTATTTATCAGTATTTCCATACTGGTACAGTGACCCTTCATTTGCTAGAGCCTCCTTTTCCCTCTGTCACTGAACACCCTACAGACAGAGCATCGGCAGCTGTCTCTCAGTGCAGAAAAGAAAAATTGAATACTTTTGTTTTTATAAAACTACTTTATAGGGGTCAAGATATCACCCAGCACAGGTGAGTCATCTCTGCAGTGTTAGACATAGGAAAACAATTCACAGAGTAGAACTAGAAGAAGTGAGATTTAATGCAAATTTTATTGACAACTCAAGAAAACTTTATTTAACAGTCTTAAGTACTGAATAAAGAAGTATCATGCTCTGTTGTGAATATAAATAGTTAAAACGTTATATAATGGAGAGGATGCAATGTACAGCACTTAATGAAAGCATTCATTATGCATGATTGATATACTGTCTCTCAGAGTAGCCTGCTGGACAAAATGTCCAGCACACAGCTAGGAAAGTCTATAGCATGTTGGGTGAGAAATTGACTGATGGGTAGATGGGTACTAAATCACATCACATCAGGCAAGCAGACAGTCACCAGTAGGCTTCATGGGGCTCAGTTTTAGGGCCAGTGCTCTTTGATGTTTTTATTTGAAATTACCTGGACACAGAAATTGAAAGTGTGTTAAGTACTTTGCTAATGTTACCAAAAGAGGAAAAGCTGTGAACTTCCTCAGAGGTGGAGAGGCCTTACAGAGAGATATGGATAAAACTAGAGAGGTGGGCAATCATCAGCTACATGAAACTGAACAAGAGCAAGTGATGGATTTTCTACCCGTGATGGGGTAATCCAGGTTATATGTACAAGCTGGGGGACAAGAGCCTGGAAAGCAGTCTCATGGAAAAACAAGAGGGAGTTTGGATTGATGGCAAGTTGAATATGAGCCAGCAGTGTCCTGCCAGCCAGGAAGGCAACTGGAGTGTTCTGGGGTCTCTCAAGCACAGCATTACCAGCTGGGCAAGAGAAATGATTGTCCCTCTTTGTGCTGGTGCAGCCTCACCTCAAGTTCTGTGTGCAGTTCTGGGAGCTCAGCTCAGCTCAAGGAGTGTGTCCAGAGGGAGGTGATGAAGGGAGTGAAAGATCTTCAGAGAGAGACTTACAAAGAGTGGCTGATGTCACTTATTGGGAAGGTCATTATCCCAATGCCAGTACTGAGAAGAAAAGACCACATATTACACTTAGTCTATGGAGGAATTCACTTTGATTATGAAATGTCTGTGATTTTCTGTGACAGTGGTCACAGGGGTTTTCAGGATGAGGGAAGAGACGTAGATCTGACTCCATATTTCAGAAGGCTTGATTTATTATTTTATGATATATATTACATTATAACTATACTAAAGAATAGAAGGAAAAGCTTCCTCTCAGAAGGCTAGCTAAGCTAAGAATAGAAAGGAATGAAAACGAAGGTCTGTGGCTCAGACAGAGAGTCCAAGCTAACTGGGCTGGGATTGGCCATTAATTGTAAACATCCAAGATGGGCCAATCACAGATGCACCTGTTGCATTCCACAGCAGCAGATAACCATTGTTTACATTTTGTTCCTAGAGCCTCTCAGCTTCTCAGGAAGAAAAATCCTAAGAAAAGGATTCTCATAAAAAGATGTCTGCGACAATTTTTAAACTTTGAAATCCTGCAATTTTATTTATTATTCTCATAAAAGCTTCAGAACTTGGAGGCAAACAATTTACTTGAAAATATCTACTTAATGGAGTTTTAAACTAAACATTTAGCCCCTGCACTTCTTGAAAGGTTTGGAATTGTCAAAACACAAAGTTTCAAATCAAGAACAATACAAACTCAGTCTGGTATATTTTTTTAAATCATGCTTTTAATTCAGCTTCTCAGTATCATAATGGCCCACCTAAAGATTTTAAAATGTTCACAGCTGATTACACTATATATGTAAAAATAGTTCTGCTTGTCTCATTAAACTGCCATTTTCTACTTGGATATAAAACATAAAATTTAATTATCATTTCAGAAGGCACTTTCATCCCTCGATTTGAATGCTCCAGCTTAAGATTGCTACAAAAAGCTTGATGATCCCTTTTCTACTAGTATCCACATCTGCCCTTTTGTTTATGTTTGCAACACACATATATACAGTGGATGCACCATTTTCAGATATTCTGCTCTGGTCAGATGGTAACAATAGCTAGTCATTTTCTCTGACATACCACTTTATCGTCTAAAGAGGAACTTCAGATTACTGGCGTACGGTGTCTATATCTAAATATCTCCTATGCTGATACATCATAATATGGACATACACACAAAATAACCTATATCCTTTGTCTGAGTGTTACATTCACATCCCTAATAGCTGGGACTGCTTGATACATAATCATATACAGATATGTGAATAGGGATGCTCCATAATAATTTCACTGCTAGTTCCACAAGGACAAGTAAAGCAGAAGAACATGAAATGAAAAAGGCTTGCATGTCTACAGGGAGAATCCAATTGGATTCAAGAATTTCAAATTCATCTCCAAATGCAGAAAAGCAAAGACTGACTCACAGGTCTTTCCACAGAGAATGAATATGTGAAATTAGCAGGAAAAATTCAGGTTATGTGGGCAGAAGAAATGCTATAAACCCAAATACATTTGTAGTGTAAAAAAGCAAGTAAAAGTAATATATTTATATGGCTCCTAAGAGCTTCACAGTGCCTGAGAGAGGGTGAGGACCAGAAGACAGGAAGAGCAATTGCCACATACACATCACTCCAGAAGCAGACAAACACTAAGTCATCTGAATACAGGCAGAGCTGGGTTAGTCCCAGGGGGACAGCAGCTTTTCATGATGTCACTCAAGAAATCAAAATATAAAACTGTGCAGACCATGTTAGTGTATATATATGTTCAGTCCGAAGGGAGTGTATAAAGTGTCTGTCACCATCTAGTTTTGTCCTCACAGCAGCAAGAACACAGGCAGAGGGCTGTAGAATTCCACTGGAATACACCAATCTTTACAGTCCCTTGCAGCATCAGCTATAGCAGTTTGAAGGCAAAGCAATCTCTGTGTTGTTATTTAGATGCATGATCTTCAGTCTTGCTGTGTGCAACTCTGTTGAACTATCCACCGAAAAAATACCACATAGGTTATTCAGGTTGTGGTCTACTCCTTGGACAACTCTGTATTACTGATTAGTTCATATTAAAGGATGAAGATCACTGGTAACTCTGCTCAGTGATGTCATTAGGTCTTATGGGAATAAAAGTTGTAACAGCCCTAGAAACACAAGTAAACAGAAGCAACAGAGCTCTCACAAAGGCTGTTTGCATAAGTGCAAACATAAGCATTATGTTTGCATAAGTGCAGATAAGCATTCTTTCCGCAACATGACAATAAAGTACACCAATGATGACATTTGCCTTAGGAAGATCTAAAGGAAAAAAGCCAGACTATCCACTTTACATGATGGCTCTCTGTAACAAAGAGGGCTTTCTGAAAACTTCAAAAGTCCATGCAGTCTTGGAAGTTTTGCCATGCACATGCTCCTACCAAGCAAGACTGCAGAGATCACAATGACTCTACAGAACCAGACAGATACATAATGACATGAGCAAAGCTATGATTAAATAGGGGGTACACCAATCAGTTTAAATATAGAATGGCTCTCACCCACATATATTAGCAAAACTATAAATTCCCTGATTGATTCAAGTATTATTCATGAGAAATGGTATTTATTACAATTTATCAAGCTTTTGTGTGAACTTCAGGAATGTAGCTGAATAGCCCAGATTCAAAAAAGATGATGAATTATGATCAACTCATTATCAGTGCTGAAAATTTACCTTTCCAATACCATTCCAATACTTTCTTCATTTAAATCTTCAACTCTTCAAAGAAATTAAAAGACCTTAAAAGTAACATAAATATACATCTTTCTCCTACCACTCATCAAAAAAAGATTGAGATGCAAGCAAAGAATTTGAAAGTGATCAAAATTCATGGCACATAGCTCTGATGAAGTGCGTTGCTTTACTGGAAGTATCTGGAAAGATAAGCCTCCAGAAGCCAGGGGGCATCATATTCTTGACTCTTCAGAGGGATGCAGAAACCAGCGTCTTCCCACAATCACCTAAAATATTTCAGTTTCTACAATAAGCTTCGCTTCAGTTCAGTTTCTACACTGATCAAGTAATCAGTGGGACTGGAAGATCTGATGACTATCAGATCTTCCAGTCTCACTGATTACTTGATCAACAGCAAAACCAAAGTTTTCATGTCAAGGAGAAATCACAAGTCTATCTTTGTCTGCAAAGTGAGGTTTTAAAACCACATATTTCAAACCACTGACAATAAAGTGGTATGGCAGTACCATTACTCACTAGCACTGCACACTGGGGTAAATTAGCAAGTCAGATCTACACAGGTATGTATCTTCAGCAAGACCAGCATCAGTCAAGATCATACACCACTCTAGTCATTGGGTTCTGGCTGCATGACAGCAATGGCTCAGATCAGAAAATACAAAGAAATACAAAGCAAAAAAAGCAGAATAAATAGACATTTGCCTTCAGGGCCACGTTTACAACAGCTACCCTCTTTGGCATACCCAGAGATCATGAATTCACAGTTTCCTCATAAGTTTACAGCTGCTTTTCCACTATCACAACTTTTGCACACTGGTGAGACAAAAGTGATGCAAAGCAGGGAGAGGAATTCTGAGCAAAGCTTGCACTGCCAGTGCAGATCCCTTGGTAACTACAACTATTCACAGCCTAGTTTATGTCTGGGTGCACAGAAAGAAAGTGGTTAAGGATCCTTCACTTCTTAGTGAAGGCCAACTACGGCAGACATCAAAACTCATGATGAAGCACAGAAGTGGTTCATCACCAGCCTCCTGGTTTGCATTATTCAAACCTTGGAGATGTGAACAATCAGTGCTGCAGGAGGGTATCCAGTAGCTCAGATTTGTGGAAGATGACACTCCTAGATGGCAACTCAGCAGTGCTACCAAGATCACCAGAGATCACAGGGAGTGTTTCAGGAGTTCCACCTTCATCTCTTTAAAGTCCTGTGTTTTCTGTGTTTCAAGAAAGACAATCTAGTTGTTTAAAATGAGATAAAGGTAAAGAAACCTGCTCTGCCACATCCATTAATTATTACACCATTTCTTAAAATGCCCTCTTGATTCATAAATTCACATGATTTCTTTTCTGTGTGGACGATGTTACTTTTCTTCCGGTATCTTCCACCACCTTGCTTGCAAAGGAAGTTAGTAGTAGTCAATCAATTTACTAAATTTAAAACTCAAGTCAACCCATCAGCTGAACAGAGAGTTCTTCACAACTGTCTGTAAAAAAACTTTAAATATTCACATGACATAGAAAAAACCATCTAAAACTGGAATATTTCTTGCAATTTTCACAAGCTTTTTGCACTGTGTGACTTTCCAGTATAGACACTGTCTCAGAAGTTCAGGTCAGCTGCTACTTCACTCTGTCTGAAAAAAAGCAAGAGGGAGGGGCATAATCACACACTGTCAAAGATCTAGAACACATTTTAAACTGGAACAGCTCTCAAAGGAGGTAAACTTTAAGAAGACAAAATGGCTCAGAGGAATTACTGATGGTGCTTTGCAGTGCCTGTCATTTGTCTGCTGTTACGTGTGGTTTCCCCCTCAAAATTTTAAAGTCTTATAACCATGTAGTTATAACAAAACCCTAGGTTTTGCTCTTGCATTACTAATTTTAAAACACCTGGATTCTGTAATTTCTCCTCAATTTTTGGGATTATATGCTGCTAAAACACTGTTAATAATAATGATAATGATAATATTGAAAATCTTGGATAAAAATTATTTCTGAATGTTCAAGATAAATGAGCAAAAATACCCAGATCAGCAGAATTTAGTCTGGAGAATGTTTTCTTGCTGCTGAGTAAAGGCATATACCACATGCATTAGTGAATGTTTCATACTAAGAACAAGGTCACCTCTATTGTACATTTGTATAAAGTCTCCTTTGGAAACAAAATACTGGGAAAATTTGTGTAAATCTTGACTATGCACTGCTTGCTTGCAAAACCTGTGATAATACATCTTATAACCTGTGATAATACATCTTATAATAAATGTTTCTGCTTTCCTTAAATGATTGATACACCTTTTAAAATATTACGTTAAAGAATTAAGAGCTACACTACATTATTGTATAATTTAGAGCAATAGTTAATGCCAGGACTCTTGCTGTTTAAAAACAAATAAGGTATCAAAACAAAACCCAACTTTTTCCAGCCTGCTAACCAAATACATTACTTCCCTAGAGCCAAGGACTCACAATAATAGAAACAATAAATTAATTGTTCAAGTCTCAGTTCCTTGATCACCCTGACCTGCTGCAGAGGAAACTAGGTCCACAAACCGTACCAGAAATTCCTCAGATATAGAAGGATAGCACAGAAAATGAGCAAAAAGTCACTTTTCCTGCCCTCCTGGTCACTTTGCAGCAGAGATGTGGAAAAAGGAATGGTTGCAGAAGAGGGCACTGCAGAGCTTTGCTTGTTGGCTCAGGCTCAGGAGGGCTGTGGCAGGAAACCAAGTACCTGTAAACATACTTTAATTTATCTTTTCCTCCTGCTGCTTCCACTCTTCCCTGGGACTTTCTGTCAGACTTAGGTTCCTCTGTGATATGATAGAACAGAATTCCTATACCTTTCTCTCAAGTCTTCTCTGTAGCTTAGCACAGGCACCGGAAATGACTACTACTTTCTTCTTCAATGTATAGGAAGATACCTCAAAAGCAAAAACAGGGCAACAGCATTTTAAAGCACTCTCATCTCTGACCTGGGAATACTAAGGAGCAATTTGGCATTATCTCGTCCATGTTTGTTAATGCTTCTAAATCCTCAATATTTCACATCTTAAACCTATAACCACAGACCCAGTCACTTTCAAGGGACATTCCAAACACCTGATGACTTCTGATAGTGATACAGCCATAGTGTGCTGTGGTATCATGACTACATTCATGACCTTGCAATAGAGAATAGGGAAAAAAAAAATCACATTAAGTCCTCAATGTAGTGTTAATAAAATTACTAAAACACAGCATACAAAGACAACACCTGATCCCACTCTCCCCACTTACAGTAGCTCCCTGCTATCTGCTCCATCACATCCTCCAAAGGGCTTCCAAGAGCCCTAAATTCCTATCCCAGAGCCCTCTGGCTCAGCCATCCTGAAGGCTGTCACTTATACTCCTGATGTGATCTTCATTCTTTAACAAACAGCTCATGGCTTCTCCCTCAGCTGCTTAATTTACCTTCCCAACTTTAATTTAACTGCAAGAAAATTAATATAGCATTTAAAGGAAATGCAATTTACTGTAACAATACTTTCCAAAGATTTTAAAGAACTATCAGGAGGAAATCAGGGGAACAAAAGTCTACAGCAGTCAATCTGTTTATAGATCAAAAAGTTTCCCTGAGCACACATATAGTTAATCTGCAAACAGAAATGAGAAAAATATGGAACTAGAATAGGCTGTTTTATTGCAGCTTCATTAAATTTTCAAATCTCTCTCGCTCCAATGTGCTGTGGAAGAAAAGAGAGAAAGAGTCTTACAAAGAGCAAGATATAACAGCACCATATCTGTATGTCTCTAGAGAAGCTTTCAAAGCTGCTCAGGAAGACTGCCTGCATTTTACAAAAGTTGCTAGAAATCTCATATAGCTGTTTTTAATACATAATTTGGGAAGTGGTCTTGTTCTTAAGATGAGAAGGGTAAATGAGAAATTATCCTATCAGCCCAAAAGAAATAAGTGTAAGGTCAACTGTTGGGCATCACGTAAATTTTCTCCTATAGTCTGGCAGACATTTTCAAATAGAAGTCCATCCACACTTCAACTTGTTTTTATCTCAAAAACGTATTGTTATTATTAGAATAGATTCTGCAGTGGAACCAGCAAGCTCCAGTAAGAAGCTCAACCCAAGCATGCTCGTCTCCTTTCTTGGCTAATGCATTCAGGCTGCGCATCAAGAAACAAGACAGCCAAACCCCAGCTCCTGCCCTCGAGACTCTCTGGACCTCAAGAGCCACAACTGCACACATGTCCAGAGACTTATGTTCTTCTCTCAAACAAGATCATATGTGGTTTAATCACTTAACAGCACAGAGCAGAAGGATAGCTCCTTTTTTGCAGAAATACTGAAACTCATCTCAAGAGTCTGCAACAATGCTTTCTCATGTTGAAGTACAAGGGTCATCCCCCTCCTTATGGTTATGGGGAAGAAAGACACACTGAGACAATCTTGCCTTTCATCTCAAAAAGCTATACATCTGCATAGCCAGAATGTGTTACTGCACTCTGCCTTTGCAGCCTGGCTGGGTACTTGGAGTCACCGAGAGCACCTCGGGCCGCAGCCCAGCACGGCACTGCGGGAGCGCCAGGAGCACGCTAGCCCGGAGCTCGGCTGCTGCCTGCTAAGGTTTTGAGCTGCACTGGACTGCTTGAATGAATCACTGATTTGATGCAGGGACTTGGCTGATCAAAACCTAGCAGAACCTTTGGCAGCCAGTGCTGGGGAAACTTTCCACACACAAAAATATAAAGGCTCTGTCAGTCTACTCAGAACAACAAACTCTCCCTAGGGAAAGAAAAAAGCACTAAGTCATGGAAAGCTTATTTTTCAGTGGCTGTCCAGCAGTTCTTGTTAAAAGACTATCCTGAAATCAGACCAGCAGAGGACAATTGCCTCTTCCTTATTCTTTCTCCATGTGAGACAGGAAATCTGTAACAGCTGGGGTTGTCATCTTAGAAACAATGTTACCTTGTTACAATGTTTTCCCTTGTTAGTCACATTTGATTCCACCTATACTGACGGACACCATTAAATTCATGCTGACCTCGTTAACCCATTCGTGATACTTAAGCTGTATGTGTTTTGGGAACAGTTGTCTCTGCTCCTGGGCTGGAACAATACATGTTATCACTGTGTCCAGATGAGGAAAAGGAATCCTGGAACTAGCAGGCTAATGAAGCAGGAAACAGCAAGTGCTAGCTTCCTTCACGAACACCTGCCATTCCTTCTCCCTCCAGTCAGTCATCACCCGTACATACCAGAGCAGACAGTTCACCTCTGCTCAGTTTTCAAGGATCCCTGTTGTGGACCTCTCCAGTCTTTCATCCTCACTCATCTTCCTTTCTAGTATTTTACTCCTGCCCAAGTCTACTGTTAAATAAAAAATTAGGATACTTTCCAGAAGCTGTAGAGCTTTTGTTATTCTATTTCAAGTGTTATAGATTTTTGGCCATAAAAGAGCAGCCCTCCTAAAACATGCCAGTTCAGGCCTTTGAAAAGTCACAGGTCCAAAACCACTCTGACTTACATATTCTGAATGACAATATTATAAAACAAAAAAAAAAAAAAACTTATTAATCTTTTTGTATTTTATGTGTTTTGATGTCATATATATTTTTGGCTTTTACTCTCTCTAGCAAGAAAATTCCATTCCTACCATGCAAAGCTTGACTTTTGTTCCTATATGCCTTTTTTTGCAGCACCTTACATAGGTGAAACAGAAAGAGTCTAATAGAGAAAAAAAATATTTTTTCTGCATTGAAAAGCTAAAGTTTTGTATAATTTACCTAAGCTTGCCTCAACTTTCAGCTGAGACAATTACACCTTCCCATGCTTCAAACATTCATATTTTATCTATTTATACTTATGACAGTCTAGAAGAAAGGTGTATTTTGTTTACAACTTGCAGCAGACATATCCACTTCTGAGAGTGGTGAATTTGCCTCATATTTGGCAATACGTTTTTCAGCAATTTTGTGAGAGAGGAAGATTCCCTGCCTGCCTCAGAATACTGTGTGCATATTTAAAACTCAAATCTAGACTGCAAATAATAACATAAGATCCAACCACTCTTCCTGACAGACAAACTTCTATTTGTTAATACTAGTGAAAGGCTCCTTGGATGATGGAATCTAGCTAGTAAAGGTGCACTCATGGTTATTGAGCACATCAAGGCACATTTCCACATTCAAACATTCTGATTCCTAAAAACGTTTGCATTTGGTTGGAACATTCTTCATGCCTCAGCTCTGTTTTAAAACTCCTTAATTCCTCTCAAAACAGTAGAAAATAAAACCAAATTCCATCCATTCCTGATCAGTGCAAGAAATGGGACGAAGCAACCAACAGTTTTAGATAACTGCATTTGGATGACAAACACTCCCAGAGGAAAAAAAAATTATGTAGTGAAATAATAGAGAAAAATACACTAGCTGGTTGCCTCTCATGCTTTAGCCAGTTCTGTGCAAACACCTTCATTGCAGTGGAAGGATAGGCCTTAGTCTGATGCCCTCAACTCCCTTTTCAAAAAAAAAAAACAGTTAAGTTGAAAAGCTGTTCCTCTACAAGCAGAAAGAACCCCATCCATTGCAGAGTTATACTTGTAAAATTGCAGCATTTCCAATTCAGCCCTTAGATTACGATGCCGTAACTTTCCAAGGCAGACAAGCTCTAAGTGACTCATCTGGAAAGGCAAACACCATTTATTTTTGACATTTATACCTTATGAATTATTAATTGGTTTTCTGCATCTAGATTGATATTGCATGAAAAGGAATTTCTGGCACAGACCTTAAAGCTGAAAAGTGTACAGATTGGAAAAGATCTCAGCAATAATATCTCTGTGTCTAAGTGTTGCTTAAAAGAGCAAATCCTGTTAGTCTACTGAAAGTCATAAAAGACTAAATGAACATTTGCAGGAAAATTTTCTTTCTAGAGAAAAACACCACCAGTTTTTATCTCTAATGAAACTTGTTCTCCTTCCAACCTGTTTCCTGCAGTCTTTCCCAAAGATGCAGAACAAAAGTGATGTCCAGTGCTTAATGGCACTTTAAATTGAAAGATAAACAGTATCTCTGGTGTTTCTGCACAACAGTCACCAAATTTCATATCCCAAAGGTGAAAAACGAGCCCTATATCAAAATGTTTAGATAAACTCTTCACATGCAAAGATGTTTTGCAGCCAATAGAAACTGGAAATTAGGCAATCAAAAAGAGTAACAATTGATGCATAAATAACACAAGTTATTAAAAACATCAAACTGAAATCCACAAAAAATATGATGGAGGCAGAGGGGAATATAAATATTTTAACAATGTGAAGTGTTCTGCTGCTATAGAATTGTGGAGGAAAAGGCAGGGAAAGCCAGTATTTTTTCTCTATTTTAAAATTTCTGCTTACAAAGAATTCAGCATAGCAAGCCCTTTTGACAGTGATAACAAATCCAAGGAACACAAGACCAAAACACATAAATGCTGACAAGGATCTCAGCTAGTGGGACTTATCTACTCTGCAATAGATATGCATTCAATTCTCCAGCCTTCCTCTAGTAAGAGGTGCCATAGCAAAATGAGTGGTTGAATTTCTTGTTCTTTCAGAAGGTCCTCTGGCATCACACCAAACCACAAGGTTATACTGCTGCTGCCTCAGCAGCACCTTTGCTGGGATCAAATAACACTCCCTTTCTGTGGAGAAATGATAATAGGAAAAGAAGGTGAGTGCAAACTGCTGCACTCAGTGTGAACCATATGATGCTGCAACAACTACATCAGTACAAATTCAGTCTACAGAATAAAAAAAAATTTAAATGTGCTTATTTATAAAGATACATCCTCCATCACGGACACAAGAACATCATCACTATTACATCAAGTCCAAATACATACCCACAAATCATTCTGTACAGGTCCATCACAGTGATTTCCATCTACAGACAAAGTGAAAATATGCTGAACTTCAAACAACCACTTCTAATTTTCAATTTTCTACCATGCAGGTCTGTAGAGCCTCCATAAAGGGAAATTTTATGAAAAATGTAAGCACAGTAAATAGCAATTTCTCTCTTTTTTTTCTGCTTGGGGAGGGAAAAAAATAATTAATTTTAACTTCTGGCGCTTCTATGACAGATAGGATGGATTCCTGTGATGTGCTATGACCTCAGATTATAAAAACGCTACTATTTTGTCTCCAAGATTAAGTGCAGGATTAGATAAGCACTGAAAGCAAGGTAATTGTGCTGTGGCAAACATCATTACAATAATACCATGCTGCAGCTCAATTTTCTTTCATCTGATTATCTACATATACTTAAGAATGGATAAGCACCACCATTGTCCATCAGGGGCCATTCTTCTGAGAAGAGAATCAGAGCCACAGAAGTTTCTGGAAAGCAGCAGAAGGAAGACCTTTTAGTTCTAAGGCAAGAGGTTTGGAGGATGTTTTGGCTGTCCCTGAACATACCAGACTTCCACTGGTAAGAGGGCCATGAGTCAGGGCACATCCCACTAAATGCTGTCCATACAGCTTCTCTTCACATGTTCTCACAGAGCAGCAGCAGCAGCTCCTCGAGACCCACAAAGCAGATTTTCAACTCCGTTCCCTCTTGTAAGGCTTCAGCCAAAGACTTCACTGGTACACTACTAGGTCATGAGAGTCAATGTTCCAGCTCCTCAAGCCTCCATCCTTCACAAGAAATACGTCAGACCAATCCAGCACCTCCCTTCCATTTGCAATTAGGAGCTACATAAAAGTACAGAATTTTCTGCACTGTAACCTCTGCAAAATCTTCTTCAATTAAAATTGGTTATGCTGCTCCAGCACTTTGTGCAGCGTGCTATCTATCAGTATGCTAGTCATGAGGACACATTTAAAACTCAAAGACAGTTTTGCATGAGTGACCAAGAGCGTCCAGTTTTTCCTTGCTATGCAATAATTCCACTTAAGATGGGAGTCAATATATGAAAAAAAAAATTTGGTGCATGCTGTGTTTTGAGCTCAGCATCTATGGGTATTCTTTGCCTCCAGACATCACTGGGAAAAAACTTAGAGATGGGTGTCATTTAGTGCTCCAACTTTTGGATTTGCTGGCAGATTTTATATATACATATATAAAAATGGAAAGTTTATCCGTCAATTGGAAAGTTACTACAGTAATAGATGTTTGAGCAATCTTAAAAAAAAAACTTAATCTTTTTAGTACAAAAATCATCAGTTCCTCCAATCCGATTTAGAAACAGGGTTTGAAACTGGTGCAGACTGTTTAAGCCATCAACAACTCAGAAGGGTAACACAGTATCCAACTAAAGAGCAATTTAGATTAAAGTCAATTTTTCACCCTTTCAATTATGTACTATCAATAAAAGGATTCATGGGAATGATGCCAAATGTGAATAATGTATCTGGCAATCAGCTAGAGTGCACAAACAGAAGGAATTTCCCTACCTGCTGTGGAAATAATCCCCTCTGCAGCTAAGTATTGTTTTCTAAAAATAGTCTTTATTTCCAGATCAAAACTTTGCTCCCTTTCCTTGATCTCAAAAGGTAGTGCTCCACACTGAGAGAAGCCAACAGACTGACGCTAGTGGTGCATGCCTCTCGGGCAGAGGTTTCTAGCAGCCTGTTTGGGCTCTATCCTCAGAGCCACACCACCCTGCAAACAACTCTCCTTCCACCTTCCTCAGACTTCTCACAAGTTTCCACTCTACATGAGAAGGGAGATCATTAAGTTCCACAAAACCAACACATGGCACAGCGTTTGCACTAAGAAAAATATAACACTGCCCAGCTTTCCAGGCCAATTCCCACATGTATCTTTGCATGTGAGGAAATATGGAAGGAGAAAGCAGACCCACTGCTAGTCCATCTTCAACCACAGTCAGCTGGAAGAGACAGGTGATGTCCTATCACTGGAAAAGCAAACACAGCTGCCACAGAACACTGCAGGACAGTCAGGAACATGTTATGAATACAGAGTGTGCTAGCAATTAAGGAAAATATTAATATCAACAGAGAACAGTAATAATTGGTTAGTTGCAGTTGGTTTAGTAAGTGGACTGTGTCATACATTACAGAGAAAAACATTTTACATACTTCTGACCAAGGAATTAAAAAAAAACATTCTGGCAGATGAACTCTAATATTCTCTTTTTCACAAGAGAACCTGTGTAGGCAGGCTCTGAATTAGCACAGAAGCCCTAGGAAGACCACAGAATTTTGTGGACAACAGCATAGCTAGGCAGGAGTCTCATTTGCTTCTTATTAACCAGCAGAGTCATTCTCTTACTGCGCCATTCATAGGTTACTTTGTTAAAGACAGAAGCATAGTACTTTCCACCTAAAGTAATGGCATCTAACAAGCTACTGACAATGATGAGTGGAGTGGAAGTCATTTCTTCAGATGTTTCTTTCAATGTCAAATATTTTTCTCTATAGAAATGTATAAACTGGGTTATTTGGTCTGGGTGTTGAGACAAAGTTAATCATGAAAGCAGAATACAGTGGTAAAAAATAAACCATACTACAGGCTTTTGGTTCAAATCACCACATTCATATTTAAATGCTATTTAAATGTCAGTCACATTTATTCAGTTGTTTCAAATGGAACATCAGATGTGGCCACTCCCAGAATTTGTGTTAATCTCTTTCCCTATGAAATTATTACTTTCTGAAAGCTTAGTTTTGACTGTGCCTCACAAGAGCCATATTATGCAATGAATGCAGTCATGTGGAAACAAAGCTCACGCTATTTTAAAACAACTGTGTTTAAATGCCCCAGACTGTCAAATCTGTATCACCCAAAGTGACTGTGGTAGCTTTATAACTGTACCTAAACCTGGAGGAAGCAATATTCTGTCAGTCACACTGGCATAACACTACTGGCAAAGGAGTCTGCACGCCTAAAGAAAAAGGGACCATTTGGTGGCACAGCACTTTGCTGCCCATTTCTGGAAAAACACACTTTAGCTCTTCCCAGCTTCAGGATGTATGACAAATCTGCAGCACCATGTTAACAATTCAAATGGGATAATTTCTCCTTCTTAGGTGCTCTGTGGATATTAGAAGTAAATGAACAACCTAACCTGCTCTATATGCTCTATATGGTCAGTCTAACATCTGTTAATTAATGCTCTATATGGTCAGTCTGACATCTGTTAACATTAATGCAATTCTATATTAATGTCAGGGCGTCCAGACTCATCCTGCTTTTACAAACTCAGGAAGATTTTTCTAAACTTTATTTATCTGCTGCACAGAGGTAAACCCATTAGTTTTTCTGAAAGGCAAAAGCGTGAACACTCGACTCATTCCAGAAGGTGCGAAGTGTCCTCCTGCTCGTCAGTGTCTCACTGCTGTTGCAGTTGGTCCATGAAAGTTGACAGGCATTAAGTTCTTCAGCACAACTGCTAAACTGGCAGTACCTCATGCAGGTTAGCTTGACATTTCACAAGTCAGAAAACAAAAAACAAAATTAAATAAAGTTTTTACATTGTATAAAACAATCCAGATGTGCTCTTAATATGACTTAAGACTCTATTAAAACCGCACATCATATAAATAAACATGGGTAAGAACCAAATGAATAATTCAGAATTTTTAAATACTTCCTATTTGTCTGTTCCTATCTGGAAACCTTCATTCATGCCAGCAATGTCAATCTGTATTTCACCTGGTGTTTAACCACTAGTCAAAAGGATTACTCCCTGGAGCAAGGTCAGTCCAACTATGTTGCGGATTTATCACTCATAATGCATACAATCCAATAAGCAGATCACTCTTCAACATACTTGTGAGTCATTCTCATACATGAATGTGTCTTCATGGCCTGCATGAAAATAAACTGTGAAAGTCAAGGCTGGGGCCAAAAATCTCTGGTCATCAGATGTCAGGCTGCTAAATCTGGCATCGGAGACTTAAATATTTTTGTTCCAGACAGCTAAAACTCTTCCTTCCTTCTAAACGACAATACTGCTGACAATCAGTGTGAGAGTGTCATCTGAAGGACAAAACAGCAGGCACAGACCTTTCACACCATGCTCCCTCAAAAAATGATGTTTACCTCTGCTGCTGCAGATGCATTCTCATTAGCTTACAAAAATGGAGAACTTAAATTTCTAATACTAAAAAGTGAACTTCATCTTGCCTGCTTCTTAAAACACGGACAGCAGAGACACTGAAATTCTTATTTTCAGTATCAGAACTCATTGCCGTAATGATGATTCCTAGGCTGCTCATAAGCACCAAGGGCAGCAGGGGAAGAAACAACAAAGTAAGCAGCAGCAGATGGGCACTGCTGGATGGGCTCAGGCACCCTTACCTGCTCCTTATGCCATCTGTTTTGAGTGCAGACGTTTTCTTGCAAGGCTTATTTTACCAGTGATGCAGCACAATGTGGCATGAAAGGTGAGACATAGTGTTATTCAATGCCTTCATGCACCAATGAGGACTTGGTATAAAACCATTGCATTTAGAGTTATAATTATAATGTGTACTGGTGCAGCTACAAGGTATGGAAAATCAGAATTTGGACAAATATTTGGATTAAGGGTCATTTTTTCAGGGAATATTTCCCCATAGTGCTCAAGAGATGAGATGCATGAGAAGGGGAAACACATGGGTGTTGAAAAGTCAAAAAGTGGAATGTATCTTGTGTGCCTGGATCTACAGATTGCTCACAGTGACCAAGACTCCTAGCTGAAGATGCCTGCAATGGCAAGCAATTGGAAATAACTGGAGATTTTGTATTTAGTTACAAACAAAATGAAGCTTAAAAAACCAAACAAACAAAACAACAACACACACACAAGCAACAACAACTGAAAAACCCCCAATACACAAAAAAAAAAAAAAAAAACCAAAAAAAACCCCAAAATCACAAAAAACCCCACCTACACTACACAGGTCTTGGTGTCAGCTCTCTAGCTCTAAATCAATTCCTCTGATTTATATGAAACCATTTTAGATTTAGCCCTAAAGCACACTAAGTCAGAATTTGTACCCTCGCAGACTGTAACACACAGATTTTGTATTATGAAACAACTCAACTACTGGTGAAACACTCACCCTGACCTTCCTGCAATATCACACCATGCCTAAAGCAACAGAACCAAACCTCATTACTCAGATTTCAGCTGTGGTCTAGACCCACGAAACAAAAAGGTCATGTTTATTGCTGTTTTCCCAAAGTCAGGCTAAAACAAACAACGCCTATGGAAACACGGTGCACAGACCTCGGCACGGAAGGTCCGAGCCCGGGGCGGGTATTTGCTGCAGCAGCTGCTCCCGCGGGTCCCAGCGCGGAGGTCAGGGCAGCCCCGGAGCTGCTCCCGCACCCCGGGAGCCCCTGCACACTGCCGCAACGCGGCCGGAGCCGAGTAGGGGGAGGCGCGGAGGCCCGGCAAGCCCCGGCCCTCCGCAGATGGACACCGCTGTAGACCCACCGCCCTCCGTGCACATCCACGCTCCGCGCACATCCCTGCGCGCACCGCGCACACCCGGCCAGACACGCGGCCCCCCGCACGCTCACTCATCACGCACGACCGGGCACAGCATCCACGCAGACCCACTCGCCCCGCACTCACTCGAGTGGAGACCCGCGCACAAACCCGTGCATGCCCACGCACACCACGGCCGCAGCCGAGCGCCCTCCACGCGCGGGGAGAGGGCTCGGTACCTGCGTGGCTTTGTGGAACTGCTTCTTCAGCCCGGCCACCGACATGGTGAGGGCAGCGCGAAGCAGCTGTGAGGAGCGGAGCGGAGCGGAGCGGAGCGGAGCCGAGCCGAGCCGAGCCGAGCCGAGCCGAGCCGAGCCGAGCCGAGCCGAGCCGAGCCGAGCCGAGCCGCGCAGCCGGGGCGCTCTGCCTGCCCGCACCGCACCGCGCCCGGCGGAGGCTGTCAGACGGCGGCGGCGGCGCGGGAGCGCTGTGACGTCAGGGCGGGACGCACCGCCCCCGCCCCGCAGGTGCGCCGGCTGTGGCCGCCGTGGGGCTCCGGGGCCACCGCAGCGCCGCCGCCGCCGCACGGCCGCCGGCCCGGGACCCACACCCGCCCCCGCCTGTGGCCGGCAGCGCTAGTCCGGTGCGTGACACCCCCGGGATGGGCACCCGGCCCCCGCCGCGGCGGTCCCGGTCACGGGCGTGGGTCTTCTCCGCGCTGCGTGGAGCTCGGTCTCGCCTCAGCAGCCTTCCCTGCAGGGATCGGGATACTCGTCCCCGCGGGACATCATCCGCGGAAATGAACCCGAAAAGAAATTGGCGGAGCAGTAACGGGGGCAAGAGAGGAAAGCAGAAGGAATGTCAATGTTGGCCGGTTTTCTGAAAAAACGTTTCTGGCTGGCCAGGCCAGCTTATTTGGGCCTGATCGTGCCTCGCTGAAGCACAGTTGGTAGTCAAACCGCGGCTAATTGGGATTCTCTCAACAAGTGCTGTTTTCTTCTCCCGTCAGATTGTCGGTGATGCATAGAAAAGCACTTCTAAATTTTGCCTCTTCCAGCCTTCTGGTGTGGCTGTTGGCTGGAGAGTAAAAGCCTAGAACCCAGATAAAAGTCATGTACTTTAGCAGTTCAGTGTTACAAATACTAGCAGAGCAGTAATTAGCAATTATTAGGCTCTGCCAGCAAAAGACTAAACAACATGAGCAATGTGATCCAAACACAATGATCCTTCTCTGCCGGCTGAACCAGTCACTGCATATGTGTGCTGCAAATTAGCACAACGGAGATGCACACTCACAGCTCCTCAGCTGTTTGAAGGCAGCCATGCTACATGGGCATTTGATTCCATCACAACACTCATCACTCGAGCTAGTTAGCATTTTCAGAAGCACCTAAAGCTGTTTATAAATCCTGTGAGGGCTTGCCATGATGCTCCACGCAGGCTTGTTGCACCTAACCAAGCTGCACTGCTGCAGTCTTCAGGCACGTGTACCATCTCAGCCTTACCAGTTATGGGAAAAGGGATGATACCACACCTCTGGGTGCCCAGAGGCAGAGCTAGGCCTCCGATCACGGATACAGTGCAGTTCTTGGAAGTTACTTGCAGCAAAGAAAAGGATCTGAAATGGAAGTCCTGTGGGCACTTTTGGAAGCATTATCAAAGTTGTTCATTGTCAAGAAAGGCAAAATAATACCTCTCTTCTCACTGGAGAGTGGGAGATGGTAACAACCTCGTCCTGAGCATAAGTAGGAGGCACTGCCTTCTGGCCTAGTCTCAGGGCCCCACAGAAACACTTCCATCCACTCTAGTAGTAATACTGTTTTAAAGGATGAAAAATAAGACCATATGGAGATACTAGGCAGAGAGTGGGAGTCTCTTGTGCCAGCCATTGTGCTTTTAATAGAAAACTCCCATTGTACCTAGTACTTGGGAAAGGGCACTTCAGTCTCGACACACAGTGAGAAGTAAAAAGTAAACCTATGATAAATGCAACATAATTTTGAATTATTTTTATAAAATTAAGAATATATTTGTATGTTATGAAATAACTGGCTTTCAGTGTTTGTATGTTACTAAATAACTGGCTTTTCCAGGTAACATTTCAGGATCTAACTTTTGTTGGCTATTTCAAAAGAGTACATTACTGTCCACTACAAATTTAATGTGAAAATTTCATAAATAAATCATAAATAAATAGACATTTAAATGTCCGCCAAATTCAGTATCCAGGTGATGAGCTGGAGATACAAAGTATCCCTCATTTTCAAGGTTATTAGAAACCCTGCTGCTCCCACTGCCTGTTGATTGAAATGATACCTGGCTATAAATCATTGCCCAAATCATAGTTGAATGCCCTGACTCACCAATATTATTGTCTGTGTATTCTCATAGCTTAATCTGATACTTCTACTTCTGCTCTCACTTCTTTTCTTTTATTTTTCTTTTTCTTCTAGAATATCTATATTCCTGGGAGTGGAAATCTTTATTAATCTTTGTAAAAGCACAGTTCATATGTAGCAGTGTCAATGGACTTAAAACCCCTTTATGTAAATTAAATAGTGACATTTCTTGGAAACAGAGAAATTAATTTAGTGACTGCTCTTTGGTATATCATGTCATTTGTGATTTCTTCTCTTGGAGGAATCTAAATAGTGATTTGAAATCAGCTTTACTGAGACAACTTCTGGTTTTAATAAACTATAGCAAACAACAAATGTTTGCCTACATTTGTATTACATCTGATTCTAAAATATTTTTATGTAATTATGACATCTATATCTGTAAGTCCAAATCCCATTTTAAAATGAATAATTATGATAGGCTAAGCACTTCTTTTTATTTCATATGGAAAGAAAAATTCTAACAATAATTTAAGAATACTGCCATTGTTGCAGCTGCAAGAAATAATCAAGTGCGGGAAAGACAAAGACTTTTGTAGGTGCAAGCCTAATCCTTTTGTTTCATGGACTTATGCCATAAGGTTGTGAATCACTATAGTTCTTACATAACATACAGTTGAATCTGCAAATTTAGAACTGCATTCTCATTCTGACAGTCATTTAGTGAAATGATTCGTTAAATGAAAAATGGAAATATTCACTTCAATAGGCCTTCAAGAATTTGATTCATCTTTCAATTAATACAGCTTTTTTAGAATTTTTTTCTCTTAAAAAATCAGGTAGGTAATATTTCAACTGCACAAAGTCATGTAAAGCATAATAAAATCCACTTGATAAGTTGCCTATCAAAATAAAATAAAATGCTAAAAGTACAATTAAAACATTAGCAAAAAGTGTTTGCAAAACCAAAAAACTAATTCCAGGAGAAGATAGCATGGATGCTAAATCCTTGCAGAAATTGCTGTGGAAGCAAATCACTCTGTTCAGCACTCAGGTAATAAAATCACATTGAAAACCAAAGGTAAATATAATAAAACTAAAAAAGAAAACCAGACAGCATTATGAATACAAAATTTTCCAGGTAAGTAACACCAAAAAAAACCCTAAATATTCTTAGAGCATTCATTCATGTTTTACTGGGGAAGAATTTGGGTATTTATTAATACCCAAATTAAATTACATATTAAGTTATGTAATACCTGTATTAAGTTCCGTATGGTGCTATGTCAAAAATTGTACATGAAATATTTTTTGATATTTTCACAATACTTGAGTAAGACAGAAAAACATAAACATCCTTTTTAACAGGAAAAGCTCCACAAAAAGTTTGGTTAACCACCCACAACTGATCAGGAACTCTGTATCTCAGTCAGAAATTAAGCCAGAAATTAAAAATCAGAACCCTCATTTGAAATCTAATCTGGGCCACGCTACTACAGGTCAGATGGCAAAGACATTTAAATCCAAGCAGTGTAAAACAGCAGGAAATTAATAATTGCATGAAGATTAAAATAATGCTTACTTTTAAAAACAGTGAAAGATGGTCATGTAAGTGTGAAACATAAAGGAAGCAAACAAAAAAATTCTGTTATTGTATTATCTCTTTAAAAAATTAATTCCTTCACTGATTAGGAAATACTTGTCAGCTTATGAAGATAAAAATGTGCACAAAACATAAGCAATAAGTAACAAGCAAGGGAAGAGGGAAACGCCTAACAAGGAAAGACTCAAGACAGAAAAATATCAATAACCCCTATCCTTTTGTTTGAATTACAAGAACCCTTTAATTTCATTTCACACAAACCAATAAAATTAAGAAGGATTAACAGCATTGTTCTTATCAATTAAGTACTGTTACTCTTCTAACCACCGTAGATATAGATTGAATAGCTGAATTTTTGTGTTTCAAGCATGACATAGGTTATCCAGGTTTGGTAGATTCACCCTTCCCAGTCATCTATCTCCAGTCTCATGAATTTACAATGTCTTTTTTTTTTCCTTAATAGATGATCAACAGATAAGATTTCTTACTATGTCCAAGAGTTCTTCTTTATAAAAGTACAAAAATCTTGACTGGACACAGTACCATTGCTCTCATGGTATTCTTCCTCAACAATGTTCATTAAAGCTCCACAGGTTTTTTTGTCCCAGTGATCAAAAGAAAACAAGGTCTGTGTTGTTTTCCATCATACCTTAGTAACAAGCACTTTTTTACTTGTTTTAATTGATGAGAGCCTTTTCTGACAGGATACTTTTTTTTAATAAGATTATTGCTGAGCTCCGTCCTGTCTGTTACCAAAGATACATATTTACTTCTGGTCCATGTTGTATGAGGTGTGCTATTAATCCTGCTGTCCTACGTGAATGTCATACCATGTCCATTATGATTAGATACTTGAAAAATGCAGGACATTGCAATAATGAATTTTGTCTTTCTGGTTAACCACCAGCAGTAAGCCAGTAAATTCTTGTTGATTGCTCCATTAGTTAGGAAAAGAGCATGGACTGGTTCTTTTCAAGCTTCAAATTTCCTTTAATTTCAATTTTGTAAGAAGTTAAATAAGTAGTTAAATCTCTCATTTACCGAATACTGCCTAGTCTGGATAATACATAGATCTTTAAGAATCTCATCTAAAAGTAATTTTCAGCCACCTTCATTTCTTTAAACAGGAATTCTTAGCTATGTTTTGTAGGAGCAGCCACTTCAGCATAACAGCCAAGAAATATCAGAAAAATACCTGCAGACAAGGCAGTGTCTTTGGGCAATAAGTTTAGCACCAGTTTACAGCTAGGGCTCCTAGCAGCACAGAATAAGCTGGATCAATTTCAGAGATGCTGGAGGACCTCACACAGTTGCTTATGTACTTGATGCATTGTCTAGGCATTGGTGTCTTACTAGGCCAGAAGTTCTGTGGATTTTGTGAATGGATTTTGAAAGTGGATTTTGGACATCTTCACGTTGTTTCTAGTGCAGAAAAGATGCATACACACATATGCCCATGTTTGTGTGCATACAGAAGAGCAAGAAACATGCCTTAGGTGATCAGCTTAGATTTCTGAATTAAAAATTTTAATCAGCAGAACAGTTAGACTAAATTGCTCATGTTCTGTCCCTTGTCTCCTTGCAACAGATGATGAGCTGCTAAGCTGCACAGATGCCAGCACGGCCACATCCCCAGCTCCAGGGAAACCAAGCACATGAAAAGGTAAGCATAATTTGTTCTTCATTAAATTAATGAGTGCTCCTTATGATCTCTGTGTTGGTAAGCAGTTCCCCGCAACGCCATATCAGCAAGATTGTCATAAACAAAGCACTGCAGAAAGGGTAGACATATCTCAGATGACTTAATCTAATGTGGGCATAATGATATATTTCATCTGTTTGCTTATTTACAGGTTCATTACATATAGATGTACAACAACAATATGTTCAGATATAGATCATACTGAGCGAGAAGTTATCACAATTATATTCATGTTGAAAAATTCTGTCTCTGTCTCTCTGCGAGCGTCTCAGAAGCCCTGGGCCAGTCCCGAGTCGGCAGACACCGGGGGGCAGCCCCGACACGGCCGACAGCGGGGAGACACTCTGTGTGTGTGCCCCGAGGGTACTGAGGGCACCTGGGCTGGCAGGGAGACACTGTCTGTGTGTGCCCCGAGGGTGCTGAGGGCACCTGGGCGGACAGCAGGGAGACACTGTCTGTGTGTGCCCCGAGGGTGCTGAGGGCACCTGGGCTGGCAGGGAGACACTCTCTGTGCCCTGAGGGTGCTGAGGGCACCTGGGCTGGCAGGGAGACACTCTCTGTGCCCTGAGGGTGCTGAGGGCACCTGGGCTGACAGCAGAGAGACACTTTCTGTGCCCCGAGGGTACTGAGGGCACCTGGGCTGGCAGGGAGACACTCTCTGTGTGTGCCCCGAGGGTACTGAGGGCACCTGGGCTGGCAGGGAGACACTCTCTGTGTGTGCCCCGAGGGTGCTGAGGGCACCTGGGCTGGCGGGGAGACACTCTCTGTGTGTGCCCCGAGGGTACTGAGGGCACCTGGGCTGACAGCAGGGAGACACTCTCTGTGCCCCGAGGGTACTGAGGGCACCTGGGCTGGGGGCAGACACTCTCTGTGCCCCGAGGGTACTGAGGGCACCTGGGCTGGCAGGGAGACACTCTCTGTGTGTGCCCCGAGGCTACTGAGGGCACCTGGGCTGACAGCAGGGAGACACTCTCTGTGTGTGCCCCGAGGGTGCTGAGGGCACCTGGGCTGGGCGCCTGTGCAGCACAAGAGACACCAGAGACATCGGTGGAAGAGAAAGGGCCGACTCTTAGCAGGGGTTAATCCAAGGCTTTATTAGGATCCCAAAGCAGCTCCTGCACCTCAGGGGCCTCCTGCCGAGAGCCCCGGGAGATGTGCCAAGGTCACATTTAAAGGGAGGTGGAAACCAAAAGTAGACAACATTTTACCAACCAATAAGTAACTCTAAGGGATGGGTACTGGGGGATGGACATATAGGACAGCGTATGGGGCAAGGCTTGGGGGGCTGACTCCCAGCCTCTGGCTAATCACTCGACGACCTGGACTGAAACTTCTGGATGGAGGGGATGGGATGCTGAGTGATTGACAGAGAGCCAGGGTGGGGGTTTGGGGAAGATCTCATCCCGGGAGAGGGATAACACAGGTAAAGGGAGGGGAGTACAGTCTGGGATAAACCATTTGGGAAAAATATGGGAATACAAAACAAAACTACTTCAAAATATTACAAAATATAAAAATGCACTACAACAAAATTCTAACTCAGTTTTTCAATTCTGTGCTGTAATTCCAGTTGTACTGAAATGACTTTTTATATTTACCTTTATTTTTAATCCCAGTGGAGATGTTTCTAAATTTTTCAACCTTTAGATACTTTTAGCCCACTGTCTTTGTCTCATTATGATGCACAAGCAGCTAACACAAGCCGATGCATACCTTCTAAAGAAGATTCTGGCTCTTGAGACTATTAGGCCTGAGAATCAGTGATGGGCCGTTTCTTCTCAACTTGCTGAAAAAAACGTCTTCGGGCACTAGAAGTGCCATCCAGAGGGAACTGGACAACCTTGAGAAGTGGACCCAAGGTAAATAATCTAATGAGATTTAACAAGACCGAATGCAAAGTGCTGCATCACAGTCAGGGCAATCCCTGGTGTCAACGCAGCTGGGGATGAACAGATCAGAGCAGCCCTGCCCAGGAGGGCTTTGGGGTGCTGAGGGATGACAGACTGGACATGACCCAGTCCAGACAGCCAACCGTGTCCATCTAAAGCAGCCTGGGCAGCAGGACCAGGAAGGGGATTCTGCCCCTCTGCTCTGCTCTGCTGAGACCCCACCTGCAGGGCTGCATCCAGCTCTGGGATCCCAGCACAGGAAGGACATGGAACTGATGGAGAGAGTCCAGAAAGGGCCACCAAGTTGATCAGAGGGATGCAGTGCCTCTTGTATGAGGGAAGACTGAGAGAATTGGCATTGTTCAGCCAGGAGAAGAAAAGGGTTTGGGATGACCTAACTGCAGCCTTCCAAGTACATGAAGGGAACCTACAAGAAACATGGAGATTGTTTACAAGAGCATGTAGTGAGAGGACTAAGGGAAATGGCCTCAAACTGAGAGTAGATTTAGATTAGGTATTAAAAAGAAATTCTTTGCTATGAAGGTGGTGATTCACTGGAACAGCTTTCCCAGAGAAGTTTTGGATGCCCCATTACTGCAGGTTCCAAGTTCAGGTTGGACTGGGCTCTGAGCAACCTGGTCTAGCAAAAAGTCTCCCTGCCCCTGGCAGGGGATTTGGAGCTAGATGATTTTTAAGATCCTTTCCAATCCAAACAGAATATATGATTCTGCTCACTTTTCAAATTTCTTTTCCTTTAGGAAGTATACATTGTTTAGTAAGGACAAAAACATTACAGCCAAGTTGTTTTGGGAGATGTGTTGGAAGGAAATACTAAATCACAGAAATACTAAATGAAACTGCAGAACCTTCCCATGTACCCTTTTTTAGGGACTTCATTACAGTGAAAATAATATTCAGAGATTCAAATAACCAGTGCAGTCAGCATGAAACAACCAAAGTTTTACAACACATTATATTCGAATATGAGCTTTAAATCACAAACAGATCTTTCAGGTTTGCAGCAGTCACTGAAACAATGAATTCTGGTTCATTGATGTGCCATTAACCTCTGTCATGACAATTTCTTGCCCAGATATTTGTGTTTCAATTACCACAAGTCTGTGTGAGGTTTGGGCACCAACTGGACTTTCTGTACTATCCAATATCCAGTTACTGTCAGTCTTGTGCCCAGTTGTTCATCCTGCTGTCCACGGATTTAGAGGCTACCCCATCTGTGCTTATTTGTTGTACTGAGAAGAATTATCTGCCAACCTTGACAGAGATTAGCAACAAAGTTCACAGATGTGACCTATTCCCAGTGGTCCTTACTGAAAGAACAATGCTAAGACACTAAAGCAAGTCCATGGCTCCACAAGCTTGAAATAAACATGGGTTTGACCTAATTGCAGAAAGATAATTTCTGAGACTTTTGAATGGATCAAAAAGGCCAGATTATGGACACAAAAAAAAAAACAAAGAACCAATGCAAGAGTGATTGGTGTACTCAAATGCTTCAGCTGAAATAAGATGATCCTTGAATATCTTGATTTTGACCTGTTGCTTTGGATGTTGCATCCAGATCCCTGTCCCTCCATTCTGAGCTCATGTTGTTTGTTTTTTTCTTTCCACCAGTTATGTAAAGGTCAAGAGCTTCACTAAAAATCTTGCAATAATTATCATCTAATAATAATACTGCACCATGTACCTGATCCCTGGTAAGAACTGAGCCAGGGACTTCAATCACAAACACATGTGCCTTGAGTTCTCTAGCCTTGATGTTCAAGCTGGAAAGAAAGAAGCCTTTGTTACTCAGCATATATCATGCCCTCATTAAGTGGACTGTTCTACACTCTCTAGGCTTGCCACTGTACAAGCACCACTGGAAATATGAGCATAGAAGGTTCCAGGTTCCCAGCCTTATGTTTCCATCCCCTCACTGAGTACGAGAAGCTGAAACAGGGAGAACATCCAAGCCACAGCTTGGCATCACCCACACAGCATCACTTTATAGATTCCTTTCTGTTAATTAAGTAATCAGTACACTTCTCTCAGCTATCAAGATGATTCATATTCCATCTCTTCCCTACACAAGAAGGGCTTTCAGAATTCCCCTGTAGGTTTTTTCGTCCATTTGTGTGACTGGGCTTGAGTTGTAACAGAGTTTGTACAGTTGTACAGAAACTGTCTAATCGACTGCCAAAGCCTCTCCAGTGCATAAAGTGAAATCATACAATTAATGAAATTACCTTATTTTAATTGATTAGGAACCACTATTTAGACTAACCTCAAGGCTTAAACTAGAGAGAAGAAGAAAAAGGAATTAATTTTCTGCTTCTACAAACACAAAATAGATAACAAACAAGTCCCTCTGCTCCACTGACTATAAAAAAACCCAAAAAACAGTCTTACCCTGCAGATACAAAGATTACTTGTCTATTCTCTGTTGCTTGTGCTTCTTTGCTGCAGGGCCTCTCAGGCATTTTCCCAAAAAACGTGACAAAGTAACTCACAAAAATGCAGTGGGATTATCAAGCTGTATTTTCTCACAACCTTTTCTATACCTGCATGAGGAGCTCAATGCAACCTCAGAAGGCAAGACAAGGTGAAACCAGCAAAGTTCCTGGTGTTTCTTCTAAGCTTGCACTGCATTTTAGGCAAGACCAAGCATCATAACAGCAGGCAGCAGATTCCTGTCAGAGCACAATATCTTTTCAGGAAGGATCCAGTCTTCAGCCTTTCAGCATTTAAAATGCAATAAATGTAAATACCCCACAAGAAGTAGGAGCAGAATATCAATGAGAAAATAATAAATCTTGAGCCCTCTCCAAACTCCTCAACCCATCTTTCTTTCTGAGTAGCCTAAAGGGGCCATCAGTGTTGCCTAGACAATATTTTATAATATTACATCATCTCTGGGATTCTGTGATGGTTTCTTTGAAGCACTGGCTAGGTCTTTTAATTCCTTCCTGTCTACATTCTAGCCGAAAGGTACAGGTTTTTTGTTTCCTGTTTTATCTTCAACATACAGACCCACAACAATCATCTTTATCCTAGAGAGCGATAGTGTTATTTCTGAGAACAATTCAGAAAATAACTAGTTCTCATGGATATGCTTATGCCAGAGCTTTAATATCCAACTGTTGCAGGGATTCACAACCATTCCCCCCTGTTATTTGAAAACTATGCATTTTTTTCCACACGCCATTATCACATTTCTCTGTTCCTTTGTAGTTTTGTGTATGATATTTGAACCACCAAGCCTTGCACAAAAAAAAAAAAAAAAGAAAATTAGGGAAAAAGTGTCTTTTACAAGACACTGGTGCATTATACGCTCCAAAGAGACAGTATTTAGCAAATTCATGAGCATTTTCCCAGTTTTTTCAATAAAAGTAGCCTTCCTCTACTTTATGTTCAAGTGTGATGTCACAAAGCTAAAACCACATTGTCTTTTTAGTACAACTCTGATTTACATGAAAATGCTGCAGTATATGAGGCTATGGAAACCCCTAAGGTGGAACAAAATAAACTTTGAACTAAATGAACTTTCTTGATTCCTGTAAGCAAATTGCATTGAAAACAAGAAAAAACAAATTGTAAATATTGAGGAATAATAATCTCCTCACCCAACTCTAGATACATACAGTAGAGACATAGAATCATAGCATGGGTTGGAAAGATCCTTGAAGATAATTCTTTTCCAAAGCCCCTGCCATGGACAGGAATCCCTTTCCGTAGTTCAAGTTGCTCAGAACCACAGCCAGCCTGGCCCAACACTGCCAGGGATGTGCCATCCACAGCTTCTCTGGGCAGCCTGTTCCAGTGCCTCACCACCCTCACAGTAAAGAATTTCTTCCTAACATCTAATCTACACCAACCTACCAAGTAATCTACTAATCTACTAATCTACATCCTACTAAGTACATGCCCTGGTCAAAAGGCCCCCCAGCTCTCTTGTAAGCCACCTTATAGCGACTTTTCAGTTCCTTCAGGAACTGGGAAGTTACTAAAAGGCCTCCATGGAGCCTTTTGTTCTCTGGGTTGAACCCCAACTCTGCTAGCCTTTCCTCACAGGACAGGCATTCCAGTCTTCTGGCCAGCTTGGTGGCTCTCCTCTGTACTCACTCCAACAGATGTCCTTTTCTCCATGTCCTTTCCAAGCCAGAGGCACCAGAGCTGAATTAAGAGACTGCTCCAGGGGGGTATCCCCAGAGCAGGGGGGCAGAGTTCCCTCCCTGGCCCTGTTGCCTTCACTGCTGTGGATACAGCCCAGGACACAACTGGTTTTCTGGGCTGTGAGTGCTCATTTACAGGTCATATTCAGTTTTGTGCCCATCAAAACCCCAAGTCCTCTGCAGGGCTTCTCTCAACCCACTTATTTCCCAGTCTTAATTTGTGTTTGGTTTTGCACCAAAACAAGTGCAGTTTCTTACACTTGTCCTTGTTGAACTTCATGAGGTTCACATGGGCCCACCTCTCAAGCCTATCACTGTGCACCTGGATGGCATCTCTTCCCTCTAAAGTATCAACTACATCATTCAGCTTGGTGTCATCTGCAAAGTCACTAAGGATGCATCTAAGCTATCTCTGTATCTCTCTATTTAATTAATTAAGAGATACATCTACTTCTAAATCAGAAGTTAGCTGGTTCATCCATCTGTTTTCAGATGACAGGACTGCCTTCCATTCTGTCAATAGTCTCTAAAAGATAACTAGATTGTCACCTTAGATGGGGACTCTTTAGTAATTAAATGCCTAAAATTAGGCATTTTGCTAATTCTAGTATTCCTGGGGGCAGAGTAGAAGAGAAGAGTCTTCTCTTGTGTAGACAGAGGGAAGTACATTTGTTTATTGTATTAAAAATACAAAAGATATGCAGAAGACAGAGCGTTGCAATGGGATAGATATAGACAGATATTTCCACTTCTTACTAAATGAAGGTTGTGTAACTAAACCAGTCGGTGACACTCACATAGCAGACAATGTTATGTTTTCAAGACACAGAATTCACTGCTTACCTGTTGAGTCCACAGGATTTTCCAAATGCTATTTTTTTCCTAAAGAGACTGCAAACTGCTATAAAGAGATTATTTAATTCATTACAAAAATAACCTGAAAATCTTATAATGATGGAGGGGAAAAGAAAGAGACTGAAGAGCTAATTATAGAAACAGGGGCAGAAGCATTTTAATTTGAGTTGCCTCTTTTATAATATTTGAGGAATCCTTGTAATCTGAAATTTCCTATCCCTTTTTCATTAATTCTTCATTTTTTTAGTTTGTATCTATTTCAGACACTGTTAATAATTTCCCATTAGAAGACTGCAGCTAATTGTTGAAAAAAATCACTTGTTTGATTTTTTTAGCTTATAAGTGACCTTTATTTTTTGTTGAATAGTAAGTTTAGAGGGGCAAGTCTTGGAAGCTGTCTTCTAGAAGAAAAAAATCTTGAAATAAGACAATAACTTAAAAATTTATGACACTTTTTGAAGCAAGAATCTTTTTCTAATAATATCTCCTCTTCATGGTTTGAAAGAAAGATCATTTGTGGGTTTATTATGTTTGTAATATAACCTCTTTGCTAGTAATACCACATTCACTGCAATCAGTCAATTTGTCTTTTAAATGTAGCAGCAATTTACACTGAGGCTTTGCTAAACTGTCAAAACAATACCCCAGAATCAATAAAAATATATTGGTATAAACATTTGGCATTTTAAAAAAATAATTTTGGTGGAAACTATTTCAAAAATATTTTCTAAAGGAAATATTATGTGGGAGCGAGGAAGGTAAACTAACAGAAGGGAGGAGAGATCTGGTTAACATGGGAGGTATCTCCTCTCCCAGTTAAACAAACAGAGGCATGCTTTACTGAAGTCCCAATGAAACTTCCATAAGACATGTATGTAAACAGAAAATTAAACTGTGTTTAATTTAGTACATATAATATTTTGTTGAAATGCACACAGACCATATTTTATAGGTAGGTTGTTAGAACAAGGATAACATTGGTAAAATCAGGCATGTTTCATAAAGTTAAATGTAAAAAACCAAGAAACAAAACCAACCAACCAAAAAAAAAAAAAACCCCACAGATTCTTCAATAAATTCATCCAAGTATTAAAAATTAATTCTTTATCTTCTTTGAAGAAGAACAATGAAAAAGAACAAGAAGACTTGCCTTAGGCCTGCTATAAAGAGAAATGCTTAAATGCTCCTTTCCATCTGTTGTTTAGTCTTTCAGAGCCCCCTAGGGTCTTCAGAACTGCTCAAAGTGGAACTGCTCTGCACTTGCCTCTGTCATAATGCTTGAAAACTGGAAACTGACCCTGGATCACAGGTCATGTAGCACAGTGCTGTCATCACACCATTCTCACTAATGTAATTTTAAGTACTTCAGCAACATTAGTGAATACAAGACAAAACAGACCACCTGCTCCTAGATGTTGATGGAATGCCAAGTCTAAGACGATAGTCAGAAACAAACAATTGAAGGAAGCACTTACTGCTTTCCCATTCAACATCCAAGACTTCAGACAGTGCCAAACTATAAATATCTTCAGTTCAAGCTGCTTAAAGTCAGTGGATTACCATTAACAGTAAAAAAACCTCAGTGCATTAAAGTCTCTTATCATCACAATTACTAGACATGTTTGGAAAACAAAAACCAGTATAGAATAACTGCCACAGAGCAATTAAGTACTGAAACTGTATATTGTGATTCTGTGCTCCAAGAATATTAGGCTAAAAATTTCCAGCTTTGTTCTTACAGCTATTAACAAACCCTTATTTCGGATCACTTCCAAAATCTGGACATAGTGCTTTCAGAAGTTATTCATAGCATATGGGAAAAGACCAAGCACAAATGTTATTCCATTGAGTACTTACAAAGAGGCCCAAGTCCAAGTCTTTCCAATTCCTATTCTGTGCGGTCAATCTACTACATTATTTTTATCACATGTTTAGATAGTTTCAGTTATGCAACTGTAGAAAGAGGATAAAAATGTGCATCATATCAGATATCCAACTTGTATTAATCATTCAAGGAACAGTCTTTCACATACATTTCACATACTGACAAAGCAGTCATTGACAAATTCACAACCATGAGGTCTGTTTGCCCTTGCGTATTTCCTCCTGACCCTCATTCACTAAACTATTTTCTAACTGTCTTTTTTTCTTTGTTCTTTCATAATTGTTCTTTCCCTGCATATTTTATCTGTTTGGTGCACTGTTAAACTTTTCCCTTGATTCTTCTTGCCAGCTGTTTTACTCTCCAATTTATATGTTTTACTTTATCTGTATGCCATCTTGGATCTTTCTGTTTCTTTCCCTTCAGTCATGAGGATGCAGAAGGAAGTTACATGCGCCTCATGGTAAGTAGAGAGGAAACTAGAAAAATTAATGTCCAAGTCATCAAACAAATATCTTAAAAATAATGGCCTGTGTTTTAATGTATCTTCTTCTGTCAGATATGGTTACCAACATATTTTTTTCATTCTAAGTATAAAAGTCTATGCATGGAGAGGCTTCAGACAGAAATTCACAGATTACCTTATTTCGGATGAGAGAAAGATTAGTGAGATATTTTGAATACTACAAAATGTTTTCATTAAATATAAGAAATAGAATATTATCTCTGTAAGAGTGAGTCATTTCCAAAGGAAAGACAGAATTATAGGATGGTTCCCAAAGCAGTCTCCTCTTTGTTTAGTGCAGTGATCACGATTACAACTTGCCTGAAGTTTTCAGAAGAAAAAAACTTTGCCTGAAGAGAGCAAACTGAGCACTTTGAATCCACTAGGAACTAGTCACTGGGGGATAAGCATCTTTGTTTTCAGCTGGAAATAGAGAAAGAAAATATTTCTATCTGCCTTTTTAAACAATTATATGAAGAATAGTTTTCCTTCATTTTGATTCCCTGTGTACTTACAAATTCTGCAGCAGTGTCCTGTGTTCAGATTTCAAATTAAAACAACTGGCTGAGTTAAGACCAGTTACAACATCATTAACTACTCTCAGGGAACACTTCCTTGGTGTCATGATCTTTGCAGTGATGGTGTGAATTCTTCATACATCCCTGACACTCTAATATCTTTATTCATGCACTCCTTAGGTGTTTTGAAAATGGATTTGAAAGGAAGAAAAGTTCTTCAGATACAAACAGGGGTTTTTTTGTCCTGTTAGAGTAAAACATTTTGAAACTGTGTAACAAAGTACTTTTTAACATTGCTGTAGCAACACTGGTGGGGTTTTTTGTTCTTGTGTTTGTTTGTTTGTTTGTTTTTTTAAATGAAATTATGCAGTCACGATTTTAAGAACTTACTGAAATAGCACTTTGTGTTCTACTTACTCTAAAACTTCCTGGAGACAACAATTTTCCTATTGAATTTAAGACAGATTTGTCTTTTGTGAACTAGGACCTCACAGGGTATTTTTACATGATGCTACACTTGCAGAAGGCACATGAAAGGTTTTGTGATGCTCCTGCTGTATTTTTGCCATTTGTCTTGGTAAGGTTTTGGCTGTTTTTGACTTTTTGAGGACCTGCCAGCACCTGTCCCTGTCTGACAGAGCCAGTGCCAGCCCACTAGTGACAGTGGCAGCACCTCTGAGATAACTTGTTTAAGAAGTGGTGGGTGGAGGAGCAGAGCAGGGAGTGAAATCAAACTCTGCAACAGCAGCTGCAGCTGGAGAGAGGAGTGAGACCCTGAGAGCAAAGCAGCCCTGCAGACACGAAGGTCAGTGGAGAAAAAGGGGAGGAGGTGCTCTGGGCACCAGTGCTGAGATTCCCTGCAGCCTGTGGTGCAGACCATGATGAGGCAGCTGTGCTCCAGGGTGGAGAAGATACTCAGCTATAAATGATGCAAAATCTCACACCAAAGCTGTGACCCCATGGAAAGGAGCCCAGCCTGGAGCAGGTATGCAGCATGACTGTGGACCTCACAGGGAACCCATGCTGGAGCAGCCTGTTCTTGAAGGATGGCAAATCATGAGGGACTCACACTGAGTAGCTGGTGAGGAACTGCAGCCTAAGAATCCATGTTGAAAAAGTTCATAGAGAACTGTTTCCCATGGGAAGGACACCACACTGGAGGAAGGGAAGAGACAGGAGGAAGGAGCCATACAGAAGAGTTTTGAACTAACCACAGTCTCCATTTCCAGTGCACCTGTGCTACTCTTGGGCAGAGGTAAAGTGGAGAAAAGCTGAGCCTGAGAAGAAAGGAGGGGTGGGGTGAACGTGTTTTAAGGTTTTTTTTTTGTTTCTTATTATCCTACTCTGACTTGATTGGCAACAAATTAAGTCAGTTTCCCTGGGCTGAGTCTATTTTGCCTGTGACAGTAATTGGTGAGTGATCTCTCTCCATCCTGATCTTAATCCATGAGACTTTCTTTATATTTTCTCTCTCCTGTCCAGCTGAAGAGGGGGAGTGATGGAGCAATTTTGGAGGGCACCAGGTATCCACCGAGAGTTGACCCCCAGCACACCATTACACTGCTGGGAGGTGACCTATAAAATCTGCAGTGTAGACATAGCCACAAGGTCTGAATCAGAGGTGGAGCCATCTGCACAATCAAAGGCTAAACTGAGGGCTATGTTTATAAAGCTCAGTATTTTAACGATGGAACCAGTTTGCCTGTACTACTTTGCCCATGTCACATACAAACTAATTAGTTTTCAACAGGTTCCTAATTCTGCCTGCAGGATCTTCTCCCACCTGCACAGTCTAAACATGCCCAAACAGATTGAAAGATGTTAGGCACACAACAACCAACAAGGACTACTTTGATTTCTATGTTGCCCAAAGTGATATCTATATTATATTGAAATCAAAAAAGATTTTACATCCGTTGTCAAAAGAATCTGGTCCATTTTCTCATTCTTGCCACATAGAAAATCCTGAAATTTAAAAGCTCAGTATTACATCTGGATCTGGATAGGGCATGTTGCTGTACAAGGTGAACACAAAGTAAATAGATTTCTAGTGGAAAGATTAAGACCTAAAGTTTCTGAAACTTCTTCCTCTCCCCAGGCCTGCTATGACAGGCTGGATTTCTGCATCTGTACAACAGTCTGGATCAGGAACTTACGCAGCTGAAAAGGTGCCAAAGAAAAGAAAAAAAGTTGAGTTTTCATTTATCTAGATAGCTGCTAGCACCAGGCCATAGACAGTAGCAGGATGTGCAGCCAAAGCAGGAAAATAACAGAGAGATCATTACCTTTAACGGCAGCCAGTTATTTTGTTGGTTTAGGGAAATTGTAAAACCACACTCCCTGGTCATCACAGAGAAAAGAAACCCGAATTGGAAATATGCAGCAGCTAAAACCCCAAATATAGTTTAAAATCTGTACAGATGAGTACAGACTTTGGACCTGTAGACATGGCTGTTGGAAAAATTTTAAACAAAACCTCACTTTGCAAGGAGAATAAAGGATGATATTTGGCTTTGAAGCACATGATAAGTTAAATGCCTTTTTGTTGGGCAATGGTAACTGAATTCTATGAAACCAGAGAAAATGGTACTCCATATAAAAAGTGAAATATAAGAAAAAAATTCTATTTTAAGGCAAGTGCAAAAAAGATCATGTGGCTAACCTCATTAGAGATGAGGTTAGAAAAAGAAACAGTGTTATGATTTTGAAGGACCAAATAACTATTGAGAGAGCAGATCAGGAGACGGTTCTGGGACAAGAAGTTCAGAGACGTCATGGATCAGGTGAGGCGGGTGAACACAATGAATTTCTGACAGAACAGTAAGAGACTGTCAGGGGCAGGAAGTCAGAGTCTGTAATGAAGCTATGCAAGAGTTCACAGCTCACTCTCTAACTGAGCATCCAATCTGAAAAGAAGCAATATCTGAAGAAGACAGGTGCCAAGTTTAACCCCAGTGGGCAGCTGAGTCCCAAGCTGCTGCTTGAGAGGACGAGGGAGAGACTTGGAAGAGTAAAAGTGAGAAAAGTCATGGCTGGAGACAAAAACAGTTTAATAGGTAAAGCAAAAGCTGTGCACACAAACAAATCAAAAGCAGGAATTCATTCACCACTTGCCATGTAGGCAGATATTCAGTCATCCCCAGGAAAGCAGGGCCCCATCACATTTGGCAATGACTTGGAAATATCAAATACTGTAACTTCCTCTTGCTCCCTCTTTCTCTCTCAATTCTTACTAACCAGGATAATCAAACAAGAAATAAAATTTGTAAGTTTAGAAACATCAGCCAAGCATGTTCACTGCACATATTTGTGCTCAGATGAGCTCTGTCAATGGAAAAGGCTGTATAATTGTGGCACTTTTGCATCAGACACTGGAGGCAAAAACAGTTCACAGCAAAACAGAAAGTATGGTAAAGAAGGCAAATAAAATACAATGATGAGTTTACCCTAATGTAGCAATACCATCAGAATTTAAATAAATTAATTATGTTCTTTGCACTTTCCCCTTCTGGTATCTCTAGTCGCAAAATCATGCTGTAAATGAACATCACTGTGGGTTGATCAACCAACAAGGTATACACTGCTGCTTTTGGTTTCCTAAATTCAAAGATCTCAGCATTATCCCATATTCAAAACAAACACGATCATTTATCCTGTGCCTTGAGTTTGATTAGGAATCAACACCTAAATCTTAGTCCTATTCTTCATTAAAAATTGCCTCTTCTTGCTAACTGTTTTCTTGGGTTTACAGTGGGTTATAAAATTTTAATATAAATACTAGTAAGCAGTAAATAATAATATGGATGATAAACATAACTGCAGTCAAATAATTTTTTATCTAAGAAATTGTTTTTATCAATGAAATCAGATTTTTTCATGAGCAGAGTTAGGACAGATAGCTTGAATGGCCAACTGTACGAAGTCTAGAATATATATAGTACTGAGAATACATCTTAATATCAAGTTTAACTCCCAGTAGTTAGCAAGTTATTTATGCTGTTCTTTTTGCTTTAAGGTGGTTGTTATCGCAAATGAAAGCTACAAAAAGTTGAGCTCATTAGGAAAAGTCAAGGGCAGGCAAGGAAGAATGTACACATGTATATTTCATTAAGCCAATAAAAATGATATATAAACCACTGCAATGTCAGAAACAATTTAAAGCTTCTCAGGGTTGAACTACACTGAAAATTTCATGAGCATCGATCAGCATTATTTTGTGGCACAATCTATAGACATGTTACAATTGATTTATTTTCCTTTCCCTAGTTTGATAGACTTCTGTGTAACCCCTGTGAAATAAATGCTATTGAATATTTCACAAGAAGGAAGACTTGTTTTTCTATCCATCTACACTTCCTTTTAGACCAAGTAATTATTGTTTACTTAGGGACATCAGCAGCTGATGAAAAGGTGAGACACTTTTTATTCATTCATAGGAAAGTCACTGTAGTTTTAGAAGTGTTTCAGGATTTTTGACTTCAAAATACAGACCATAAGGAGGGGCATATTTATTTTGATTTATGTTTGTGGCATTTCACACACTATCAAAAAATATTGTGCAGCAAAGAACCACACACAAGAACAATGAGTCACTATTGTTTTTTCAGTTGGCAGGTTTCAGAAGAATAGACCTTAAAGTTAACAGTCATTACTTGTCACTGTCAAAAAAACTTTGTAAAAGTTCTGAAGAACTAGGAAGTGAAGGAATGAGTTGTTGATGTTAGAATTTATTGCTGGATAATATAAAAATTATGTTATGACATGTTTGCATCTCACTTTATTAATTATATGAATATATACATTTTAAAACCATATTCTATATTTGTGTGCTTTTTTTCCTTGGAATTGTTTGTAAGAGACAAATTCTTAACTAAAAAGTGCTTCTAAGTTTATCTCCCTCTTGGATAGTTTTCCCATCCTTATCATAGCACCTGCACAAGCTTCTAGTTCTTTGATCACAGATTCGAGGCAATCTCTAGTCCTCTAGGTGAGGTATCTAATGTACAAGCTGCCAGCACAGGAGACTGCAACAACACAGCATGACAGGAGAATTAAAATGTAGGAAAAGCAGCGTGGGTGCCCCAGCGTGTAAAGAGGAACTCCACAGGCTGTCATATCTTATTATGATCTGAGGTCGGCGTGGTGCAGCGCTGGAAAACACAGCTCTGTTTTTTATGTCCGTCTTGGAGTATGACTGGCTCATTCCACACCTCTGTATGGACACAGTAGTCCTGTTGCTAAATTTCAGGTTTTGGGTGTAAGACATAAGCACTACTAGACCTTCTGCTAGTTTATATCTGTGTATTGGCTTTAATCAGTGAGTTTAAATATTAATTACTAGCCAGATGCTGATGCTAGTAGAGTTCCAGATGCTGCTGCCATGTGCCAGTCTCCATCACACAACTTAAAATCTTACTGATCTCAGTAATTTGTGGACAATGGTGGTAAAATTAGGCTTTGGTTTGTTTATGTTACCAACACAGAACATCCCCACTTTGAAGTCATAACTAAGAAGGTGTTTTGGAGGCCACTGAAAAGTTGCTACAAAAGAAACTTTGCATAAACAGGAAGCTGGAAGACCTCATCCAGGTAGTGATGGCTATAAAAATTATAATCTTAATATTATTACTGCACTATGCTTATTGTTTGAGGAAAATGATTTTTTTGTATGAACTGAGCAGTCTCTGATACTTTATGTATCTCTGACAAAATATAGGATCATATTCCAAGGTAGTACAAGCATCAAAATTAACAGTATGCGGTTAACGACAAGGCCAAAAATTAATCATTATGGTTTCAAAAAGAACAATAAAACAAGGGACATACATGTATTCCTTGCAACACAAAAAAAATACTGTGATTTTTTTTTAAAGGGAGTTACATGAAGGACTCAGCCCAGCTCCTGAAGATGGCCTTTGTGTCATTGCAAATGACAAGGATCTTGACAAGGTCTTTGATATGTACAAAATAGGAGGGATCCTGCCCTTTTATTGCTCTGCTAAACATGAGACTTCTGAAGACACAGAAATTCTAAGAATAAGAAAAACAGATAACTTAAAATGATTTCTTCAAAATCACCCCAAAATGGAATGTTTTGAGACATTTCTTCTGTAGAATACACAGTGGGCGCAGATAGGTGAGGACAGGAAGGAGACCTTGACAGGCATCTGATGTTTGCATTGCAGCATCATTCTTTGTTCTTCATCTTTCTCACACAGTCAGCTCTGAAGCAAGAGGATATTTAATACCCCCTAGAGGACTTCTAGTGTGCTTAAAATTCAGCACATGCTCAGCTCATGCCCTCATCTGGATTGCACCATTGCAAATCTTTCATATTAATTAACATTGAAATATCCCTCTTAAATAGAAGGCATATATTTAACTCTCAGCAAACCACATATGTCAGTCAGTAGGTAAGACAGCTTCACAGGAAACCAGACAGAAACTTAGCCCACACTGAGTCAAGATAGAGTTTGCACTCTGCCTTGAAGTGTCAATATAAATTTTTAAATTGTTGCTATATCAAGTGCCTGCTAAGTTTCTGTCATAATGCCAGGATAAATTCTGAATCAGACCTCACAGACGACTTACAAATCCTCTTTGCATAGCACCTTAAAGAGATACTATTTTGGGAGAGGTTAATACCATGAAAACTTCTTATCCAGTTAGTTCCATGCAGAATGAAGCTTTGTAATGGAACTTAGCCACTTCCTGAACCCTACTTGGCTCCATAGTGTGTACTTCAGAGCCATCCAGTGTTAGACACGAGGTCATTTACCTAAAAAAGTAATCTGATGCTTTAATACTTCAGTTCCTAATTTATCTCTCCCAGTTTATAGCACATATGTTCAATACACAATAATTAAAAAACTTGTAGAAGCATTTGTTTTTAAATTCAATTGCAAAATTGAAAGTGATAAACATAGAAAAGGAAGAGGATCACAATGATCTGAGAAATTCTGTGCCCTGAAAAAATAAAAGATAATTTGAGTCCTATTTCTCTTAGTGGCAGCTCATATCAGTTGCAAGCAACATGCTCCCTGTTTGTTCATTTTTTGGAGGACAAGTCTGTATTATCTGGAGGGAATGGCTGTGTCCATATTAGAAGGCTGAGAACTTAGTCTATGGCCACTTTTTCCTACAGAAAGCCCCACTAAAAACTTCCTCTGAAGGAGAGAATTTTATTGGAAAAATATTTAAAGAATTATCACTGCTTATTTTCTCTTTGAACTGACACACTGTCGAATCTCTTCCATGAGGAAGGGACCATCATTTTGCTGTCTTTAAAGATCATGTTCTTCAGTGAGTGTTGAACTGATGTACTACATTTTTTTGCGAGCTCTAGCTCAGACTAACACTTCACAGGCATTCTTATCAAATATAGATTGCTTCTAAAATAATAAATGAATGCAACAATAGCCACAACAATGACATACAAACATTCATTAACTTACAGCCATGAAATCATAACTGTGAAGGCTTGGAAAATCATATTGGAAGCAGAGCATGAGCCAAGAGAGAGCAAGGAATCAAAGAAGAGCTAAGAGAGAAGCAGCCTGATGGGCTGAAGCAGGAAGTGAAACCTGCTCTGCAGGAAAAGCAAGAGAAAGTGTCTCAGCCCAGGCTGAGCTATACCCCAGGAATTCTTGCCTCCATTCCTGTCTCCTGTTGGCTTTCCTGGGCTGATGCTGGGCGTGAGTCAACACTTCAGTTGCCTGATGACTGCAGGCTGTCACTCAGTGCATGGCTGTCAGCAGCCTGCTCACACAGCTCCTGGATCCAGGTGCTGGAAGAGACTGTGCTCCTGGAGAAAGCACATTCCAGGGCCCAGGGAGCCAATGGGTGAGCCCCAGCTCATACAGTATCTGTGTCAGAACATCAAACTGTCCTGGTCTAAACACACCAGTTCTCCACAGCTAGATCCCTGCCAGCTAGCAGCCTCACAGGCTTCTTAGGCCTGGGTAAAAATGCATGAAAATAGAGAAATGGACAAGACAAATTCCTGTCTTGCGCCAGATGCTCACAGGTTGGCAGTATGGAGAACACAAAATTGTACTCCCCAAATCAGAAAATTTCTGATATATGTGATATTCTGCTAGTACAACTGATTTCCTTTTTCATGTATTATTTTTCTTCAAAAGATAAAAATTCTAATTTCAAAAACAAGCTCAGAATCAGCAGCTTCACTACATGAACATCTCAAATTAAATTTAATAGACATAGTGATTTACATAAACAAGCATTCAACCAGCCATTCACCCAAGCTTTTCTAGAAGGTCAACATTATTCTCCAATTTGCATTCTTAAAAGGTAGATCATAAAAAAATCAATATTTTTAGTATAAAATAATTACACTTTCAACTGACACCTTCAAACCTTGATTTTCACATGGATAAGCTATAGTTAGAGCTCCTGTTGGCTACAGTTATTTCTGATGTGTGGTTATCAATAGAAGAAAAAAATGCTTATAGAATAACAGCTAATCCCTTGAAAAAAAAGCAGTTTCTAATGCAGAGTTGTAGCTAAGAGGGTAAATGTAGTCTGTGCATGTATAACTAGAGAAAGATCAAAGAGAATAAGGAAATAGTACTTTTTCAATAATTATCATCACATACTGAGGTTATTACTTGACAGATATTTTTAAAAGTTTTTCTGCAGAATAAGCAATGTGCAAAGATACATCAAAGATGCATTGTAAGGCTTGAGGTCCACTGATGCCCTTTTTCCTCACATGTACACCATGACTTCTAAGTTCTGTCTAGCTCAAAGCCTTCATTACCAGTGTGGAGGGATTTTTTTTTTTGACACTCATAAATACCAGCTTTGAAACTGAATCTAGAAAATTTCAGTGGGAAGTCTTGAACTGTGAGAATTCTTGATCATAGAGCTACTCTGGTGGGTTTTCTATCACGTAATTTCTTCAGCCCAGGTTGAGTACTGGTTTTAAATACAAATTTAAGTGTTTTATGCTAAAAGTTCTGTTTTCCTACACAACAAGCAATCACGAAAGAAATCTGTCATCCCTCAAAATCAAGGATTTGTTGAATTAGAGATAGTGTTGAGTGATTCCTTTACCAAGGGAGATTTCCTATACCAGAAAAATGTCAAATCTGCAACAGGTTCAATAGGTCAGAGTCACTTAAACCTCTACTTTATACTGTCTGATAGAGATTTCCAAATAGGCTCTTAATCTCATAAGCTTATTCTTTCACAAAGACAGGAGCCTTACATTTCCCCAACCTGTTAAACATGCTGTAAAGTAACTCTCACAGAATGCTGGACTCATATGTAGCTGAGCAAGATGTGAATACTTCTTCACTTATATCAGAAAGCTTGCTATCTTCACCTAAAAACCAAGATACTCAGTAAATATCCTCAAAGAACTTTGCATACCTGGCTCTGGACCCATTTGGAGTTATATTCCCTTCAAATACTAGTTACATATCAATTTTAAATCACATAAAGCAATCCAATGGTGATGCACAAACTGTGTACAATGGCACACAACTATGGAAATTAGCTTTTGTTTTCCTTGTTCCGATGTTTAGCTTGGAGTGTAGCAAGATATTAAGTCAGTTGTAGAAGCAAAACAGAAAAGAGAAATAACCTAGCTGAAGGTATGACAGAATCAAAATTCAGACCTTCCTTCCTCCATAGCTTTTCTGCAATCCTGAAGACAAAAGCTAAAAACTTAACACAGCCAGCAACACAAATTAATTAATTTCTAAGTATGTGATTATAGCACAAGCCAAGAAGTGTCCCCAGCTCTCTCAATCACTTACTATGCTACGAGATGTTTCAAATAGTTACACACTGCAAATTCTCAAATCACAAATTTGAGGAAACCTCACAAATAGATCCTTACTCTATGAATGGGAACATGGACACTACAGAGAAAAAATAATTGCTCACTGAAGTTTCTCTCTTTCAAGAATACAAAAAATGAGATATTACATAGTGGCTATATGAATACTTTGAGACATTTTAAATCTCTCCCTGAACTCCTCCTGTTAGGCCTTACACTTACACTTCAGTCTCATTTAGAATACCTAGCCTTGGAATTTGCAAACCATTCAGACAATGAGGAAGTCCAGAGGCACATGGGGAGATATACACAGTGCCTTCTCTAACAAAGAATCATCCTACAGAAGAAAATGGATCTCATTTGTATGAAATCTACATTTAGGAAGACTTGTATCTTTATTCCTGTCAAGGTAAATTAGGATTTGTGTGGGTTAAACAGATGGCACTATAGAAACGTACTGTGAGAAGTGACTATTGCCAGATACTTTGACTTTAATTTTTACATTTTAGAGTACAAAATCATAGAATGGTTTGGGTTGGAAGGGAACTTAAAGATCATCATTCCAACCTCCTGCTATGTGCAGGGACACCTTCCACAGGTTGCTCAGAGGCCCATCCAGCCTGGCCTTGAACAATTCCAGGGATGTGGAATTGTGTTCATCCACAACTTCCCGGGTAACCTGTGCCAGTGCCTCACCATCCTCACAGTAAGGAACTTCCTCCTAGTATCTAACCTTTACACATTCTCCTTCAGCTTTAAGCCATTCCCCCTTGTCCTACTACTACAACATAGCCTTTCTCTCCAGCCTCCTTGTTGGCCCCCTTTAGGCACTGGAAGGCTGCTCTAAGGTTTCCCCAGAGCCGCCTCTTCTCCACATCGAATCATCCCAACTCTCTTGGTCTTTCTTCACAGGAAAGGTGCTCCAGCCCCCAGATTATCTTTGCAGCTCTCAGTTATGCCCCTGTCCCCTCAGCAGGCTTAGGGAAATGTTGTTTAATTCACTCTGGGCAATGTGGCAAATTTTAAAATACCAACAAAGTAAGTAAGGCACTTCACAAACTTGAACTTAGCAAACTTACAATTAGCCAACTTCAACCTATCCAGACACAACAAGGCACTTCCTAAGGCATTGACTGGAATTTTTTAGTCTGGTTTACAATATGTTTTGAGAAAAAATAGGAGAAGAAAGAGGGAAAGAAAGAAAAGGAAAGGATAATGGTAGAAAAACATCACCACCTGTGGATCCATCAATGAAACTTCAGTGTTGCAATTTTGATGTCCATTGGTCAAAATGATGGCCACAGTCTTTATTGATCTACGGTAGGGGAAGACCACAAAACACAAACTTCAGCGGGTTAATATATACTCAAGTTCAGGTGGAACACCCAGGTACTTTCCCTGGGGTGGGGACTTTCACACTGTCTGATGCAACGCTGTGAATCATGCCGTAAAACTGTGGATTATGCCTATTCCTCTGCTGGAAGGCCCCAGAAATGACTCTGGGGACATTCTGGGCGTCTCTGATAGTTTATGACACCTTCTCTCACATCAGTATAATAGAGTCATTTACACTCTATCAGAAGGGATGATTAATGTGAATGTCCCAGTAGCTTTTCCTGGCTAGAGTGGGGAGAGGACTTTTACACCTGAGCCAGTTTTGTAAGGGATGACAGTTCTAGAATTAAAAGCATTATCCCACCTTGCAGGATTTGCTTATCAGCCTCTTCCCTTATCTAGCTCAAATCCCAGCTTCTTGCTAAGCAAAGGTTGATTTGTCATGGTCATCTGGTGCTCACACCCCCTGCACACAGGTTGTTTCTTGAGCATTGACAGCAAAACATCCAGATTTTTTGAGACATTAACCATTAATGTTTCAGTCTCTCACACCCTCCTGTGGACCTGCTAGCGCACAATAAAGATTTTTGGAAGGGCTAAACATTTAAACAACTGTGAACCACCGTACAATTTTGTGTATTTCATATTTAATGAACGTGCGCATAAACACACACACACACACACACACACACACACACACACTCACGTGTTTCTATATAGATACATATATAGATACATATATATATGTTTCTATATACCTACAAATTTTTTATATATGTATGAATATAAAAGGTGCATTATTTCAGGGCCTCACCCTTGTTTAACAGTACGTAAGGACCGTAAACAGCCCATTAATTTCACATGCACAGACGTCAGCTGCTGCTGCCCGAGGGACAGGCCGGCCTGACACAGCATCTGGCGGGCGGCAGGGACCAAAGCACTGAGCCCATTTTTTGGAAAAGTTTGCCATCTAGAGGCCATATCAGGCAGCACCGGGAGAGGAAACCACCTTAACAATACAAAAAACAGATTAAGTGGATTTTCTGGATGTCTGTAGGCATATTTAGTTCAAAAGAGGACTGCCTTTAATATATTTAATGTTTAGCTTTGTTAGCAGTAACATCTGAAAGTGTTGAGCTGATGCTTTTCCCCAAATCAGAATCAGTTCTTCACTCAGTGTAATGAGCTTGGTTATAGTGAAAGGGAATTTAAAAAATATTCATAAAATATAACCAAAATAATTAATCTTAATCTTTTTACTGAAATAAAGATCTTTTCAGAGACCATCTCCTGCTCTGCTGGTTCAAGAAAGATCAAATAAGTAGTAAAAACAAGTATGTTCATCACAGACAGAACTCAACAATTGTGTCAGAAAAAGGCAAAAATTTATTTTCTTTGAAGTATCATCCTTTTTGTTGTCCTTACAAATATCTATCAATCTATATGAATTTTTATCTCTGAAAAAGGTTGACTGGTATTGCTGGCTGAGGGTATATGTACAAATCACAAACAGGGTGGGACTGCTGTGGAACGTGCCTTGGGCTGTTTTAGTTTTCAGCATCAGTCTCATTACATGGTTATGAGAACGGGAAGATGCCATCAGCTCACATCCCAGGCAGCAGACCCAGAACTTAATGTTACAACTTACTTTATAAGTTTCTTGACCAATCACACAAAGCAAAAGCACATTGACAGTAGTTCTATCCAACCACTGTAAGCACACATACCTTTGGTTAAAACAATGCCTGCTTATTTCGAATACAATACCTGCTTGTAAACCTTAAACCACAATGCACAGAGCTCCATTATTAAGCTTAAAACTTCCTAATATCTTGCTAGATAAACTTTTCTGTAGCTTAGGCAGCTATTCTAGACAAGTGTTAATACACAGACCATTGTTCTATTTGTCCTTGCTTTTCTACTTTTTAAATATTTTTTTCTGCTGATCTATCTCATGGCTGCTGCTTAGCTCCAGTCACAGTTCTGCTGTCTCTGAGGCCTGCCTTTTGCAGCTTTCCCCAAACCCTCTGATTTTGTGGATTCCCACAGACCAGTATTTCCATTTTCATTTGTTTATGTCAAATTAGAGAAGAAAATAATTTTGGAATGAAACTAACATCTTAATCTTTTAAAGGAGTTTTAATGGTATTTGGCAAACTTTCCAGCAAAGTATTAAGAAAGACAGCAATGTTATAGTTTCAGGAGCATTTGTGCATAAATCTGTCTCCCTTGGTTTTAAGGATTTCATTTTGTTCTCTCTTTTCAGATGAAGTAGATAGTAATTTGGTTATGCAGTGTTCTTGCTTACTCTGGCATCAAGAGAAGATGTCTTTTTGTACCCAGTTGCCCAGGAGATACAGAAAATTTCAAGGGCAGTAAAGTAAGATATTTGAGAAAAAGACAGTAGTCTGGAAAATTCCCTCTATTTGAGGCATATTTTCTACATGAATTAGCTGATGCTCCCTGCATTTTCACTATGACAAAAGATCAAGTGTTAAAGATCAGCACCAAGATCAGACTTGCACCGATGGGTGTTTGGCAATGTGGAAATTAAGACAGTGGGGAAAATTTTCAGAGATCTTTGACCTCCTGAAGCTCTTTTCACTAAACTGCAATAGACATTTTGATGAAATTATGTTCAAATACATCTTGCTGGAATTACTGAACAAAATTAGAGCACGGTTTCCACATGTCTTGATGGATTTATCTTCCTTAATTTTTGTTGTCATTATTTTATTGGCATTGGAGTCTATGTAAATGTTTAGCTCATGTAAAACCTGAGGCAAACAGTTCCAACAGCTCTGTTTCATTCCCATGTGGGTGGCATCCTTTTGCTTACTTGAATGTATCACCAAACAATTTCATATGATGGCCCTTATTTCTTCCATTGATCAACCATTCCTAAAGCTGTGGCAGTTTTTTATACAGGGATCGTTCCCAGTCTTAATTTACAGGTGTAGGTGGGGTATGTTTTCATGATTTTCTGTAATTCCAATAAAAATTCTCTCAAGCCCCTGTGTTCACCAGGCTCAACTGAGCAGAAGTTTAGAGATGTCTTCCTTTCATCAGAGACACCAAATAGCAAACTCCATAAATTAGAAGATACATGATTACATCCTAGGAAAACACCGGACTGACATGCAGAAAACCTCTGTTTCATGCTTCATTTAAGTGAACTTAGTCCAAATAGATCTTTATTATGATTCCCCACACAATATGGGTCAAATAATGATATCTGTTGTAAAACAACTTGACATCCATAAATGAGACATATATATCAGCTGAACATTATTAACACATGAACTCAGAAACTTGTGTCTTTTTTTTTTGTCAGGTAGGTTCGTCCAGAGGAATTCAAGCTCTAAGATCAAAAATCTGAAGAAGCAGCAATTATTCGTCAGTAGTTCCAGAGAAATCTTGGTGGAAATAACTGGCTAAAATTGTACACTACTTCCCCAAGGCAAGTAAGAGCTTGTAGCTACTTGCTAGCTGAGAAAGAACTGGATCTACTAGTGAAAAAAACCGTAATAGAAAAAACTTTATTTTATTGAATTTTTAAAATACATTGCACACATTTTGCTCCAGTATGCTCAGAGGTAAGTACAGTTTTTCCTGTATTACTCCACACAGAATATTTTTATTCTACAATGATTCATTTTTTCTAACATAAAAGCATATAGTTTTATGTACCATATATCATAAAATTGGGCTTTACAAAGAAGCTAAAATGAATTAGTTCCTTTGTAAATCCTACTTCTACTGTTCTGATTAGTACAAGCAGATGTTACTTGGCTGCTTTTTGTCCTTTCAAAATTGTACAGATGTGTATTAGTCATAACAAAGACATCCTCTCTCTACAGAACCTGCACAGTGTTCACTGCCAATGCATTTAAAGGAAAATAATTTTGAGCTTTGCATTGATTTGCAGCAATTCTTCTCTTCAGGAATCAAATACCACACTGCTTTCTAATAGGAATTTAATTAATTCCTCTTGTTCAACAATTAATTAGTCCATGGTTTCTGTGTATGTATTGAACATGCATATTGACAGTTCTTTATGAGAAGAGGAAAGACATGAGGAAACAGTACACAATTTAGTCACACTTTGCAAATATAAATCTTAGCAATATCATACAGTGTGCTTCATGAGGGAACTGTACTCTTCTACCAATTTCTTCTTCTTATTTAATTTTTCCAGTACAGCATCCATTAAGTATGAGGCAAAAGGAAACTGACAAAAAACAGAGTTAGAAAAATTATCATTAAACTTTATTTTCTTCTTGTGAAATACATTTTTTTAATATCTTTAAACTATCAGATTTCACTTAGTTCTAACAACTACCACACACACATTTCTGATCTTTAAAGTTCATCTGCCTGGTTAGTGTCTGAAAATTTGCTCTCTATCATAAAAATGATAAAAGAGCAGTGTAAAATGAAAAAAGATAAACTCCTTATTGAACAATTCATGCTTTACTGACCATGTTAATGATGTAAACTGCAGTACCAGCATCTCTGTCATTTATCTTCAATCAGCTGATCAATAAAAGGTTACAGTCACCTCTAGGGCATGCAGAAATGGTAGTGTATGAGTGTAAGTTCACTACTCTCAGGAGGATGAGACAGAACTACCAGTATAATTCTCAATGCTATAGCAAATTGCCTTAGACTCACACACAAAACCTTGCAAATAATTAAACAAACAACAACAAAAAACCCCAAAAAAACAAGAACAAAACCCCAAAACAAAACAAACAAAACCACAAAAAAATATCTCAAAGCTAAGTAAAATCCCAAACCTCCAACTGCATTAATTGGAATATGACCCACATGTCTGCTTCTCTAAAACATGATACCAAAAAATTGTAGTGACATATCTACAGAGAAAAACTAAAACCTCCTTTAACCTCTCTGCTATAAAAGATGCACTTGCACAAGCAATGCCTTCAAAGGAGATTTGGTATATTTTTCAGTGTCATCACTTTAACACTTAAAGAGGTTTTCTTTCAAAGTCTTGGTATATCAGTGCACTGTTTGCTGGGAAGTATTTTTAGAGGTGGTACAGAAGAGTGGTTGTGGCAGCTCCATCCTGAGTGGCCAGTGCTGTGCCAGAGGAGAACAGGAAGGTTTCCCTACACTGTTGAAAAGTCTCTGTCAGCTTCACAGAACTCTGTCAGCTTACTGAACACATGGTGAGACAGTGCTAAGTGAGGGGTCAGTACTACACCAAAAGTAACAGCTCATTCAGGAGGAGAGGTATTTTTACATTATAAAGCCACCAGAAATGAATAAGGTAAAATATAGTAGCTGGTGGAACAAGCTGCTGGCCAATCATCATTTTCTGCTTCTCACAACTTTAGTTCAAAACAACACTTTTCCATCTAGAACTCCTGTCTAGTTCCACACTTCAGTATTGCTGCTCTAGTTTCATTTTTTCACTTCTCTATGCCATCTGAAAGAGAAAATTGTATGGTCCTTACTCCAGATAGAGTAGTGCTTGTTTCCTAAATAGGCATGAATTAAAAATTATAAAAGAAACAAAAAAAAACCCAGATATACAGCACATCAAATACAAAATGTAATATTTGAACTGATATACAGACACAAATCTATATACTGATACTTATAATTGCTAACAAGTCAGAAAAAACATCTAAAAAAGGAAAATCTTGTTAATAGAAGGCATGTACTGTGAAGTGATAAAATGGCATCCTAAGTGCTGCTCAACAGTCACCTTATAGTTATAGAGAAAGGACAACAATATGTATTATTTCCTTTTTCTACAGGGAAGGGGATTTTCAAGGGCTAGTGCTTGCTGGCCAGACATGTCTCCATCTGTCCTAAATAACTTATGCGTGTAGTAAGAAATTTCTAGAAGACATCTACACCTGTCATCTTTCTCCTGTGTGCTATTGTGATGAATTTTTGGGGAATAGAGGGCTTAAATTCACTGAGCACAAATCTATTCAGCTTAATATAAAACATAATCTTCTCTGAAATTCTGTGACACTTGCTACTATGCTTTAAAAACATTGACTCCAGCATCCTGTTCACTCTAATTTCTCTCCCTTTTTTTCTAGGTATGTTTATGACAAGAACACTGTGTCATTATCTCAAAGTCTCTAATTCTTCTTCCCTACCTTGACTACATCCATTTCTGATACATTTCACCTCCTTAATGCCATGCCTGAGATGAATGGCTTTTTATTGATGTCTCTGGCTTGTATCATTCTGAGTACATTTCACTTGCTGCTCACTACTCTCTGTGGCTCCCATGTCATAGCAAAGTGATCTTTCAAGAACTCTTGCCATTCAAGTGATTCATTTAAATCAAGAGGATTTGAAAGTGGAACATTATGTCATTCTTTCAACATTTGTTGGTTTCAGAGAAAGTGCTGTATGTTTCTCTCTGGTTTTCTTTTCTTGCAGACACCCAGAACTGGATGATCTCTACAGTCTTAATCTTTAATAGAAGCTTGTCAGATTTACTTTTAATGATGACTCTGTAACTATCCTGGGAAACCTCCCTTTGCACTTCTCCCCAGATCTTCATAACCACTGAAGTAATCTCTACTCTAAAGCATTCATCCCAGCTTCAAAACCTGCCATATATGCTTGGGGAAGGCTTTGCAAGTTCAGGGAGGGCTAGGCGCACACCTAAGGAGTGAAAGCTTGTTTTTACCACTGATCAGGAGATATTTTAGTACAGAATGATACTTCTTTCAGATTTTTTACAATTATCTGTGCCACAACCCAGTTGACATTAATTGTGGTGATCCTCAATCAGTACATTATGGTAGGCTTTAACAGAAGTGGTATTTAATTGATCTGTATGATTTCACAACATCTGAATGTGCAAACTACACCGGGAATAAAAGATTTTTATTTATTTGACTTCCCAGATTGACAAATTTCTTCTTTATAGTAGGAACACATATGAGTGAAAGGCACATTTCTTACACAACCTATCAGCCAGATATCTGGGTGTATGGATAAATGAAAGGTAATGTGATCCTAAAGAGTCAGAAATAGTGACAGTTAATTCTCCCTCTCTCATCTATTTATTCCAATCCTAAATTTGCTTCTTGTGGAGATCCCTTCTGTAGAAAAACAAACTAGTAATATTTAGTGACCTTAAACCACATGACTGAGTCTCTGTCAGCACAAGTGCATAAATATGCACCAGTCTGCCAGTGGAAAGTATTATAATGAATGCAAGGCAATGTTTTTGTTCTAATGAGAGACAGCATCTCTATTTGCAGAGTGTAGCCTTACTTCGGCTTCTGTTTCAGAAACTCTAAAATGTGTTAGCATAAATATAAAAGTATTTAGGTTTTGGAATATACAAATTAGTGGTTACAACTATTTTACACCTTCCCATATGTATCATCAGTACAATACATTTTTCCCAACAAAGTACTATTCAAACACACTGCAGAGCTGTCTTAGATTGAATTAAGTGAACAACAAAAAATAATAAGAAATAAAACTAGGCACTAGAACTAATAACTAAAACATCCTAAAATCACTAAAAAATAAAGTCAAAATTAAAAAAAAAAAAAGAGAGAGAGAAATGCTTCACTTTATTGTTGTTGTCTTACTCTTTGCTCTTATTCTGCTTCATGGTGGCTGCATATTCATCATTATATAAATACATATGTGCCTTTTATCCTGAGTGACCAAGCCAATTTCTCCTTGTTTTCAGTTTAGGATGAGTGATATAATAGAGGTGTTTTGGTTTGGGTTTTTTTTCATCTGATAAAACATAGATTTATGCTATAATGCATTGTCAGTGCACAGGACTAGGCTCTTATTCTCATAATGAGAAGAAAATCATGACCAGGTATCGCTGTTAATGGTGCCCAGAATGTGGTTCAGACTGCTGCTTTTTGAGGTGCAGGTACTTGAAACGCCTGGTGATGGTGTCAGTGGTGATTGTGCACAGGTGTCTGTACATGGGTGAATCCTCATTTCTGGGTGTGAGCTGTTGAACGGCACACACAGACTGCAGAGAGACTAATGAAGGCAGAGCAGGCGAGTTACAAGCCAAGAAATTTGGAAGGAAACAACTGTGGCCATTAGTGGCTATTCCCAGATGACAGCAAGAGCAATATGCCCTTAAAACCCAGTGCAAATCTTAAAAAGGTATTGGGGAAAATCCTTACTGATCATTAGTAAATATGTTGTTCTAAACCCTATTCTAGAGATGTGTTTCACAAAGAGTGCCCACAGAATAAAGGAAAAGGGAGCCTTTCTAGAGGTTTTCACTATTGGAATATGACTTTCAGGCCCATAATGAAGTCATGTGAGGAAAGATTTTATTAGGCAGCTTTGTTAGTGTGAGATGTCATATCCCAAGGAGCACATGAAGAGGGAGGAAAGGCAAGTGCTGCACTAAAAACTTAGGCAGATGATTTGTATTTTATTAAAAAATAATTCTTGGACACTTCAGGCAGTAATGTGGATTACTGGGCTACCATACTGTACTCACACACAAAATTATTAACAGATTTTTCTGAGACCATGTGCCTTACAATAAGTCACAGTAAATGAAAGCCAAGGGTAGTATAAGAAATCACGTTTAAGTTACATGAGAAGAAGTCATCCTCTTGGCTTAGCCATAAGTTTCCTATGATGGGAAAAAGCTAGAAAGATTGCTTTTGTTTGAGTTTTAGGGGGAGTGTTTATGATTATAAGAAGAGAGTGCTACTATAAAGAGCCTGGCTCAATTAATAAGACATACACACTCAGATGTGAGGGATAAAATGGGTAAAAGCCTCATCAGTTGCCTTGCAGGATGTAAATACACATACATGTTGAGATAACCATACTTATTCCCCCCTAAATAATATAAACTAAAAGCTTAAACATCTATAACTTGGGACTCCTCCCAAGTCCAACCAGTTATGTATAATTAGTCTGATGCCTCTACACATGTCCAGGTATCAGGTATTTTTGTGCAGTCATGTGAAAACTCTCCGCATACAGGTTCTTCACAGGCCAGAGAACCTTTTTCTTTTATCCCAGTTCCAGTTATTGAAATTATTTGTTTTTATTCTTTCATTCTTTAGTGAGAACAATCTAGAGTGTTACTGTATAAATACAGAGACAACAGAAAAAAAAAACTTCTTGGCCATTCAAGACGCAGATTTAGACAAGAAGTGGTTTTTACCAGCTCTGCAGAGTTTCTAATATGACTGCATTTTCCTATTATATGATTCTTGTTTACATAACAACATCACTATGCAGAGATGTCTCTTTCAAATCATAAGCCTCTTAGTAGTAGTCTGGTTTCTTGACATAGTAGTTTATAAAACAAGGACACAAACTCAGACTGGTATCTGTGAGTTTCAGGAATACAAGAGTATTTGTCACTAAAATATTAATAATCTTGTAAAGCTGACAGATATGAGACTTTTCCAAGTCATAAGAGTATGGACAGATGAAGTGAAAAGAGATTTGTGGCATCCTTTATCATCACACTTTAGGGGAACCTATAAAATGACAGTAAAAAGCAACCAGTGCTTCACTCAGTCCCCCCCAAAATTCTAGTGCAGCAGTAAAATGGCGTATGTCAGTAATAAAAATAAAATGTCTATGACATTTTAAATGTTATCGTACTGTCACAGTAGAATAAAATTAGCTTGAAGAATGATCTAAAGGGATATGATGCAGTTCATTATGTATAACAGCAATAGCAGCAGTTTCCCAGTGTTCATAAAGGTTTCTCCATTAAATTTACCTCCAGTCAATAATTAGGAGTCCACAAATAAACCTAGGCAATTAAATCAATACTGCTGGGCAATTATGTTTCAAAGTCCTGGCTCAATGGCACAAAAAGACACTATATCAAACTGCAATATTAAGTGATCTGATGCAATTTTCCACTGAACGTTTACTCAGAAAAACAGAAAAGGGCAATCCTGCATCTTTGATGCAAATGGGTAGCACAGTTTGCCAACATGTAACACTTAGCAGGCAGTCAGTTATGAGCAAAACCCTGCAGAAAGCTGACATTTCACCATGGGCTTTGGTTTGCTGATCAGAAATATTACCAAATCTTACTAGAAGAAACCACAACCAAACTCTGCAGGATGTGAGTAAAGCATTTTAAAAGGCACAGAGCTGCTCCATGACCTGCTCTCAAATACAGATGAAGAAATCTTAACTGTTTCCATCTACATGCCTTAGCATGGACAGAAATGAAAAGCAGAGCTGGCTAATCCTCTTTGAATTCTAAAAATGGTCTGCTTGCCAAAAATTACTTCTACCTTCAGTGTTTCTTCTGAAGAACCCCACAAGATGGAGCAAAAATCACAGAAAATCACTATTAACTTGTACACAAATGTACGTGGCTAAGAACAATGAGGTCTTCTATCCTTATATAACATTTGCAATCTTACAAAGATTGCAATACCTGGTTTCATTCAACAATTCCTTCACTCTCCATCCCCTGGTTTTTGCTGTCTGTCTATAGCAGATGAAGAAAAGTGATAAAATTCTGCTTAATATTTTTTAGCAATTTACCAAATAACAATGAAAAACAGAACAAGAAGTCTTCATTGTATTCCACGGATCTGATTCATATTTTGGAGCCCATAATATGAACAGAATATTGAAGTTTATATATTTTTTTTTAATTCTTCAAATGAAGGCAGTTAAGTGAATATAAATAACTGTGCTTTTAATGCTGAGTTTCACATAGCATTATGAGGTTTAATTAAAATGCCAGGTTTTTTGACAAAGCCAGTAAAAGCACACTGATATTTCTATTTCCTCTGCTGCAGCAATTAAGCAGTCTTCACAGTAGTAAGTTTTGATAATGAAAGAAGGAAAACCTGTCATTTTTTAAAAATCTGGTCACAGGATACAATCTCAACACAAAAGTTACTGATGGTTAAATACATAAATCTGATGTGTGTGTTTCTTTAAAATGGCTTTCAAAATATTTTCAATCATTCACATTCTTAACTAATACCAACTACATCACTAATGGACCCATGCTAGTGAATATGCATTATGCACTGTATTTACAAATCAAGTTTTATTTCTTTCCAAACATCAACTGCCTGTCATTTAAATAAAAGAGAAAACTAAAAATTTAAATAAAAGAGAAAACTAAAAATGTAGCAGAAAAGTTTTAAGAGTCAGGGTATGTTGTCAGTGATGTCCAAACAAAAGCTGACTATGGGTAGAAAAGCTGGGCTCTCACCTGCCAATAAACTGCCCTTGATCACTTACAAGAGGGGAGCATCCCAGCAGACTCTGTGTGTATTAAAAAAAAAGACTTGAAAGAGAAGAAAAAGTATCACACAGGTCACAGCAGCAGTCTCAATGGACCCCTCAGGGATTTCTGCTAGTCTCAGACTTGTCATCCTCTATGCAGCTTTCCTCTCTGCCCAGAAAATGTCGATAGGAAAATGTTTGAGGGGCCTCTGGTGGAAATTTTTTCATTCTTTCTGCATTGACAGGATGCCAAATCAATATTTACTTCCCACTAACAAGCTGCTCGAGGTCTCAGTAGAAAATATTGTAGAGAATGCGAGAAGACACGATAATAAACAGCTGTCTGGCTATGAGGAAAACATGAATTGACTGGAAACAGGTCCACAGTAAAAGGTCACAGAAACCCATGAACTCCTCAGGTGTCCATAACAACTAGTAACTTTAAAGGCACATTAAAAAAAAGTCTCTTTTTCCTAAGAGGTATGAGAGAACAGATCATTTTCACTCTAGCAAGCATTATACAGTGTTTCAATAATTCAATTAACACATTTGCCAAAATCTGTGCTGGTTTTTGCCAGCATTGTTTTTACTGGTTATGTTAGCTTAAGTTAGCTGTTAAATTAGCTATCACAAATCCTCGATTAACATCTCTTCAGTTTTACACAGTAACTCGGATTTTAAGAGAAATACAAAGGGAATGCTACAAAACAAGGATTTCACATTGCTCATCACAGTATACTTTGAGACCATCAACAGCACCATAATTACAAATACAATGTATTAATTACAACTAAAATGTTGTAGCTAATCAGAGCAGAAAGTTACAATTCATTGTGGGATTATATAAATTGAGCACCTGTGCTTCAAGAAGTTTCTGTATATGCTGTAGCCATTCTTTATTTTTTTCAAATTCCATTTTTGTTTCTGCTGTTTCCTAAAAACATAAAAACATCAGGAGCAATAAAGGAAATGTGGAACTGGGTATACATTAAATACAGAGCATGTGGAAGCTGGAATCACATTTGCAAAATTAGTTATCTGAAGCACACTCATCAAGTATCAGTGCTCTATTAAATTTTTAAACCTACCCTTGTCTGTGCATGCCTCTAGAAAAATGTGTATAGCATGTTCTTTTCATATGAATATACTGGTGCATGTGTGATCTATGTCTAAATTGTATGAGTTTAATATAAAGGTGCCTAAGTCTATGCACTGATAGATAGAATATGTAATGTATGTGTAGTGTAAATTCATCTCCTGTCTAATAAATTTGTTTTATATTTATAGTTAAGCATGTTTATGTGTTCTACACATATATTCACAGTGACTATAACAAAAAGATACAGGATGTAGAAATTACTCTGAGAATGAGATAAGCATGGAACAACTCTGTCAAAGTGAATCACTATATAGGGTTATATAAATGTTAGTAAACAGGGCAGGGATCAGCCCATTTTATTTGTATTCATGAGTGTAATCCCTATCAGTGCATATACATACCATGCACTGCTGTTTCACCAACAGGAGAGCTTCCTTTTTGTGGCCTCTTTAATATAAAGCTCCAACAAGGCTAAATCTAAGTCATCACCAGAGTACTGTTACAGGCCAATAATGGCCAGCTCCTAGACACTTGCTAAAGTAACTGCACAGGCTTTTTCATATATTATTTGATCAGGACTAAATAAATCTGGATAAGAAATCCCATCACTGCATCTATTTAACAGAGTGATTTGATGAAACGCTATCAAATATTTCATATTAAAATGTACAATAGAACCAACAAAAAAGGCTATGAATTCACCCAGAAACCATCTGTCTACCAGAAATACCTGTAATAGGTATCACAATTCAGAGAGAAGTATCAACAAAATCAATCTGGCACAGCAAGACATTCTAATTTTGTTTCCTTTAATGCTGAAGTCTATTGAAAACATACAATCCTACCAAATAGCCTCACAAAAAAGGAAAATACTGAATAATATCTCTACATACACATGCTCAAAACGGTATGTGTATATTTATGCATGCTCTAAGTCTTGCCACCTTATGAATCTCTAACCTGACCTTTTCATTTAGATCAAACTCTCCTTGGTTTCTGTACTGTATCTTGCACAATGAAATTTCAGTCTTTACCTGCAAATCCTTTTCTTCAAGGAGGGATGTAGTCAGCATCTTCTCATCTATGCCTTTTTTACTGAAGTCCTTAAAATAATTTACCTAATCATCTCCTTCTTGTAGTATTTCATAAAGATCAGTTGTTGAAACATTAAGGATAGACGCTGCTAATTGAAGACTCTCTTGGGAAAGACACTTTTTGCATGCTTTCATTTCTCCCATTTTTTGCCAGTTTAATTTTTGTTCTCAGATCTTGTACACTGTGATGCAACTCTCTGGTTAGAGTCTGGAAGGCATAAGCAAAAAAATACTCTACTGTCATATTTTAGTAGTGCAAATAAGATGGAAAAAATAGTATCATTTAGACTAAGCTCATTTAGATGGGAATTATCTTCATTCTATGTTATTTGTTCAACAGAATATTAAATAACATGCTACTTAGAACAAAAAATATTAATAAATACAGTAAACAAAAAAATGTTCTTAAATGTACATACTGTAAAAATGTTTTTAAATGTACACACTGTTTTGGTATGTCTTTAGCAAAGTAACTATTCTTATAATGCTACTATTAGTAAGACAAAGCAACTTCCACAGAATCAAAATCCTTTTCTGACACAGTCTAACAGAAATGTTCTTGAAACAAGAACGTAAGTGTCAGGCTTCATTGTGGTCAAATAGAGATTTATTTTTTTGAAGCTTATTGACATTCTCTGCATGCAGAAGCACCAGTACACCTCTTTATTCAAAATCTGAAATTTGTTTCCCACCAGGAGAGAGTTATTCAAAACTGTCCTGTCTACCAAGCTCCTATCTTACCTACTTCTTAGATTCTTTGGTTCAATGAAATAACACTAAACATCAGAGTAATTAATCAGTTTTATAACTGAAGTAATTTTGGTTTAATATTTATATAACTATGACAAAAATATTTCATCAAAAGCTGAGCAAGACAATTTTATTTAAAAATTGTTGACTAACAAACAAGAGTGCTAATCCATTTTCAGAAGATCCTCCTAAAATATTCAACTTCCATGACTCAAATAGAACCGTGATGGTCAGCACAAACACCTTGGCTGAGCTAAAAATGAGCAAAGAAGGTTTTCTTTTGATCATCCTAGTAAAGCTCATCTTATTAAGATACATCTCAAGAGTAGCTGATCAGCTCCTCAAAATTCGTATCATATAGAATACCTTAATTTACTAAAAACTGACCACAGGATTATGAAGCCTGTTTACTGGCATTTTGGGTAAAGTATTCTACAGCCTCTAGTGTATTTGAAACAGTCATTAGAGAGTGTTTGCTAATACATTTCAACAAAGGCACAGCAGATACATCCAATTCCAAGATTTTTTCTTCCTACCACTTCCCAACTTAACATTTTTCTGTATTTGATAAAATTTAGTTATTAAAAATAAAAACATCCTGCCACAAATCTGGGGAGAGAAGGTACAGTGAAATTTGTCCAATTTTCTTATTTAAGTGTGGGTACCTTCCTCCACAGAATTTCCAACAAACTATTTTGGATATAAACCTATTTGCAAGTGCAGAGCTGAGAGGAATGAAGAAACTTGAAGTGTAATGGGCAGGGACCTAGGGAAACTTGAACTAAGAAGGAAATAGACTACGAGAAGAGGGAGCTACCCAAAAAAAAGCACACACTATGAAAAAAATACAGTTAAGTCACATGTTTTTGTAGCATTTGAAATGATCTAGGAGTAAATTGGCTCTTGCAACATATAGGAGATATATTTGACAATGGAAAAATAAGTTCAACCCCACTTTTTAAATCAAATTGAATCAGCTTCCCATGTTTTAAAAAGATATCTCTCTCAGGCATAAGTGATCACTCTAGAAGATGCACATGTGAAATCTGATGCAAAGAGGAAATGTAAATTAAAGGAGCAAAATAGCAAGAAAATTACCTGCAAAGCCACTTGGAAAGGCTACACAAAACAATAAAAAACAAAACCAAACCCAGAAAAAATAGAAGCATGATAATAAATAATGTTAAATACTCATTCAAATGCCTCAGAGAAAACAGAAACATTGCATTCCAAAAGAAGTTAATGATGAATGAACAAGCTGATAGCAACAGTGTAATTCAGAAACTGCAACTCCAGTGTGATTGGCTTTTACTCCACAGTTCCAGAAATGAAGGTGCCAGAAAGAAAGGTATCAGAAAGACATGGAAGAATCTATAGCAATAATTTTTTAAAAAGGAATAAAAAAATTGAAAAAAAAATTAAGAAAAGAATAAAGAAAAAGCAAGTTTAAGCAGAAATCACAGAAAGAGAAAATTATAATGAATAGATTTTAATATGCAAGTGTATACTTTACATATAATCACAGCAGATCATTCATATGGAGGACTTGCACTTCAATTTCTCTGTCCCTTGAGCAGTTCAAATACACTAAAGCATATGCAAAGCATAAAGCATATGTGAAAAATAAGGCTACTTTATGGACTTTAAAAGTGGACTCTGAGAGACTAGCTATATTTGAACCTCCCTCCTTCATGTTATTGAGATGTTTTGATATAAATTTTATCACTAAATAAGTGCCTTGAAATTTACAGTCTTCCTATGATTTTAAGTTGCTTTTTCTTCTGTTATTTTCAGATCCATCATATGCTAATGTATTCATGTGCTAAATTGTTTACTTATTAGTGATACAATTTATATGTCAGTTCATGCACCAATACAGATATGTTCAGTCTCAAGCCACACAGCTTTTAGAAACTGAAAGACCCATTTCCAAACTCAAAAGTACAGACTCAAGAGTTAAGCAACCCAGGTTTTGCTGATGAGTGCACTGAAGGCAGTATAACATTGTTCTGTGATTAAGAATTTGATCCAATGCATTCTGGAGCTAGGTGTAGGAATTTGAATGAAAACATTTCCCTCTGTGTATTACAAAATTGTTTATTTTTAAACTAATAGGCATACATAGGCGATGGAAGCTACCTGAAATGAAATCAGTGCAGTACATGACTTCTGTACTATACTGAATTATAACAATGCCTTTATTAGTACCAGTAACACTAGGATTTGAGATTTTATCTTTGTTTTTTACTTTTGCCGTCAAATATATAGGATATTTTGTTAGCAAAGCCATTTTCCTAACTTAGATGTTACTATCAGAGTTAGTCTTGTGGGACACAGTTTGCTGCTACCAGCCAACTAGAATAGGAATTCTTGATTAATTCCTGAAATGAATCTATACTACTTCTTGTCAGACCAGTGCAACTACTACTGATCTGACAAGAAAAAAAAGAAGCTTAAAATTCTAACAAAATTACCCTAAGGTTCCTAGTTCTTTTTAATCATTACAATTGTTGAGTTACCAACCAACTCCATATCTTTCCTATAATAAACATTACAGATGTTGGGTTACAAATAATTCTGAGATATCTTCATTACAAGCATTTTTACTTCATTTTCACTAGCTCAAATATTCATTCTTAAGAATATATTGTTTTCAAATTTGGCCTCAGCATGTAATCACTTCTTAGCACTGCATCTTTTGCCAGTTTTGAGATGTATAAAGACAAAGGTCTTCTTTCAATTAGAAGGTCATATTTAATTAAACACTCAAAGAAGCCTTGATGGCACAAAGACCCTGACAGCACACTATTAATAGGGCCTTCACATCCCAAAACAGTGACACTCATACTGACACTTGTTGATCCTGGAATTAAGACAGTTTGATCAATGGCCTTAAGTAATGTTGTATGACCAAGGCAATGCCAAAAACTTTTCCTGTAATTACTATGTTAATTTATATACTATTATTGTTTGTAGCGTAATAAAACTTAATGGTCCCAAGACGATTTCTGACATTAGCTAGCACTGTACCTATGTATAGCCAGATTTCAGTCCTGCACTGTACCTATGTAGAGCCAGATTCAGTCCTGCATCTCATGTCAAAGGCCATGGCTCATAAGTCATGGATAATTTAAAGCTTTGCTGTATTTTGTACTATAGTAATAAGAGTGTGCTGCATCTGGCTGAGATCACAGAATCATCCAAGTCTCATCCAAGGAAGAGACCTTCAGCATCACCTAGTTTTTAACCACAGTGGCCAAATTAAGGTCCAGTTTAGCTTTGGCCCTTCTAATTTTCTCTCCACATACTTGACAACATCTTTGTAGCTCTCCCAAATTACCTGTTCATCCTTCCAGAGATGCTACACTCTTTTTTTGTCACAAGTTCAAGCCTAAGGTCTCTCTAAACCAGACCAGTATTTTTCCGGCTGGCTTCTTCCAGCACAAATGGAGATGTAGTTAATTGTCTTCCAACAGCTTCTAAGGTGCAGTGTTTGGGATTTGTAACTAAATCAGTGCTGCTAACATACCAGCCATTGCTAAGTAGCACTGGCACAGTGTCAGGGTCTCCTGTTCCTCATGCTGCCACCTCGGCAAGTGGGCTTGGGATGCAGAAAATGTAGAGAGGGAACGCAGCTGGGATGGACAACTGGCCCCAAATGACCAAATGGGCATTTCCCACATACACCAGGTAACAAAATCTAAGGGAGATGGTGATTTGTCTGCTCAGAGACTGGCTAGGTATTGATCTACATTCCTTGGGGGATTTATTCTCCTGATTTTCCTTCATTAAACTGTCCTTACCAACACACAAGTACACAACTTTTCTCACTTTTGCTCCTTCTATTTTTTCCCCAGTCCTACTGGGGCAAGTGAGCAGCCCCTGTCAACAAAGAACTGTGTGGTGTTTAGCTGCTGGCCAACCACTACAGCTGCTAGTCAACCAAGCACAAATGCATAGAAGAATATAATATACAGAACTATTTTATATATAGTATTGTGTGTGTAGTTCAATATGGAGATGTCCTTAGATACAAGTAAGGTGTTCTTAGAAACTCACTTGTTTTGTACATTAGAAAAGTATACGGATGTGGTTCAAAGCATTAAACCAAAAATGAAGTGGAAAACGTTTTCTGAAAAAAGGTTAGTTTCCTAAAGAGTCAAAAGCATTATGAAGATGTCTGTGAATAATAAGAGAAATTTCAGAGAACTGAACACTGAGCTCAAAGAACTCTACTTTTGTGGTAGAATATTTATTGCTGGCCAAAAGCTGGGCCAGATCCTCAGGTTGCAAAAAGGCTGACAAATATTACAACCCCAAATACCTCATAATCAACAAAACAAAACAGAATGAATGGACAAAATGACACAAAGAGATTATGTCATAAAACATTTCAGCAGCTGAAATAAACATTAAATGGAAGTATAGTTATTTGTTCCTTATTCTCTCTCTAAAAATTGCTTTTAAAATACTTTCAGTAGTAATGTTTAAACTGATATCACAGCATGACTGAAAACTCTTCTATAGGGATTTAATTTTTTTAAATATGTTATTTAATATATATTTATATATGTTATTTAAATTACTGCAGCTCATTCACTTGAAAAAACTACACCTTCTAGGCATAACCATTTTTTATCAGAAAAGAGACAAGACAAGACACAGAAACAGACCACTACAATGGACTTGGTTTGCTTAGGGCTATAACATGTAGCATTCTGACCCAGGGGAAGGAGAAAGCCTCAGTTGGTTGATTTAATTCTTATGATTCTTACAGGTCACATGTGATTTTTAGAGACTCAGCAGATGCCCTGTAAGTAAAGATATAGAGGACATACAGACCAATCTTCACCATGTTTAGTATTCAAACTTCTGTGGCAAAATATTAAAGTGGCAATAACATTATTTTACCAATGTCACACAGGTCACATTTATAAGGTGATGAGTTGGTCTTATTTACCTGTCTACAGTCACAGTTTCTGCTGTGGTTCCAGAATTTATTAAGGTACATGTTTAAACATGATGTGTCTCATAGTTTTATGTACTATGACATACATCATGTATATACATAGATGTACTATGTATTTTTTGAAGGAATTAAGATATTTTATTATCTTTTCCATTAAGAATAAAGTAAACAAACAATACATTGAATTTGTTAAACTCCCCCAAAATAAAAAAGATAATTTAAGAGAATTTCAAGAGAATTTAAGACAATTTAGTGATTTTAGAGAATGTTAGTGTGATACCTAAAATCTAACAGAGATGCAAAGTTTCAAAGGCTAATTCAATAACTATCTGAAAGGAAGAAATACATCCTATAAAGGTAGATATCAGAACAATATATATGATTTAAATTAAACAGTCTTATGTTGATTGGCACTGAGAATAGTGCTCAGAACTTCACAGAGATAAGTGGAAGATGAAAGCACACATGGCTTGGAAGAACTGCCTCACCTAATGACCTGAAAGAATTCAATTATACATAAATATAGAGAAATTGCAGTCTGAATGTAAAAAATAATGTGATATCACAGTTGTATCTACAACCTGATTTTCCATGATTTCCTGATTATTCAATTAACACAGGCAAACTTGAACACACATGAGCATAACTAAGATTCTAACAGGGAAGATCTGAAAGATTCATTTAAGTAATTTAAAATATTATCATTCTCTTCTATTCTAGCAGCAAAAGCTATCTTCAGTTTTCAGTCCAACATCCTAGCCTGGCCCTGCATTCTCTGTGGCTCTGAACTAGAAAAGGTGAATTCTGTAACACCCCACACCACACATCTGAAGAAGTGTACACAGATTTGCACAGTATTTCTTTCTCAACTACTAAAGCTAAACCCGTTGTGGATTTTCTGAAAATCCTTCAAGTCATACACTATAAAAGGGCCTGACAATTTCAGTATTTGCTTACAAAACTTGGCACTTAGTACTGAAGACCCCAAAAACCCAGGTAAAATACAATAAGCATAATAAGATACAGTGACAGGAATTAGTAACTGCATTGCATAAAATTTGATAATCTGATCCCTATCAATGGCAAGATTTGAATTTGTAAAACCATGCTGGCCTAAATTGTGCTGTTCCTACTTGCCATTAGGGGTGGAAGTCTTCCCTGGCTGGCTCCCCATTTCTCCAAAATACCTCATCCTACACACTCGAGCAAAATATCCTTTGTTCTGAGTTGAAAACAATTAAAAACAAATGGTTTCTTTATAAGCATATATTTCTGAGTAGAAAATTGAGAATGTTCTTTTGACTGCATTTGCTTAACCATCTCAAGGTGCAGGAAACCATAGGGAAGAATACTGAAAATATTTCAACCTATATTGGACATTATAAGAAAAGGAAATGGAATACATCGTGCTATGTTCTAAAAAAATTCAATTTTTTTACAAATACATAGACAAGTGACTCAAGTCATGGACAGTTTTAATTTTAGATTGTCTTCAAAACAAGGCACATTTAAACAAAGATACAGCAATGGACTTACTATGGCCAATTACAAAATAGTTTGTATTTCAGTAGAAAATATACCATACATTCTTAGTGGTACATTTACATGTTTCAAAATTCCCTGTGTGAATAAAAATTAAGAGGCTTTGTATTACTGGTCAGCTTTTTCTCTTTTTGTTTTCTAATCCTCTCTTGAGAACTGCTTAGCTATCATACTTTATGCTTGAAATCTCATCTTAAAATCTGCTTTTTTTCATTAAATTCTTTGTAATACCTTTAAGTAGAATTTATTGCACTTTATTTATAGAACATACAGCAGGTACCTACTAATATGACACACCTATAGTCATTTATAATTTTACAGCTTTACAATTATCTAATCTCTCCTGTACATTAAGCTTTAGGACTGTCCAAAACTTGAACTGTAGACCCAAATGTTTTCAGACTCATGCTGGTTGTTAAATATCAGCAAACACCCCATAGTTTTCATTGTACTGTTGCTAGATTTTCAGCACAATTACCATGTTTTGTGTCCTATAACAGAGAAAAAATAATTTTCTTTATAGCAGAGAATGAGTTGAAATATATTTAATCAGCATGGGATGACACACAGAATATTTCTGTCAAAATATATTGGTTTCTACAATTCTATTTATGTGGAATGGGCAATAATAATAATTTAAAGTCCCATTTACTTCTGCATTTCAGTACTACCTCATTTATATTAATTTTTTGCCTGCTGTAAATTCTTTGGTTTCAACAGAATTTCTTCTGATTTACACAGGTAGTAGTAAAACTACTATCATTCCTTTAAAACTTCATATATTAACAGTTATTTACACAGAGGGGGAAAAAAAGGCACTGACAGAAATTAGAGCTTCACACATGTGTAGCAAGAGATGCCTTGGATCTTAGGGAGTTTATTATCTTGAACAGTTAGGGCAGACAAAGTCAGCACAGTTGTACCAGATGCAGCAAACAAAGATATTCAGGGCAGACCAAGAAATACCGAGGTGAAGCAACACTGCAAAGGTCACACAGCAGGTCAGTGACCAAGATGTGAAGAACACCATGATTTTCTGACACTCAGCTCAGTGTCTAAGCTTATGCTATCTTTCTGCAGAAACACACAAAAAGCCTAAGAACTATAAATCAGATGCTCTGTGTAAGAACACTGCACTGCTGAAACAAATGTGTCTGAAACCCAACTTAAGAGGTCATCTCTGGCATTACTTAGATTTTTAAAAATTCCCATAAAATTTACCACCGGTGTTTTCTCAGAATACTGTAATTTATTGGGTTTCTTAATGATTCAGTCTTCCTAGAACTCTTCCGACTTCTCTGTAGCCCTTTTGGCACGTGCCTTGGGGAATCCCCTTAACTCCCAGCTTCCTAAGTTACTGTGGATACTTCACAAGACCCTCTATATGAATGAGTCCTTTATGTTCTCCCTGCTTCAGCTCACTTTCTTAGCAATTTGATTGACATACATTAAACAATTATTTCTACATGAACTCTTACATAAATCATTATTGGAGACCTTTTTCGTCCTTTCCAAGTTTTTCTAGTTTTCTTGTTTTTTTGCCAAAAGTGTTTCTAATCACTTCAAGCATAGAGCCTTTAGTATGTACTCATGTATCCACCCCTGAAGTCTTCCAGTTGTTCCTTCTTCCAGTCAATATTGTTTCTGTCTTTCAGACCCCAAACTGGCCATTATCTTTAAACAAAGCACCTTTCTAGGTCCAGGAGAGAATGGAATAAAAGCTTTAAAAAGAAGTCTTTCCAATCCATTTAAAGAAATCCCAGATGGATCTAGACACTTCCAGGAAGTGCAGTACAGAGTCTCCAAGCAGCACCTAGATGATCCAGCTGATCCTGTTTCAATCCCATTCTCTGCTGAACTTACTCTGATTTTAATTTTTTTTACTGAGGCACAAATGGAATTTTTTTGAAGATTAGTGGAAACAGTCTTCAGTTCAAGTTTGTTGGATCTGTTCACATGGTATCTACAACTATAGAGTCACGGCCTGTGAAAATGGCTCTCTTGCACGCTAGGAAGAATGAAAATAGCCCCATTACCAACAAAATCACCTGTGTATGTCAGATATGCATCTAAACTTTGCATGAGATATACATGCATAGCTACAAAAAACCGACATACCTTACAACTTGGTTACATAATTGAATCATCTAAATCAACATCCTTAAATTCTTAATACAGAATTAGGTAACAAGTAGGATTTGTAAACATTCAATATATTTTAAACTGTGTCTGTTATGGTCTTTATCTGTCATAGTCAAAAAACCAAACTGGACTGCTATCCTTTGCAGTCTAAAAGGCAAAGAATAAGTAGAGTATGGACATGTTTTTCAACATCTTCCTCTTTATTCTTCCATTTTATTTATCAAGATTTTTTCCATTAAGAATTCTACAGTATATGCTGTTCCTGGCACACTGTATGTATCACTAACCATATGCCTCCTGTAAACCATAAGAATTCAGCCATTCACTTAATTCATTAAAATTCACAAGGCCTATTATTCTGTTTACAGTCTAATAGATATTCACTGTCACTATTCAGGCCTCTGATTCAATTTGCTTAAATCCCAGATGCAGAGTAATCCTGATGGAGATTAGCTTAATTTATCACCAATTTCTTCTCAGAACCAAGAAAGGTTGATATTTCATAATAAAAGCTGTGTTTCTACTTTTTTTCTTGAAGTAGCATGTACAATGAAGAAGAAGCAATAAATGCCTAATTTTTTTAATGGTGATATTTTCTCAGTTACACAAATTTTGCTTTTCATATAGGATACCATCTTTTAAGGTGTGTATTCTACAGGCAAGACTACCGATTCTCATCGTGGTGGAACATATTCCTGGAATCAAATATTATGCTGATTCTGACTGAACACAGGTTGACAGACTTATCATGCACTCCACACAATACAAAATAGTCACTCTGGGTATACTTTTCTAGGTAAAGTGTTGACAGTTTGGAGTGTAATAAATGAAATATACTTAGCTTTTGGATCTCAAGTGCCTCAGGGGGGAGAATTTTCTAGCAACTTGAAGTCATATTAAAGATGTCCACTTCCAAATCAAAACTGACAGTGCTGATTTATGTGATAATATCTGCTGTTGTTTGCAAAATGTCCCAGTGACTTACTGAAGAAATCTTTGTTTGGTCACACAACACTTCCAAATTGGCACAGTTCAGATACAATTGCATAAAATTTTCAAAATAAACCAGATTTCATCTGTACAGCATACCATAGTTCTATTTCAACAAAAAGTTAGTCTGGTTTTGCCAATTATTGAGTTTTACAGTCACCCATTATGTGCTTCTTTTTTCAGATACAGAAACAAATGATCATTCTGCGTCTGATCTTGGTACCCATCTGAAAAATTATGTTCCACGCATCCTGGACCTGAAGACATTGGAGCACTAGTACTGCCAGGAAAACTGATTCCACAGGGTTTGAGAATATATCCAGCAACAGCCAAGTTCTATGAAGAACATCTCTTGCTGTCTCACTGTAACTGGAGAATTCTGAGAGTCGCCTGCAAGGATTTCCTTCCATCTGAAGATCTGACTCTGTGACACAAAGTAAAGACTGTAGCAATATATTTGTGATTCTCTCATGTTATAACCCAACTGAATAACTGATAAAAACCAACTGAATATTTCCCAAATATCCATGCCTTCCAACCCAATCAGTTATGTCTAATATTTTTGAATAGTTTTGTTTATAGATAAAGAGCAAATAGGACATGATCTCTATACAGCTAGCCTGAGAAGAACATATTACCTAGCAATGCTCTATTTTGAGCCAACACAGAACAGTTCAAGAGAAAAAGACAAGGATAGTAAATAACCAGAATTTGCCAAATAAGGGGATTTTTTAATATGGCTAGTCATTAATTACCAATTGTTTGCAACAGGAAAAAGTTTACATAGCATTCTCAGTTAGCACTGCCACTAAGGGGCAGTCCCAGCATCTCCAGCCTACAACCATGTAAACCTGTCCCTGTTCTGACCTTCTGTGATACACAAAACTGGTGTTGCAGGCTTTTAGAAGGTTAATTGAATTCTCATGAACCAGCTCACAATCAACCCAGAAAATGTCTATGATGACATTTCAAAAACGGAGTAGGGAGGAAGTTGTGTAAGGGCAGAAATGAGGAGTGAGGCTCACTCAGGGGTGAGCCTTCTGTTTTCAACAGAAGCATTAACTTACCTAAACCTGTATTTTGAACTACAGCCCAAGATGGCAGTGAGGAAATATGCCATGGCAAAACTTATGTCAGTATTCAAAATAAACTGCAGAAAGGTAATAGAGACTGATATATATCAGGATGTAAGATAAACTGACTGAATGACAAGTAACTGGCAGAATACCACTTGGCCAAGCTGAGGTGAAATAAGTCCTCTGACACACGTGGCTGCTGAACATAGATGTATGTCAAAGAAGAGAGTGAGGGGGAAGTGCACCTAGCTTAAGCCCAGCTCTGAGTAGCCGAAATGAGGGCAGCTGTCTTAAGAGGGTGAGTGTTAGATCCCAACTTAGATCCATTAAGCTTGCCAAGTGAACTGCCATGGGTCTTGATTTTGGCAGTCAGTTTTATCAGATGGTTGTACTGGAGACCTACCAAGAACAATGCCAGAACACACCAGATGTGCTCTGTGCTGCAGAGGGTATCCTCAGTGGAAGGCACACAAGTCCCAAATGACAGAGGTAGTATGGAAGTAAGAAGCGCACTCAACTGATTTCGAAGCATTCAGCTGCCATCACCTATTTATTACCACCATAGCTGAATATAGATGCCTTATCAAAACAATCCTGCTCAAGGTCAGAAAAGTTCTCATATTCTCATGCTCAGACAGGCATCATCACTGCAGATTAAAGTGAGTTTTGCTGATGGACGAGTTGAATGGGACAGATATCACTACTGAGTCTTGGCTTACAAAAGCCTCTGAGAGAAACATAGGGTCACTCAAAGTCTAGAGGAGGATAAAAAAATAGAACATGCCAGAAAACAGAATTCATGCAGGAATTCAGACAGTTTCGTAATAAACTAGTATGTTCTACTATATTTTCTATAGAAATCCAGTCAAGCAGTTTAATAGCAATTTTTTAACTTTATCCAATGGCTGTTTTCTGCATGAGTTCTCACAAGTACTGCAAACACACAACAAAGAACATTTTGCTCTGGTTGCTGTGCTTCACATAACTGGCAGATCCACCTGAGGATCTGACAGTACATGTTATAGAATATCCTGAGCAATGGTACACCATAAAAATTGAATGTATGATTCAAAAAGAATTTGTGGTGCTGAAGGAAGCAGGGGGTGGGATAAAGACATGAGCTCTAGAAAATGCACCTGAAGTACTATCAGAGCCAGCTGATCCCTCTTCCAGGTAGTTTGCATTTTTCTGTAATAAAACTGCTTTATTTGGCCTAGTTGATATATTTAAAGACCAACTTTCATTATTAATTCTTAGTCTTGATATATACTACATACAAATTTTACCATGATATAAATTTTAAGGAAATGTTTAATAATCAAGTTTAGTTCTGGTCATTAGGGAACTCTAAAAAGCACCTACATTTTATGATTTATTTTCCAGATCGACTGCATGAGCTAATCCATGCAGTCCATTATTTTTAATCCATTTAACATACTATTGATACTGCATAGGCTATTTTTTTAATCTGAACATCTCAGTAGTAGGTCAGAGATCCCTAAAAAAAAAGGTATTAAAACAAATAGTAACCTTTATCAACTGACTTGTACTACTTTCCAGAAAAAAAAAAACAGATTTACTCAATACAGGTCGCTTTCCATAAAGGTACTCTAACAAGTGTAACTATACTCCCATGCTTTAATACTTTAATAATTGAATTTCTTATCAGTATTTTATTCAGAAATCAGGTCAGATTAATGAACATAAAATACTGACTTTTCTGAATATTGACTCAATATTATATTATTCTTTTAGATTCTAGGCAGTGTTGTAATATATATGCACTAGCTTTGAATATTTTTCAAAATGAGTATCAGTAAGAGAAATATTTCTTAACCAGCTCTATAAAGTGGTAAGCTATAAAAATTCTCAATCCAAAAATCCTACTTCTTTCTAGAAAATGTTAAAAATCTTCTCTTGGCTACTAATAGATTAAGGATGTTGCAGCATCTTCATTCCAGACACATTCCTACTTCGTTCCAGACACAAAACGGAAGTATCAATTTTATCATATTAATTTTATTTATTTTATATTTTTACTCACTCTATCGTTACACAGTTACAAATTTGTTTTATCTAATAATAGATTACATCTCCCCCATAATAGCTACCTTAGTAGTAGTACATTTGTAAATCTTGCCTGTTTACTGCAGTTCTTGGCCTTACTACACAAAGATTTCCTCTTGACTTCTTCAACATCTTATTCATCTTTTATATTCCATTGGAGCTTATATTTTCAGGTTATTATCTATAATCCACTTTCCACTGTGTTGATGTTGCCTTTTATTTCTAAATATTTTGCTCTCTTTCCACTAAAATGAAAGAGATATTTATAATGAGTCACCATCTAATTATGAAACAGTATTTTTTGTTACTTATTGAACTCTTACAGTCCACAGTTTCTATTAATATTTCCTACTAGCCTTTATCTTCCTCATAACAGCTTTGGAAAAATGAACTGCTCTGAATTAACCTATTTCAGGTGCTCTGTTGGCTCCCTCTGAAAGTCATTCTGCACAAAATACCTCATTCCTATCCCACACTCCAACAAAAATAAATCCAATAGTCCCTTAAAATATATTGGATACAGCAACCTTTGTTTACAAGCATTCCTTTCAGAATTTTTGGAAACTAGTGATTTTAGCTCATTGCGTAAGGGTCCCAAATTGGGGTGACCACAGCAATGCAACATTTTATAACATTCCATTACAAATATGTGCTTAATTAGTAAGTCATCACCTCTACAGTGATCCACTGGTGTATATCAGATTTCTACCACAAGCCTCTTCCCTAGGTTTTGTAACAGATTATCTTGACCCAAATAGATCCAGGATCCTATGGTTCTGTATTAGCAATAACCTTAAAAGCAAGTAACACTGCCTGCTATAAACACTCACACTCTTCTCTAAAGTTACCCTCTTCTCCCATTTATAGCTGTAACTAGCAGCAACTTAATTAGCGATTCAGAAACAATTTAATTGTTGGATGTTAAAAAACCCCTATATAATGTCACAAGAGATGTGGAATGGGTAGAAAAAGTAACTGCATTCAGTTTCAGAATGAGGAGAAAATTACACTTGCACTCTAAAAGACAAGTAAAGCCTATGAAGTGACCAGAATAGCAGACAAAGATTAGAGGATCATATAATTTTGTTAACCTGTTTAAGTGATATATATATATAGGTGAAACTTGATCTCTATATAGAAAAAACTATTTGAATTACTGGAGCTGGAGTGAGCATCAAGGTCAGGGGACAAAAACCTGACAGCTATCCAAAAGAAAAGAAATGAGGCAGACCAGACTTCAAAAGAAGAGCTGCACTCTACCGCTATTTTTTACAGTAAGTATTATCACAATATTTCATTATAACATCAGAAACATAAGAGATATTTTAACAGGATTTATGTCATATTCTGCACAATTCCACTGAATTGCTAAGGATTCTACTTTTTTACGGTGGTATATTGTTAATAAAATCTGATTTTAGCACCCAACTAAACAAACTAGTTTACTTATAGACACTTTCTTTTAAAAAAATTGTTCTGCAGAGGAACAGCAATCAGCAAAACTGTTACTTGAAATATGCATGCATATTCTTTACATTCAGGGAAAATTATTATTATTATTATTATTATTATTATTATTATTATTATTATTATTATTATTATTATTATTATTATTATTATTGTTGTTGTTGTTGTTGTTGTTGTTGTTGTTGTTGTTGTTGTTGTTGTTGTTGTTGTTGTTATTTCATATTTACATTTTTCACATCTAGTGTAACCACAAAAGTGCTAATGAATATTCATGGTAATTAACAACAAAGCTGTCATCTCCTTCAACAATGAATGAAGTTAAGATAATAGTTGCTAATAGATCCTGCTCACTACTTTTACCTCTGAGAACAGAAGATCTTTTACTTTCTCATTTTCTAATTTTTGAAAAACTTTTCATTATGGAACTATGTAAAATATTGATGGCTTGATTTTTTTATCTCCCTATTTCTGTAACTGCTACTTTCACTTTATTCAGTGAAAATATTCCAAAGTTCTTAGCAGGCTGAATGGAGACTGAATTGCTTCTCTCCACCATCAGTGACAGAGGAGTACCTAATTAAAAATAATAGATAATACATTAGATTAATTCAGGATTTTCCATATTTAGCCAAAAATAAGCATGCAGCTGTGGAAAGAATACCTATATCTTCCTCTTAGAGTAAGCATTCAGTATTAGAAGAAACTCATGAAACTTTATAGTCTGTTCAAGAATAGTTACATCAAAAGGCAAACAGAAAATATTAATCACTTTAATAATAAACTTTAAAAATAAAATATCTATGTTTTTAAATAACATGGACTTTTTCATGAAAACCAGTCATTATTTTCACCTTGGATAAGTTAGCTTATGAATTACTTGAATTTCGGATTCCAAAGCAATATCAAACATTGTTCAGTCTTTTTTCATAAGGAGATTTTTATGAACTTAGCAACAGAGCTGAACATGGGATGATTTCAAATGCTAAAGGTCTGAACACTGCCACGTAGAGTGACTTTATATGCTTTCTTTTTCCAGTGCATCAAAATACCATTACCCTTTACTTTGAATGCTTCAGTCTTGCTCAAACATATCTGAAAGCAGCTCACTTCTACATAATCCAAGAGCAGAAGAGAAGTAGCTGATTCATGGGCTAATAAACAATAGCCTTCTTTGAAAGTTGGTATACAGTAGTTATACAGTACATTAATAAAATCACACAATATTCTGAGTTGGAAGAAACCCGCAAAGATCGTCAAAGTCCAACTCCTGGCCCTGATCAGCACCATCCCCAGGTGTCACACCATGTGCTCAAGAGCATTGTTCAAACCTTTCCTGAAGTCTATTAGGCTAATGTTGTGAACACTTTCCTGGAAGGAATATAAGGAAACAATATTCTACATACTGTTCTTAAAACTGCTTTCCATTTTGCAACATAGAGGCTTCCTTATATAGTATTTTTAACACAAGAAGCACATGCATATGGAAAAGGCAGTAATTCACAATAATCAATAGATATGAATTATTATATTAAATGTGTTGGGAATTTATTTGCTGCAAAGTAATCTGATATGAAACTAAGCACTTTCTTTTGGGACCAAGTATATGTCAGCCATATATAAAAAGATGACCAATAAAAGTTGTGGAAGTATTTGAAAGTCTGGGAGAGAGGTAGTGATTCTTTCTCCTTATTCAGACCTGACACCAGAACACTGCAGCGACTACAAACACTGCTCTGGAACAGGAAGTGCATCCAAGCCTTGCCTAATCTTTTACACTTCACTTTCAATCAAAAGCACCTTTGCTCAGGTGAACATTCAAAAGAAAACCAATATTCAAACCTTCACAAATGTCTTGAACTCTTCTACTTTGTCACTAGTGAGCAGCAGCTCCTTCTGTATAGTTTCCAAAGCCTGTGTACTCTGCTTAGCTAAGCCATGTAATTGTTGAGATGCAGCAGTTTCAAGCTCAGTCATAGCACATTCAATCTCAATCACTTTTCTCTATAGTTTAGTAATCTTGAGATCCTGAAAAACATCCACAGAGACACAGCAGTGATATGATAAAAGCTGATGGGGAGGTATGGTATTTCAAACGAATGAACAACCAACCTCCTACACCATAGGTGACATCACAGAATACTCCATTTGCAACATATAGTATGTAATTTCATGGCAAAAAGTAATTTCATTTTCAGTCGTTATGTCCATGTTTCAGTATGTAAATTTCAGAAGTGTGACTGAATTACATCAGAGAAACAGATTACAATTATTCTGCTATTTTCCCCCTTTCTGTACTGAAAGTGAAAGCTGATGACCTTGCAACTTTTCATTTTAAAGTAAGGTATGAAAAAGTTCTACAGTGGAGCCATCAAAACTCTAATTATACCTTTTTCTCCAAATCATCTTTGGCTTTGTGATACATCTGCTCATACTGAGACTTCTATTTCATAGCTACATTAAACCTTTGTTTCATTGAGTCAATGGAAGCTTTTTTGTCATCAGCCAGTGCCTTCGCCTGAAATAATGAAAGGCCAAGAGCACTGACTATCAAGATAGGAAACTTCAAAATTTGAATAAAATCAGAGCTAAGCATACCTATATCACATAAAAATATACAACTATATTAGTGAAGTATCTTTTTCTGAAATTGCAGACTTTAATAAATCTCTACTGTTTATCAAGTAGAGATCAGTTCACACACAACCTTGTTACATAAAGTTTTGACTGGCATTAAATATGAAGAAAAGCTGAGAGCTGTTTGTTCATACGTATTTTAGACCCACAGTACTTGTAAAAGGGAGTAAACTACAATTTTCACTAATTTCTTTTGTCAGAGAGAAACACATAAATTCAAACTCAGCTGAGAAAAGAATTGTCTATATGTTAATAGTCTGTAAAGCCTCTTAGATAATGAATAACTAATGCAAACACTGATTGGGGGTAAAAATGAAAAAAACCAATGCTCCTTAAAATCGTTCAGCTTTCCTACAGTGCTAATCACAAAGTTTTCCTGACAATATTGAGTAACAGGGAATTTCTTTGATCTTTTGCTGAAGATAATGTAAAATTTATCAAGCTGATTTTCCACATGGAATAATCAAAATAATGTATGGAATATGATTCTTTGGAAATGAAGTGCTTCGAATACTCAAAGCACAGCACTAAACCACATTATTTCATTCTAAATCTTTTATCCAAAATCAAAACCAGGTATTTTTCTCATGTCATACCTTAGATCCCTTGCTTACTTAACATTCTCATTTTCTGGCTGTGGACTTCTTAATAACACCTTATCTTTAGCATGGAGGGTTATACATTAGCTCTCTTTGGAGCTGAAAATGCTGTATGACTGCAAGCAGGAATAGCGCTTGTGTCACTCAACAAGCACTTGCATTCTAGGCAAACAAAAGCAAACTGGACAGTTGTTCATTTCTATTTTGGGGTCATAAGCTGCATAACCTGATAGACAACCAAATATCAAGATCTTCTCTTGCCATTGAAGGCTAAAGTGCAGCGCATCAGTTGGATAACAGAAATATGCTAAGTCATATACAAATTCTCTTACCTTCAGTGAAATCATCCTAAAATTTTGCAGGAGAAAATAATTTGCTATAGAAGTCAAGCACTACCTACACAGTTAGAATTACTTGAGATAAGAACTGTGAATCATTCATAACACTGAAGTAGAAAATAGATTAACATATTAAAACATTTAACTACTATAGCCAGGAGAGATGCATGGACTTCATTAGCATATGTCATGTAAAATCACCCTTGTTTCAGGTCTACTATATTTTATGAACTTACAGTGCATAAAACTAAATCCCACTACTTACAGCATATCCTTGCAACTGTGTGTTCTGAATACTTTAATATTTAATTACACCTATAACAAAGATAAATTAAATTATGCTGAATCCATTCAAGCTATCACCATATACTGATTTCATACAAATTATAGTGGAGGGAATTACACCCTTCAATTAACTGTATGTTCTTTGCTTTAAGCAATATATTGATTTAATATGTATAGTATGTTGAAACAACTTCTGTAAATCCACCAGCTTCTGTGTTTCTGAAACTAGGAATAGCAAGAAAGAAGCACCTTTCTCTCAAGACTTTCCAGTATTTGATTCGAGGTTTTCTCATTTTCTTGATTTGCTTTTAGGCAAGACCTTAAGTCTTCTATCAAGTGTCTTTTCATAGTAACGTCCCTCTCCAACTCAGATATTCTGCAGAGGAAGAAGTTGGACTGCATATCACTGCTAGAAAATTTGGTTAATATGCAACTAAAAGGTATAAAGGCAGTAGACAATCTATCATACCTGTAGCATTACAGTACTTTCAAAAATGAAAGCTGATGCAGTTCTTGCAATTTACTTGGTTCTCAAGTACTAAACCCAGTTTCAGTTTCTTATTAACAGATCTTTTTCTAAATATGCAATATATTTGTGATTTGATTTTTGCTTGTCTGAACTGAAATCACAATAATACTGAAACTATTATCAAAAAAAGGAAAAACAAACCTGCTGTGCCCACAAAATTCAATTAATTAAATTCCTTTGATGTCTCAATCATTCAAACACTATTTTTTGCAATATTATTTTCAAAAGAAAGTGAAATGGGGAAGACTCCTTTCCTCCAACTGAGTAATACATGGAAATAGTTGAAAAATCCCTATCCCTGTGTGTCAGATGAGATAAAATGCAAAATCTAGAAACAACATCAGCTTTTGTCAGAAACTTCCTGTAAAACCTGCAAAAATCTCATGTACTAAAAAGTAATCTTTGTTCAGTGAGAAAATTATGCCTTATAGAATGCTTCCACCATTATAACACAAATTAATATTTTAAATATAAACATAAGCAATACCTGAATATGTCCAGATATCTGGATTTTTTTCCAATGAAAGCAAAATGAATGGCAGTATATTCAGGAATACAACACTCTTAATACAATGTCAATATTGTATTTTTAAAAAACCCAGGAATACAATGCATCTAAAAATTTCTTTGATCTATTTCACCTTTATACTCTTACTGCTATTTCAGTTATTATATTTTACTGCTTATAAAAAAACAATATCTATTTTATAAAGAAAGCATGCTACCCAAGAACTATTTTAAATTTGAAATCTTACAGTGGAAAAATTCACTTTGAAACATAAAATAAACCAATCTACAATGTAATAATTTTTAGGGCTCTCTATTTTTTAAATGAACTATTTTCAGATAAAAAACTGCATTCTTTCTTCAATTAAAAAATCAGAAGGGTTAGAGGAGTTAAAACCTTGGGCAGATAAGAAATTCAGGTACACACAGCTTTTTTTATATTTGAGATGGTAATATAATTGAAGAACAGCATCATATCAGTTACAGTAGGTAGAATAAAAATATCAATTGCATATTTGATAATTTTTGAATTTCAAAATGAATAATAGACCTGAATCAATTCAAATAGAAACAAATACAACTGTGCTTTTGAACTTTTTTATGAATATAAGACTAGCTATTTAATCTTATTTAAGCATCTGAACCTTGACATGTCTCTTAGCCCCTAGGCAAAGAATTACTGAATCTGAAAGACTGTGTTTAACAGCGCTGAGGAATTCATTTCGACTCGCACCAAGGATAAAATAGCCTGAGTTCCGACTTAAGGTATTCTTACTGCCATACAGATACTGTACCTAGCTGCATCAGTTTATGAAAACCGCAATTTAAGCATAAACTGTTCCAGTTTCAAAAACGTCCCTGTAACAGTATGCAAGACTGCAGTAAAAAGAACACGTCGCTCTCCTAAGAGCCGAGGAACAGTTGACGCTGTAGCAATTTTGCAGCTGCCACTGGGTGGCACCAGACACAATGGATAGAAGAGGCACCATACTTCGCTTGCAGCTCCCGAATCCATTCTTTTTCCTGGACTTGTTTTTTCAGTGACTTAATGGTGGTCGATTGCTTAGCGATCTCAGTGTTCGAATTCTATATTGAAAAAACATTAAAATACAAATAGAGCAGACCGAATTTGATCACAGTCAACAGTAAATTTTGGAAAAAATTATCTGAGTAAATTTCCATATATTTTATGAAGATTCTTAGAAATTAGCTGGTATAAAAGGAGTGTTCTTACTTCCTAGAAACACTTCAGCTGAACTACATTCCTTGGAAAATTTGATGAAAATCAGTACATTTCCATTGTTCTAATAATGTATGGCTACTAGATGTTCTCTGGGACACTTGCAAGCACCAATCAGGACTGCATTTTCTCTTGCATAGCACGGTTAGAATAAAATGTAACAGAAGAGAAGTAGAACTGGATCTTCACTTGAACTATATCTTTGTACGTACAGTTCTACAGCACAAGTAATTACATCTTTAGAGAAAGAATGTCCAGTAATGCCTTTCATTTTAGGTATTAAGAAATACAAGACTATTTACAAGAGTGGTTGCTTTTATGTCTCCTGAAATTCAAAGCACAAGACAAAGACATTTCCATTTGTCTGTACTAACACAAATTCTACATTTCACTAACAACTAGGTATGATCCTAATTTTCAGGCACATGTCATTCCAATGAAGGACATTTATACAGTTGTTGGCCATTCCTCATTTGTATATAATAAGAAAAAAAGTGCTTCTATTCCTCCAGGCTATTACACATATCATCTACCCAAGATCTAAATGCAGAAAAACGGAATCATTCTACAGGAAAAAAATAAAAAAAAGAAATTTACCAAAAAAAAAAAATTTACCAAGTAGCCATCTTAGCAATCTGACCATATGCATTGAATGCCATTGCTGACATGGCAGCTCAAGCACACCACATAGAGATATTTCAGAACTCCAAAAGGTGTTGCCAAAAGACACATGTTAAGCATATGTACCAAGTATGTATCTGCCTATATGTATACAGATTTAGCCACCATACTATAGCTTTTTACTCACTATGTATGAACAATAAGCAAACAGATCAGACATGCTGTAAACAATGATACTTCAGGAGAATTTTTCTGCTCAGTGCAGACTTGTAATGCCTATTAACATTAATGGGAGTATTGCACATAACTCTGTGCACCTCAAGGGGAGTATATATTCTTGTGTGCATAGTTAGATGTAAAATATTGTTCTTAATAACTTGTCTAGTCTATTTACTATTATTATAATGTGAGGTATAACCAGAAACTTGTTAAAATGTTGTATGCTAGCAGAATATTCCTGAGTTTCCTGAGACCTGTTTGTGGAGCTTGAGTTCCATTAGCGTAAAGTAGAGCACCCAGTTACGTGCTTTCCACACCAGACACGAACTTGAGTACTTAGGTGGGCCTCTGCACACATTCAGAGGCAAAGACATATGCTTATGGTATTTTGCTTCTGAACTCACCACCCACACTTAACACATTTCCTCCTGTTGGCAAAGATACAAGGAGTCAATACATACAATGTAAACAAGCACTGCAAAGACAGCACTAAGGAAAAAAAAAATAACCAGCAAGGCCAGGTACTTGGACATTTTGAGCTATAATGAAAGCTTTTGCTGCTTAGACATTCAGATATTCAGGAGAATAACTATGTGTCTCATCTTTAAGTCAGCTAGAAAGCCTGGAACAATAATTGAAAACCCTTTGTCAAATTCTTCAGCTAAGAAATGACTTGCAGGACTTAAACTAGCTTTAAATAAAGTTAAGAATTTCAGAAACTTGATTTAAGTAGTTTTTGAGCTCTTAATATTCAAAACTCTCATCCAATTCAGAAAACAGTGAATTTACTCTACTACATACATTTGGGGTCACAGACTATCTCCATCCTAAATATAGTTTTGCATACATGATTTATTTTTTCATTAAAAATTTAATATCTTTAAGAAGGAATTAAAAGTCATGCTGTATTTTTGATATCAGATTTATATATGCTTGCTAAATATTTCCTCTGCTGCAGAAACAAAAAAACCTTTGATTTTTCAGCAATTTATTTTGCAGTCCACATTTGGCAGACAAATAGAGTAGGCTTCTAGCATGGGTGTTATTCTTAAACTGTTTTAAAAAATAAACCGCATTTTTTTATTTTTCCTACCTGCATAGATCAATTGACTGCTAGGTTTCTGGATAATGAAGATATTCATCTAAAAGGTACAACCCTAATTAACAGCAACAGAATCAGATTATTTAATCCCAAAACTAAAAACAATACTCAAGGAGACAGTGTGTATGGTTTTAAGACCTCTTTCTCATAATTAAAGCAGATCAATTTATGTGCCTTTTCATGGCTACTCCCTGCTGGCCTCATCTCTTTATCAATGTGACCTACCTTTACTAATCCCTGAATTTAGATGTTATGTATCCAGTGTCCAATAGCCACGATCTGTAATACCATGATTACCATCAACAGCTCAGAGGTCTGAGCATTACCCACACCTCCTGTGCTAGCACAGCTAATCCAGCATTTAGAGTCAGCTACGTTGACCATGTAACAGAGCCTTTTCTCCTAGCTGATCCTTTGGCAGACTTCTTGCTACTGTTGAGTTTCTTCTAGCAGCACGAAGCTGCACCATTTTGACCTTTTCTCTTTCCTCTACTATTTAACAGAAAACAATTGGAAAAAAAAAAAAACCCTTGAAGACATACTGTTGCAAATATATTTCCTCCAGTGAGAAGAGAAGAAGAATTAATGTGTTTGAGACAGGCCACCTGCTGAGAAAGCTTTCAGAACAACACAGTCGAGTCTCTGCATCATTCACATGCAACAAAATCACCCAAGACTGAAAAGTGAAATCATCAATCAGTCAGTATTTTCCTAGCAGCTAATCTACACAAATACAAAATAATTAAAAGTCTCTCTGAAGACAAAGACAACACTGACACACACACAACACTGCTGCCCCATTACCTCAAATTCTTTGCTCCACTTTCACATACAGCTATTGCTTTTCTCCTTCTTAGATGAAGAAAGGAATCAACTGAATTCTCATCAAACCAATTTCACAGCCCCTTCCAACAAGAGCTACTTAATCATTCTGTGAAAACCCACCAAGGCTCCTATTTGGCCTATTTGATCTGCAGAAATTGTTTTAGAACTTTTAGTTCTGTCTATGAATACATTTCTACTTACCATCAAAGGCAATCTAACACCTAAGCTGCTAATCATTGGCTATGATATACGAATGATAGGCATATGGGAGTATAGGTATGCCTGCTTGACCCAGTTATGAACTACTGCTCATACAAATTATCCTCAGCACTAGATAATCTGTTCTGTCACCTTTAGTTTGCACTGCAGCTGTTTCATCTCTAAATCAGTGTTCTTTGAAGGAGCTGGTGTGGCTTCACTCTTGCTAGCAGTTTGAGGCAGATGTTCTCTCAACTTTAACTTTCCTTGTAGACCTTCCTTCTCCTGTTGCCACTTGGCCATGCTGGAGGTCAAAATCTGTTTTACAAAGAGAATAAACAATCACAATTTCATCCTAAAAACATTTCTGCTTGATTGTATGAGATGCGTCTCCAGTTCAGCGTTCAAGAGGAATGCAATTGTATATATCACATATATATAATTACATTGCATAGCTGTTGGTTGAATTCTCTAGTACAGGCAAAGATCAAATCTGGCAGAAAAAAGAAATCTACTACCACTGGAAACAAGCAATTATTTTAAAATTATAGGCAAAATAATTCAATTTTGATTGAATATGTTGCAGTTTCAACTTCAACAAACAAAAATTATCATACGAAATTGTAACAGCAGCTACTGTTGAAACATGTTTACCTAGAGCCTTCCTGGAATTCAGCAATTATTTCTACACAGAATATGAATACCATGGTGTTGTAGATACCAATGTGAATTAAGGGTAGTTAAAAGTCAAATCTGTTATAATGGTGACCACTGAAAGCTCACTTCAATTGCTGTGTTGACAACTGCTATAAAGCATACACGCTTCTCTTGGCTTTTGTTTTGATATTTGTAGGGCTTGTAGAGGTTAAATCAAAGTGGACCAGCTGCACTAACTATCTCCTGGTTGGCTGGTCTTTACCTATGTGTTATTTCATCCCTTTCAATATATGCACCACAGCCAGAGAACTGCACATTCCATAACCTTGACTCTAGGGCTGAAGTACTTAAGTGGTAAAAGACAAGCTGGAGCAGGACAGGATAACAGATGTTAGTTGTTTATTCCACTGGGTAGGTCTTACCACCCTATACTGCAGCCAAAATGCTTCTCACTTAGCAACATAAATGCTAAGTCCAATTAGCAGACGAGCCTTGTTAGGGATTTAGTTCAAATAAATATCATGCAAACAAACTCTCAGTCTTGTTGCACTTGACCGACAACCAACAAGACTTACTCAATCTTTGTACCAGTATATTTCACATTACTCCTTTCAGAAGTAATGTTTTAAATAATTGCTTTAATTTAAATAATATTGAATGTTGTTCTGGAAAAAGGGGAACAGAAATAATCTTCATGCTAGTGATTAACTTTCACAAAAGTGTAGTCAGCTGAAAGCCAACGGCCTAACAGCTCTCTGCTCCTTACAAGGGTTATTAAAATGCTATCTTATTATTCCATGTAAGACTGTAATACAGTAGCTTAACATAAGAAACAATTGTACAAAGTGGTATGGAAATACCTCAAAATGCAAAAAAAGCCCCTTATTTTGTGAAGAATCCTGATCAGAAGCATGAGAAGATACATGACAGCTTGAAATAACTGTGTGCCTGATTAGATGCGGATGCCAAATGAAATATCTAACCATAAATCAAAAAAAAAATAAACATAAAAAAACCCCAAAACCCCCAAACCCCCCCCCCAAAAAACCACTCCTAAAAGCAAATTTAAAAATCCACAAAAAAAGGTGAAAGTTAAGTATTCTATTCTCAAGCAGTTTATTATTTAATTTACAAATTAGATTTTATACAGCTTGATATCATTAGGAAAAAAAATCATATACATGTGTTTATAAAAACATACACTCACATGACTATAATCTGAAGATCATATATACAGATAAAAGAGAGTCACAGTAATTCCCATTATGAATGAGAAAAGAATGCTTGTATATTTTGCATTAGCCTAAAAAAATATCATCAGTACAAGGAAAATTCATCTGGTATTTAAAGCTAAAAATCTAACACTATTTATTTCATATTTACCAAGCGCACTTATTAAAGTCAGTGGTCATTTTACATATGTATCCGAGCTAAGTACTGTTCTTAGTAAAGGAGTTAATGTTTCCATTCCCGTCTGTGTCTGTTGTCATTATTAAACAAGAGAGCAATATTGTATTTTCTAATTGACTATTCCTTAATCTGATATTCTCATAATTACTACATTTGCAGAGTAAAAGACAAAATATGGACCATTTCAATAAGAAAAACCAGCAGTAATACAGAAGGACATAGTATAGAAAAATATGAAGATTATGTTAATTTGTCCAGTATAACCAATATTTCTACATGCAGAATTTCATGATTCAGTGTCTCTATAATAAATTATTCATAAAAAGAAAAGAAAAAAATCATAGCTAGATCAATATCTCTGTTCAAAATTAGAAATGCCCGTATCTGCCCAAGATAGCTCACAACATGAATTGCACCGGCTACATTCTCAAAAATTATAGCAAATACATTCAAAAAGAAAAGGTCTTCATGGGACAGGTACTAAAGATGACAGTTGGTTAGAGAAACTACTTAAGGAAGTAGAAAAAAAGATTTTAAAAAAAGAATCTACATGAATGCAGAAACAGCATAAGAACTATGGATGGAGTGAAGGTAGCATATGATGTACAAGGGCCCAACTCGCAAAAGCAGACAGGCATGCAATTGCAATCAGACATTTCACATAACTTGTCTTTTAATACTGCTGTAGATTTTGTAAATGTACTACAGGACTGATAATTCTACTGCATTACTCTTTAATTTTAACTATTTATCTATTGAACAGTTATGAGAAAATCCTATGTAAATCCATGTGGGATGTAAAAAACAGACTCCCCCTGCCCTATCAAGAGATTTATGCCCAAAAGATATTCCTTGCATTTACTTAAGAAACAAGTTCATTACCCTAGCATTCTTCACCACTGCCTATACTTTAGGTCAAGTTTTAAATTATTTTTTAATTTTTCAGACACAACAAAAGTTTTGTGCATGTGCTACCACGGACACAAATCCTGAATGACAGAGAAAAAAGAATTTACTCCAGGGGAAGAGGTCACCAGGATGAAAGGTAGAAGAATCTTCAACATCAGCTAGACCAGATGTTGGTAAAGGCAGCCTACTGCTGTTCCTCTATGATGTAGCGGCCTTTGTCTGCTGCACCTCCTCCAGAGTGTTTTTGGCTTAACAGATGTTTATAGGTTCAATATTTTAACATCCATCTATCTTAATCTCCTTGCTCCTGGTATACCCATGACACTCTGTACTGCTGTTCACAAAGGAGTAAGTGATGAAAACTCAGTTTCTATGTAGTCAGTATAAAACTTCCAGTGACTCAGCAAGGCTGTTCACTATAAACTCTCTGCTCACAGCTGTGTGGAAGGCCCAATGGTTCAACACAGGAAGTTCCTGCTATGGCCTCTTGCTCCCTGGCATCACAATCACTCCATAAGGGGCTTTGGGCTCATTTTACAGAAGTCACTATTCAACTGCAACTGGCATGTATGAATATAACATTTCCGTTGGAAGGAGCTGATACTGTATTGCTACTGAAGGCACACAATCCCCCACATTTATATTTGCAAAATATATTATATAAAAATTATAAACCAGGATGTAAATCAGGCATTCTTGATGCGCTTTTTGAGCAGTGACATAATCATATCTTACTACTCATTTTGTAAACTAAAGCTAATATACTTCGATGTGTAAAATCCCATTTTCTGCAAAGCTTCCCTAAAATCCTGGCAGATGCAAACACTGCTATGTCAATAAAAAACCTGAAGTTAACACTCACTTTTCTCCTAAGAAACCTTCCTACAGTAGATAATAGAATACATTTGCCATATGCATAGCTCCTATACAAAGTTCTGTCAGAATTTAATACTGCTTCTATAAATGTTTTAAATAGAACACCATTTTTGCACAGTTTCTGCTTGATCATGAAAAACATACAAAATAAGCAGTACTTGTTGTACACGTAAAACATAACAGAACTTTTCAATCATGCTTGCAAGCAGAGAGCTACGTATTTATGATTTTACTCATTCTCTCAAATATTATTATAACATCATGATAAACCTATTTACAATATCCAATTTATTGTGTCAATCCCACTACTCCTGAAACAAAAATCTTCCTCTGCCTAATGGGTCATAGGAAAAAAAGGTGAAAATTAATAAAGATGGTATGTAGCTATCTGAAAAGATATATACCAGACTAAAAAGCTATGGTGAATACTTAATGTGATCATATAGAAAAAAGGCAAATAACTTCAAATCCTCGATCAAGTTCTTTTCATGCAAGTGCTGTAAGTGGTTGATTACTTAGTATTCTAGACATGAAGACAAAATATCAAACAGAAGTCTCTGGTGACTTAATATCCCATCCCTAAATTGAAACAAAGACCCCCCCAAAAGCAAGACAAACTTCTTATAAAATGTAGAACTTTTTTGTCATTTGTCCTTCTGAAATTTTGGTAAAATCTACCAAATCATTTAGTAGTATTTTTTTTCAGTCAAATGCAGTTATCAGGAGCTGACTATTCCACAAAATGTCAAATAAATGAAGGTAATATAGAGGACTTTTTGCCAGTGCTTTAGCTAGTTGTTAGACTTCAGTAGCCTTTAGAGACCATTAAGTACCCTTTGGCTAATTGGCCAATGGTAGATTAATCCTCTTTTTATTCCAGCAGCACTATTTTAACACCCTTTGCACTCTGTCAGTGTAGTATCTGAATGACAAAATAATATTGTGCATGAATAATAAGCAGAAAAGTTAAATTAACATTTCATGTTTCACATGCCATACCTATGTGTCAGGGAAAAGAACCCTCTTTTAAAGCCACTGACATTCAACTTTTTTAAACAATCTCATGTTGACACCTTACTGAAGTGAATCTTCCTAATTACTGCTAATTGCCTATCAAGCAAAAAAAAAAATCTTTCCTTGAAGTGCAGTTGTCTGGTATAGATGAACACAGCTCCAAAGCGCATAGTAAAGACAGGCATGACACTTGAGGTGTGCTACATTATTATGAGGTCATACTAAATATGGTTTGCAGTGAACAAAGCAGCTTTTAAGGATGTTTAAGGTACTAAAAATGTCAATCTCTCATGAAGTGTTTAAATTAGTTCCCCGAAGAAAAGTACAGACATTAACCAGCAGATAAGAGGTAAATTTCTCATCTCAGGTATTTTACTAAAGAAAAACATTTGGCCTATTATAGTGGTAACACAATTGCAGTTCATCTGCTTTATAACAGCAATATTTACATTGGAATCGCCCTTTCACATATAGAAATTATAAATTCAGCTGTTATTGGAAAAACATTTGTAATCCCTAACAAGAACTCCTAGACTCAAAGATTTTGAGTGTCTTCTTAAAACATGTACTATTACTGATCAATCATCACTTATAAAGGGCTATTTGCTAACACTTCATAAACAAAGGTTTTACACGTAATTTTAGTTCAGGTACTTACAGCTGATCTATAGCTAAATTTATTTATAACTTATAAAACCTAGCACTGCAACAGCAACTTATTAAATAATACAAAAAGAAAATCAACAGAATCAGTCCAGACAGGTCCTTTTTAAATTTTCATTTGTTTTTCTTTTTTTCTAAAAACTAATAATATCACAAAGATCAAGAGCAGAAAACGTAACTATATTTTAGAGAAACATAAACTGTCATATATAAATGAATTGGAGTTCTCCAAGAAATTAATTCCAATGAATTCTCTGAGAAATTAACTGCTCCTCTAACAAGAGACAAGTCTGAGTACAGAACTGTGCAACCAATACATTTTTTAAAAAAATTAGGGAAAATAAGAAAAAAACTTAGTAATAATACAAATTGTATTTTTTAAGATGATGAAACTGCTTCTGATATATGTCATCTGTATAGTGATCATACCCATTCAAAGATAAAGGTTTTGTCCTGCAGCAATTCTAATTTAGCCTTCATTTTCTATCACTTCAATTTCATGTCTCTGTACAAGTAAACATTCCTGTATCCCATGTCTAATTTCTGTACATATTAAGAACACTATCTTGCTTTCATACTAAAGCAGATGCTGCACTCCATCTGTCCTTGCAGATTTCAAGGGAATATAAGGACTATTAACTATTTATTTAACAGTACTTCCACAAGTAGTTTCATAATGATCAATTATATGATCACAACTGTATGATTTAATTTTCGTTGCGATTGATTTTCCAATATGGAGATGAAAACTGACAAAATATACAGATGTGCAGGACATTGTCTGAAAGGCCTTAATAGTTAAACAGAAAAACTACAGAACTTGAAGAAAACAATATTTAATAAAAATAAAAATAGTCAGTGTTTCAGTATATACTATATTTGAACTTATTCGAAGGTTTAATATCTGCTAGACACAACCCAGTTCATTATAACATTTTACTACAAATAAATTAAAAATGAAAATATAACTGGAGACATTTCATGATACTTTGTCCCATTTGAAAATATCTGAGTATTACAGCAAGCCAGATGTGAAGATATGGCTGAAGTTCAAAACCAATGTTTTCATGTTTCCAGCATTGCTATTTGAATAAATACTAATAAATACTAGTATTCCAACACCTAACATGTTGTGCACATCGAGTAATGCTATATACAGGGAAAGACTTCCAGCTGATGCATAAAATTTTCTCCAAGACTTGCATGGTTTTATACTTACTAGGGAATTTTCAATATAAAAGATCCATGTGATCTTTTGTAGTTAGGACCAGGTTTTACTGCATGGGTTTTTTTTTAAAACTAGACAGCATTTATCTGATTTCCACCAAACATGAGAGTTGGGGCAAACTCATAAAGATTGAATTTTTCATCTAGGGTCAGGGATAGTGCTTGCCATATTCCCCTTGCTTAATCTTAGCACATCTAAGCACTGCAAATGAACTGCTTGCATGAGAGCCAGTCAGGGAATTTCACAATCCCTACAACTCATTACAAATTTAACAGCAGCAATACTAAGTATTCATATGTTTCAGATAACACATACAAATATGCTGCACTAAAACTCATTGGGGGAAAAAATTAATAATGCTTCCATCTGGTTTCTGTATAACTCACATAAAATAGAGAGAAACCAAAATGAAAATGCTATTTTAAAGACTGTGTTTAAACTTTCTTTTGATTTACCCACTTAGTTCCAAAGCATATAGCTTTATATCTTTAGAAATGAAAGTTATTTTTAAGAGAATATATAAGAGGGAAAAAACAAAAACAAAAACAAAAGAACTGAAAGAATGGTGAAATATTAATTTAACTTCTCCTCATTTCCATGTGTTTTAGAGAGTGAGCCATTTTCTACTGAAATATTTCTGCATCTCTAATGTAAGTGGGCAGGAAATCTGTACTTGTAGGGAAAGCTGTTCCCTCTCCCATATTACTCTTTATATATTATTTTTCTTTACTCAAATTTCAGATTTTCAACTGTTAAAGACCATTCTCTTTCAACATACTTTGAGAAAGTGATGTAAATATTTAAAAATAAAAATTACTAACATGTAAGTAGGCTATAGGCATTCTCAGAAGTTTGGTTGCAATATTCAAGGAACAAAATGTAAAAAGATAGCTCTATGCTTAATTTTGTTCAATTATTTAAGTATCTCATTTTTAGCCACTTCAGATATTAATATTAATAAAAGCAGAAAAATGTCCTCAGAAGGTCTTCTCATTTGTTTTTATGCAGATAGCTGAGTAAAAACAAAACATTTTAAATATAAATTGTATTAACAAACTTAGGTAATGGAGAAGTTCTATATTCTCATAGAGAATGAGAAACATAGAAATAAACAACAAAGAATTGTAGGAAAAAAACTATTAAGTATCTGGAAGGAATTTTTCTAATCACATAAAGGTGATGTTATACAAATATTTATTTATTATTTACATTTTTATAAAAGTAAACAAAGACATTGCTAACCTCTTCTGAGAAGTATGAGAAAGCTGATGACAAACATCATGGGGAGGATGCAAAGACAGGAATATTCTTCAAAATAATGAACTGCATTTAAAAATTATCATGAAAATGTACTTCATATAAATTAAATTAGTATTTCATCCCTGGATTCTTGTAAATGAACCCCCACAGTCTTATCTTTAATTCGTAATTTATATTATCATCAGAACCCTCGCTAAAATTACAGGCATAAATGAACAGTTTAGGGTAAAATATTCTTTATATTACTATATTATTTATATACTATTTAATATCTGAAGAGACCATCACATGAAAAAGCCATGTTTTCAGTCTAATGCATAAAGTGAAATATACTTTCTTCTATCATGATTATCATCAACATTATGACTCACTTGGGGAGTTTATTATTTTCCCATACATGAACAGTTTGAGGACAACACTGCAATTCTAAATCCCAGCATGAACAAGACCTACAGCTACTCAGTAGTTCCCTCACTCTCTTCTGCTGGTTTTACCAACATAAGAGTATAGACAAAATGACCCATTTTGTGTACACAATACCCTAAAGAGCACAGGATTACCTTTCAACTCAAAAATAAAGAGAAGACTGTGTACAGTTCAGCCACCAAAGAGCAGATGCTTTCCCAGTGCCTGAGAATCTCGTGAGATGTGCTGTAGCTATGGTTAGTCATAGTCTCCACTACTGAGAAAGGAACTGAAGATCTTGGCACATTACGCAGCAGAAGTAGAATGGAGTGATGCACAGTAAACCTGAGCATGATACAAGCCATGGGAACAGTCCATGACTACCTCACTAATTCCAAATTAAGCCTTAGGAGAGCAAATCAGACCATACAAAAAATACAAAGAAAGGATAAATACTCTTCTACCTCCTCTAGCAGTTACGGAGTTATGTGAGGTTCAGGCATTTCAGGCAAACCAGCACCTAGTCAAAACTACAAAATTCTCCCCTTGAATTACAAGGACAGAAAGAGTGTCTGACTTTGGTAGGGATGCCATAGAATCCTGGGAACCAGCACTCATTCTCTACAACAATGGGGAGTCTAAGCCAGAGAATAATTAAGACAATCCCAAAGAGGAAACACTGTAGATATGTATTTTTAAAAAGGAATCTCAGGTAGTTCTCTTGTCTCAGAGGCGCTCTTGTTGCAATGTTTTTTTTCTATTGTTGTAGAAGATGTCTTAGCTCTTGATTCCCATTCCTTTATGCCTAGAAAGTCTAAAAATTCCCCCCAAACAAAATAAAGCAACCAACCAAAAAGTCAACCAACCAACCAACCAACCAACCAACCAAAACAACAACAACAACAAATGACAAAAAAAAAAAAACGAAACAAAAAAAAACTTTAAGAAAGTTCATGCATAATCCTTGGTAAAGTGATAAGAATGGCTTGTATTCCTGGCTATGGAGGTATGTCTCAAAATTTCTCCCTGTAGTGGAAGGGAATAGCCAGGACAACAGAGCACCAGCATTACCTTTGAACACATAAGCTTAGAGAACTGTGAGAATAAGAAATTTGAGTAAGATGCAAGCTCCAATAAAAATGCCAATTCCCTTCGTGCAAAACAATCTAGACAAAGAAATTTCACTGTATGACAGGTAAAATAATAAGGTCAAACAGGAAACTGGTGCTTTTCAGATCTATCAGCACAGAACTGGTGAAGATTCCTCTTCTGAAATCCAAAGGAGTCCAAAAGAACACTTGTTCTTGAAGGACAAGATGTGGGACCTGTTACTGGTCCTTCTTTCTGATCACTGATAAAATCTTACTAGAAACCAGAGAGTAATAAAATGCATGGAGGAAAAGGAGGACTTGGAGTCCAAGAAGAGTTTTCAAGGACTAGCTTCTAGTTCAAGATCCAGTTCGAGCTTCTAGAGTTCAAACTCTTCTCTATTAAGGTATCTTTCCTGTGCTAGTTATCTTTTAAAAAGACCTTCCATTTTGAGAATGGGGACAAAAAAATTATTTGCTAAATAAGAAATACTTTAAGATGTCAAGAATCCATTAAACATAGCATATGTACCACACAGTATAAGGAAAATATTAATGAAAATTTTTGTTTAAATGTAGAGAAGATTCTCCTGGCAGCCATCTTCAGTGTCCTCAGAGAGAAAATGTGCATTATATAGAAGTGGTCTTTTTTTGGAAAATTAAATCCATTCTTTTGAAAGGATATGGAAGCAAAAACAGATCACTAATTTTAAATGGTCCTTTATCCATGGAAAGGTGGATGTTACACTTCTTCAGTCTTTTACTATTAATCTGTTATTATTTTTAGATTTTATTAACAACAGACCTTCAACCTTTCCTCATTCTTGTTATGCTTTATACTTAGCAAAGTTCTTGTTCCTTTCTTCCAACATATGATTTGTGTGTGGTGTCAAACCAAGGTGCAATATTACACAGAGTACCTTGACATTGCTGAGTAGAAAAGGAAATGTCCTCTGTGAAACTCTCTGTAAAAAAATAATGCCTGACAAGCTAGCAATGGCTCTGCTATGAAGAGCAGTAATTTGACAAGCTGGTGGCCCTCATGCTATGAAGTACCTTTGTGACCCTAAGAAACACAGTATTTGTTCAGCCTGTGTGGATCTTTGCAAAATCAACACACATATCTGCAAGACAAAATAAATCCCACAAACCAAAACAAAACCCAAAACAAACAAAAAAGCCACAACCCAATCCCAAACCCAACCAACGACTATTTTGCCTTTTCCTACAACTTGCTGAGTTTTACTTTATGCTGGATTTCACATGTGGTAATCTTGTAAAGGGAGGGATAACATGTAAAAATTAAGGCTTCATTTATGCATGTATTTTTCATGACCAACAGCAGCAACTCTCTCCCCTCTAGGTTTACTGTTTACATACAAATGCTGGAAAATATTTGAAAAAGTAGATAGCAAGAACATTTCTGTGGTCATTCCCAAGTGCCGTTTCAATTAAATTCCAATTTTGTCCCTTGGGATTCAAACTACAGAAATTATTTTTGAAAAATAAAAAAAAATTCCTGCCAGCTTTGGAAAAAAATTCCCAAGACAGCCAACTCAGAACTTTAGTTCAACAAAACTTCTTTTTTCTTACCTAATAACTGATTTTTAAATTAAATACAAGAAGACTTTAAAAAATATTTTAATGTTTAAAATTGAAAAAAAGGTTATAATTTTTTTTGTCATGGTGTGGTGGTTTGACAGGAAGTGTGTTTTTTGAGATGCTGTGTTTTGGGCCAATAGATATTCAGACTTTCATATTGGCATTTAACCTGGCCATTGGGACATGGACACGCCTCTGAGAACACAGGGTTAAAAGCAGAGCTCTCCCCTGGGAGGGCCCTCTTGGGTTTCCGGCGGGAAAGAGTTCGGGTCTCTGCCCCGGCCCAGCTGCTGGCTGGGCAGGGGGAGGGGAAAGCCATGAGGCCGAGAGAGGTAGGCCTGAGCCCGGGGGTGGAAGGGTGGAAGAGAGAGAGAGAGAGAGACCGGGAGCCATCGGGCAGCCCCCCCTGAGAGACACAGAGAGAGAGAGAGAGAGAGAGAGAGAGAGAGAGAGAGAGAGAGAGACGGTGCCCGAGACTGTAACCTTGAAAGTGGATAAACATGGGCCTGTGCCGGCAGCACGGCTGGGACGGAGAAGAGGGGGGGTTCAGCCGGCCACTTGTAGGAGCTTTTAACCCCTTTTTGGAGAATGAGAACTTTACAGATCATTGACCTCTCCTGGAAGAGAGAGTGGAAGATGAGGAAGGAAATGTGCAAGTGTGAGAGAGGTCTGGGCGAGCGAGAGATAGTGGAAGAATAGAGAAGAATCCTAGTGGGAAGAGATGATGGAGTGGCTTTTGCTGGACCCTTTTTGTACAGCCATGGACAGACCCATGTTCTTTGTGACACAGAGACTGCATTCTAGGGGGAGGCAATGGCCACAGAACCAAGAGGGTTCAGTGTTGGTGCCCCTCGGCCCCAGGGGGTGAAAATATGGGGGGGACAGGTGTCCCAAAGGAGAGATTGTGGGGACAGGTGTCCCAAAGGAGAGACTGTGCCTTTTTTGGATCGAGACAGAGCATCCTTAAAAAAAGACAACCCTAGAAGCAGCTCTGGTCTGTGTTCAGTAGTGAGAGCACTGGACATGAAAGGAAGAGGTCACGACGGCAGATGTACTCCGGGCGGTGCCACGAGTGACACAGAAACACACGAGGCTTCGACTGTGTTTCCAGGGGAAGCCCATGGTACAAGAAGGACTCCTCTCCTCTTGATGAACTGAGGATTGATTGTCTAAAAGGTGGTGCTGGACCGAGAGTTGGTGATTTGAGGAATAGATGTATTGTGTTGGAAATTTGGTAGGGGGAGGAGGAAATGCATTTGTGAGGTTTTCATTTTCCCTGTGTGTGTGTTCCTTTTTATTTGTAGTTGTAGAGTAGTTAATAAAGTTCTGTTTTCTTTTCTTTCCTAAGTAGGAGCCTGCTTTGCTTATTCCTGCTCACATCTCACAGCAGTTACCAGGGAGAGGGTATCTTCATGGGGGCACTGGCATTGTGCCAGTGTCAAACCATGACACATGGCTAACTTTAAAATTGTTACTATTATAACCACTTCGGAAAGAAAAAATGTAAACTAAGAATTACAGTTTTCTGTGTCTTTTTTATACCTGAAAACAATTCTTTAAACTGAAACACCATCTATAAGGAGGTCTGGAAAAGTGACAAATAGAGGAATAGTACATGGAAGTTTGGGGTTTTGTTACATCCCTTAGTTTTCAGTATTTTTTAAATAATCTGCTTCTGATACTAGCAAAAATGTGCAGCCATTCTCAATCGTATTTATAAAGAAAGAAAATATGTAATTATCAATATTATGACAGTTTTACTTGTAGAGACTGTCACACACCCTTTCTGACCACTATTACTTAATGAGATCTTACTGACAAACATGAATTGCCACAAATCTCTACATTCAAAATAAAGCAAGGAAAGTTAAATTCCTTTAGAAAATCTAAGGCGAGTTTCCTACTTGCAGCTGTACAGGAATCATCCACTTGCTACAAAGAAAACAAAAATTACACACTTGCAATGCTTGGATCACTTTCACTGACTTGAAATCTTGTTCTCCCAAGCAACTTAAAAACCTGAGAAAACCAGCAGTATTGTCTACACTGTACAGGGTGTTCCCAGTGATAATCATACTTTCTTCAACACCTAATACAAAACACAGACATTGTTTTAACAAATACCACTTGGCTGACCTAGAAGAGAGGATGAAGGAATAAGAAAGTCACGTCCAATTCCTCATGGATTTTCATCTTGAATCCTGGATTTTGCACAGTTTACCTTACGAACATGATCCGAGTGACATTTCACAAATTCCTGGATAAATGTTGCTACACTCTGCCAGCAGAGAGACTGGCTGTGTCATGCACAGATCAATAATAGCACTATGTTTCATCAGCCTCAAAATCAAAAGTGCTTCATCTGGCAAAAGCCATGGCCCTTGAGGATCTGACATATATAAAGTGAATACTGTGCACACGATGTCTACTACAAAAGCTGCTAGTGTAAAGACAAGTCTAGAGACACACACTACAGTATATGGAAATAGGAAAATATGTGCTTGTATATATAAAGTTTTTAACTCCTATTTATGAAGAATGTCATAAATAACACAAACCAGCAGCCGAATAACACCAATGAAACTGAACTTTTATGATGCCTGACAGAAATATAAAAAATGCAGGAAAACCCAATATTCACAGTCCTTGGAGGAATTCTCAAGAAAATAAAAGGATATTTTGAACTGTACACAGTAGTATCTATGACAGTGGGCTGCAATAAAATGCACACTAAGCTATATATAATGACTTCTGATCAAAATTATGTTAATTAAAAATATGCTTTTATCTTCTTCAGAGTAACTACGCAAAATAGAAGTCTTGAGACTGTCAGTCATCAACCTGTAGTTTCACTCCCCAATATAGGCCTTCCTAAAATAACAACAGAAATTTATGCCTCCTATCACTTAGGCTTCCTCATATCTTAGTCTTTTGGTGACAGAGATTGTAAAGTTTTCAAATAAGTGCAGCATAAGCAGCAGGGTGCAGATTTTTAATTGAAATTACTTTTTATTAGAATGCATCTCCCTCATTTTTCTCATAGGAAATTTAGTCTTTTTTTTTTTCCTGCCAAAGTTTATATTGCAAACAATACTTTGGGAAGTAAGTATTTTTACTGTTTTGAAGTCAAACCTTTAACAAACTATCTCAGCTTGAGGACTTTATCAAGATTTAGACTAAAAAAAAAATTAAAATTAGACTGTCTCTATGCCCCCAGTGAAAATGGAAAGCTTTTTCTTTAGAAAATATCATGACTACCTCACTAAAAATGTATTTTCTTATGCTCAATCCTCCTGGTAAAATCAGAAGTATATATTAAAAAAATCATAATTTATCTTTCCTTTTCTGCATTTTCCTTTACCAACTTACATACTACCTACATCAAATACTTTAACCTTCACTCAGCTCTGCAATCAGCAAAATTTAAAGGGTTTTACAGGACTAACATAATCCTATATTCTGTGTATATTACAAAAAAAGCCATTTTTTTTCTCTGCGTATCTTCTGCTTAAGACTGATGATCTTTAAATGTTCCTCTTGCACACCATGGAATGGTCATTTCCTTTAGGTTACTTCATTTTAATATCCACCTTCCCTGTGCCGTGACTTTTTGTATGTGTATGTCTTCAGTCATGATGGCTTTAATTTAATGCTAAAATGGCTCTCAGAATTTCTCTTCCTTATAACCTGATGTTTTATCACTATTGTAGCAGTCTTGCTTGGCTTCAGGGAGATTCTTAAAAACAAGTGGTTTGACTATCTTAAATTTATCGTCCATGTTTACATCTCTTTTCTGCAGCACTAAACTCATTTTAGCATTAATTTAAAAAATACTGGTGCCCACCTGAGCTCAATGACATAAACTCACTTCCATCATTGCTTCAGGTGAGCAGTGTTATTGAAGTTGAGAATTTACCTTCCTGTTTATACTTCCCATTTATTAAGCTTTTGCCATCAAACAAATATCTCTCTGTTACTTTTTCATGCATCCTACAGACCCAACATTTTTTCTATTCCTTTAACAAAAAATCTGCCTACAGCCAACCACAAGCAGCTGATTTCTCTCCAATTCTTCCTTTTTAGATTAGTTGGCCAATATCATTGCAGTTGTCTGACTCCAACTGGCAAGAGTCAATTACAGTCACTTAAAAATTACAGATCTCATATCTGCTATGTTTCTATCTTTGCTATTTTTTTAATGTTTCTTTATTAGACTGATGACTCTATAGGATTTCTTTTTCTCAGACATTTAAACTTGAGTTACCTGCTAACCTGCTCTCTGAAAACCTCACATTTGTTCTCTGGAACAACATACTTTCAAATCCTTCCTATAAGTCTTGAAGTGCTTTTAAAATTAATTTAATTTGGATTCTGTGTATTAGAACTATACACATTATTCTAAGACCAGTCAAATTATGCCAGTCCAAGAAAACATATTCTTTCCATTCCTCTTATACAGACTCCAGTTCATACATTTGAGGACTGTGTTTTTTAAATTGGCAATTTAAATTTTTTAAAATGGCAATGGGAGTTCATGCTCAGCATTACCTCCTAGGACTCTAATTTTTCTTTAGAGTCCCTGGTTCCCAAGAGATAGCCATTCAGCCTCACTCAATGTGAAACTTGAGCAGTATATTGGTTTTCATTATGATGTAATGATTTGTTCATTAAAAACACAGTGAGATCATAACAATCCACACTCTTCAATCAGACTCTGGTGGATGATTAAAAGCTTAAGAGTAGTTGTCAGTGACTGAAGGTATCCTATTGCACTGGCTTGGATTTTTTATGCTGTCACTAATTTTTAAAAAATGATTGCAAGATTTTACTTCTAAAACAAACAGCAAAAAGACGGTCATTTATTTCATAGTATATCCAGATAAAATAGATATGTAAGGTGTAAACCATTATCCTGGTGAAACTAATAATGCTATCATTGATGTGAGTGATAAACTGAAAAATTAATTTCATGGTATGTGAGATTCTGAGCTAGTGAAAATGATTAAGGGGTACTTATATGCATCAATTTAACCTTAAGGCATGACTTGAGACATTGAGTCTCCATTGTGTTCCATGTAGCAATGCTTAGCTCAAGTCCAAATTCTATGTAAAAGCAAGTATGGTGGATACAGCTTTTTAAATTTGATTTCATATTTACACTTCAATAAGCAATGACTGTTGCACAGAGGCACAAAACAAAAATGAATGAATCTGCTTATAAAACTTCTGAAACTTTCAAGTCATAGAGCTACTACTGTAAACCCTATTCATCCAACTCCTTAGAAAATGCAACTCTTCCAATAAAGAACTGTCTGTCACCAATTCCCCTAGTCCATGTATATACCTTGCTAACCATACTAAGCACTCTCCTCCACCAATCTTCTGTTCTGTACCTTTACATTGAGAAAAATTTATTTCACAAATTAGGACAGGAGCAAAGGAAAGGAGAAGTAACATAGAGGAGTCCATTGGAGAGTGCAGGAAAATCAGCTCACTGATGTTCACAATACAAAATTATCTCCCCAGTTTCTCATGAGTCTTGAAAACTTTTCTTAAGAACATAGTTGGGAAAACATTTATTTAGGCTGAGAAAAAGAGTGACTGTTAGGTAAAAATCCATCACAAAAACCAGGAAGAGAACTGGAAGTTCCAAGGGAGGATATATGGCTGACGGAAACCCAAAGCACCTACTTTTGCATGTCGTTTCACATTCTATCAGAATACTAAATCAGAGAATATCAACAAAAATTTGTAGCTACATCCCCTGTTGTTGCTCCTTCTCCAAAGTTTGAAAACAAAAAGGAATCCCTCACTATAGAGAGATGTATATGCAAGATTAGAGACAATAAAACTTAATTTTACCAGGATAAGTAGGGTATATTGAAATTTCCTTTAACTCTGGAAATAAGCACATGCATAAAAGGTTTAGTAAAATCATTTCCATAGTTAATAGCAGTAGTTATTAATGAATAATTAATGGACTGGTCTGGTGAGTAAACCTAAGAGTACTGGTCCAACTGCAACACAAACAGGTTTTCTGTGACAATCTCTTAGAAAATAGAATCTGCCAGATCTGAAATGTAATCTCTTGGCAACATATGAATAATTATTCCCAAATCAATGACCTTCTTTGCTTGAGATTTATTGGTGAATAAATATCCTCTGACAAAACCATATATTATCTGTAGGACTTTACATAGTAGAGAAGGTTCAAGAATCCAGTGCAGCTTTATGCTTAACTTTAATTACTAAGCAGATCACAGTGAATTCAATAAAACACTCATGTGAACACAGAAGGAAATCCTATTATGATAGTATATGTTGAGTTTTTCCAGGTCTCAAGATGTATCTTATTTGAGAATTTTTTTACAAAAAGAAATGCAAATTGAGTTCTGTTTTGGTTCAGGGTATTTTTTCCAATAGTAAGATTAAGAGCAAATGCAAAGGAAAGTTTGATCAAATCACAGGAAAGGTGAATTAAAAAAGCTCATATCACATGAAATTAATAACATAAAAGTTACAGGATATCTTCTGTATCATCTATATAATCTAAATGTCTGTTCCATTACTATATAGATATATTAGCTATAGTTACAGAAATGTGTACAACCTTACAACATCTGTAATATTACAATAACATGCTAATTCTTTTGATGCAGGTTCTTTCTTCTAATATAGAAAAATGCTTCTTAGCATATGCTGATGTGGCAGTAACTTTATACAAAGTTTATTTCTATTAATTACTATTTTTGATTAATTTAGTCTTCCAAATTTCAGTAATTCAAAAACTTTCAATAAATTTTTATCATTCAGATCTTCTACAGATATAATTAAAATTATCTAATGTACATAATGAGAAATATCTTTTTATGCTACCAGAGAAAGAAGAAAATCCAAAACTCAGCTTAGAAGAGGTGACACTAAAATGCAGAATCTTTCATGAACTTAATAAAAATACACAAATTCTCTGGAGTACATCCATGTAAGAGACTTCAAATATATAAAACCAGGACATTTATAGAAGTGTTTTGACATGAAATAACTGGATAGGTTTACAACCATTTCTAACTGGACTACATTTATCTAGAAAACCCAAAAAACTCTGTCCAAGTAATTACACATTTGCTGGAATGAACAATACATGAGGAAATTGCAAAAGCAGTTTCAGCTACTGCAGGAGAATGACAAATAAAATTTCATTTATAATTTCAAATTTATTCCTAAAATTTACTTTAAGGAAACAAGCATACATAAATCATTTTATATATATATATATATATATATATATATATATATATATATATATATATATATATATATATATATTTATATATATATATATATATTTATACATATATTTATATATTTATATTTATATATATGTATATATAAAATATAATACTTATATTAAGTGTGATAATGCATCTTTAAAGAGTGAAAAAAACTTCAATGAAAACCAGAATTTAAGTGACATCTTTGCATAAAATAATACTTCAGTCAATAATTTTCAATGCATCTAAATTTATCATAAATTTCTTCTTTGTTTGAGTGCAACCAAAGAATACTAAATTAGCAGATTTACTTTTATTTGGGTACATAAGAGAAGTGAAGCTGTGATGCTGGTTTTGCAGATGCAACACCGAACTCTGGCCTATGCTTTGATACACTGAGCAATAAAAAGTAGTCAAGAGAATATGTAAAGTAAGCCACAACCTTTAAAGAATAAAAAAGCTTCCTTTAGCACTTTACTTTTCTACTTTTCATGCTCATACCTTTCTATCCTTGAGATAATCTACTAGATAAACAAACTAAGATCTCAGGGGAAAAGAGTTCCCTTAAAATTCAAAGAAAAGTGAAAATCAAATAGCTAAAATAAAGTCTGGATGTGTATTTAAAATGCAGCCAAAAAAAAAAAATGTGTAGTGTGGCTCAGATTTAAAATATGCTTCTAAAAAAAATTAAAAGCACCTTCCCAGTTCAGCAAAAGCATAGCAGTATATCTGCAGGAAGGCATCTGAAAAAAACTTTACTGAAACCTTCACATTATCCTCTTCAAAGAATGTGTCAGCATTTGACCAGTCGATTTGTTATTATTCTGAGATTCAGTTTTGCTGAAGTAGACTTACACAGGCACTATGCAATTGCCCACAGTATTCTGTAAAGAAATGCAGCTTTCCTATGACATCATCTGAGAAACACTGGAAGTGCAAAAATATGGTACATTTGAGCAGCGGACATTTGAATAGCCTTCACATGAATAAGAGAAGCGCTAGTGACTTAAACTACTTATGGTTTTAATTTCTTTTTCAATATAATTTTTATGGATTTTTGCCACAAGAATGACACTGCATAAAACTAATTATGATTACTGTGTTGTATGCAATAAAAACCCTCTTTTTATAAGTACTGAATGATAGAAATGAGTAGAGGGAACACTAAACCTTAGAGAAAAGATCCTGAATTTCCCCAACAATTTCTTTTAAATGCTTTTCTTAGAAACTAAGAAAACAATAAATACCATGGCTTCCACATTTAGTATCTGCTCCAGCTGTGATTTCTATACACCAATAACAAAATGTAACTACTGTACTTCTTGTACAGATGGTCTTGACTCAGTGTTAATGTAAATCCTTGGAGAATGCAAGTGTTGATTCTCACATGTGCAGTCACTTCACAGCCATTTTTTTAAAATATGCAAGGAATTGCTTTTGCAGAAATCAAACAAAGCCAGATATCTATATTACTGCAAAGCATTTATAAGGCCAAACAAAACCAGAACTTAAATCCAGAATTCTGAACTCTTAAGAGCAGACAAATATACACTACATACATGCTTGGGTGGATTTTCAAGAAAAATACACAAAACCATGCACGTATATGTTGTGAAAACCAGCAGATACTAGAGAGTCCTTAGGTTGCATGAACTGTAAAATCTGTCTCAAAATGAACATCTGGAATATTTAAATCTTAAATCTAGAGTTGATCTTCTAGAGTCCCTGGGGATTAAAATGAAGGACTGACTGCAGAAACATCTGTCCTTGTCTGCTAAAGCATTTATTCTCTTCGATAAATTCAGGCAAAATGGCATCTTGTCCAAGCCATGATGTTAATGTTAACAGTCGCTAGACAGCTAAACTTACCTTAGCCTAGGACCAAAAGTTCACTATTAATGTAAGCTTACCCAGAACTTTATGGTTATGGCAGTTAACTGTAGATGCTTATTTTTGGATATTAGTAATTTTGGCACTCTTGAAGTATTTAAGATTTTCTCCAAATCTAGAGATTGTATCAGTATTTTTTTCCATGGTTTGACTGCTTGTTTTTTACCTTCTACCTCTCAAGAAAATTCTAAAATCTAAAGTAACAAAAGTATCAACAAGAAAACCTTAAAAAACATTATTTCCCTTGCAGTATCTTAAAACTTCACTTCTAGATAGCATTTCTTACAAAAAAAAAAAAACACCAAAAACCAACTCATACAAGTCCCCCACACAAGTGTGCTTTAGAACCATTAGATCTGTCTGAATCAGGGCTCTCTCTCTAAAACATGAGTGTACCCTGCAGTGACTGTGTAGGCTCTTTACCTCCTTAATTTTCACTTGGCAAGTAGCCCAAGCCTCTGCTTTAAATATCCCACTTGGTAGCACTAGTATGGCACCTGAAGAGTAATTAGTTGTAAGAAAGGGAATTTGAATCGTTTGCTGAGAAGGAAAAAAATGTGCATGCCTAATAAAGATTTTTTCCTTGAGTACCCGAAACACCCTTTATTTATTTTTGCTTAGAATGCACCACCCTTTAAATAGACCAGTGACCATTTTTTTTTTTAACCTTCCAGAAAAACTGAGTGATAGAAAACCAGTTTGGTTTTAAAGCAATGCTTTTTTAATTTTAGTCAGTCTTTTCCATTACAGCAGCTCTTATCTTTACATAAATTTTGTTCCCCCCATTTATTTTCTTTTTTATTTTTAAACAGTTCCCTGATAACAGCATTTCCTATTTTATTTCTCACATTGCTCTTCAATAGACACCTAAGGAGTAGTCTTTCAGGAAGGCAAATCATGAAGATGTCTGAGAAATCGGAACATTTTCGCTAAATTACTGTCCATGAAACTTTATATTATGATACTGTTTGTAAGATAGGCAGATCTTCACTGGTTCCAATGATCTTGGAAACTCTTTTTAAACAATTCATTACACATACATAGTTATGCAAAATAAGTAACAGAAATGAAGTTTTCTCTCCTCTAGAAATTAGCAGTTCCCTAGTCCTAAGAAAGTGAAAAGTGCTGTTCCTGATACTGCTTCTGCCTTCTGTGCAAAGACAAAAACACAGTGAAGTTTGAGGGGGAGGGGATTTGATTTCTTTTTTAATGTCTGCCTCCTTCCAGCAAGTCCATCTGTTGTAGCACTATAATTCTGGAAGCAGGATGTGTGTGTGACCAACAGGAGACAATTACTGCATAAGTGTTTGTTGATTCAGCTCTATAAAGGGCAGGCCAATCACTACAGTATGAACAGAAAAGAATTCCAGCTGAGGAGCTGCATATAGATTAACACAAAATACATATATACATGAGAATGGGGAAAACCAGAAAGGAGTAATAGCATGGAAACGGATTAAGGAGAAATGAAGACTGAAGCAGAGAAGAAAGTTTGTGTCCTTAGGTTGTTAACTAAATACTTTATTAGTCTCTATTTCCATAAACTTTGTTTTTTGGCTTTTCGCCTTAACAGAGAAAGATGGGATTAAATAGATACAGAATGGGTCTGAGTCCCCTTCGGAAGAAAACTCTAGTTGTCTTGGGGCGTATGGAGACAGTGCCTGTTCTTCACAGAGGAACAGGTACTAGTCCTGGACTAACCAGATTCTCAGGAAGGTCTGCAGATCACAGGCTAAAAGTGAAACTTACCTCAGTCATTTGAATACATGTAAAAAATCAGCATGAAGACCACTTTATTTTCAAAAGGATAAATAAATTGCATTGATACACTAGCCCTAATATTATCTGCACATAATAAGTGTTTCACACAAAGCATGGTAATATATAATATTTCATAATTTTGACTATAATTTAAAAAAATACAAAAAAAATCAATGTTATCAAAATTTCACAGAACTGCACTAGAATTAACGTGAACATTGCAAGACACTATAATGAAAAGTACTTTACCTCTATGGTCAGTTTATTAACTTGAAGTCTCTGATCAGCCAAATGTAGCTGACTTGTTAATTTTTCATCGGTTTGTTTAACATTTTTAATGGAAGTCACCATTGTCTTTTTTTTCCTCTGTACAACAGCTACCTACTTTCTGCAGCGGCTTAATTTTTTCCTGCAATAGAGTAACAGAGTAGCCTGGTTTCTGCACAGTGATATTTCTCCCTTTTGCTATGCTCACTGGACATAAAATGGCATATTAGTAAATGGACAAAATCATCATAAGTAACATGATTTATGATTTTGTTTTGGCCCTTCAAAACACTCCAGAAATCTCAAAAATATTTCTTAGTAAGTATACTGGTAAATTAACAACTGACCTAAAAAACATAAAACATATAAAACAGTCAACCTATAAACACTCCATGTTATGCTTTTCCTTAAGTGACAACAATGCAAAATCAACAAGGACTTGGAAGTTACATGTGTCTTGAATTTCTGATTAAGATTATCAAAAATAGAGGCTTCAGTGTCTTGTTAACAGGCTGGGGTTTTTTAAGGTCTAAACCACAAAACACATTTAATTTGTTTCATTGGCTATGTTGGCTACAAGGGCCAAACATGAACAAAAGGTAATGAAAAACCTAATATCAGTCAGTGGATTCACTAGGTGGGACTTAGGAAAAACTTTAACTGTGTGAAAAGATGCTGTTTGACAGTCATTTTTTATATGAGAATTTCACCTTAAAAAAATGAGCTAAATATCTAAAAACGCACAAATTCAAACAAACACATCTTGGAACAGACTGTCAGTGGGTTTGTGTACTAATTTACTAGGTATTACATGCTCAGTGTATATTTAAACATTTTTGATCAGGAACACTGCAATCTTTCTCCAGTTTTTTAAGTTTTCAGATTTCAATTTCTAGGTCATATCATGCAACATATTCCTGGGAATATTCATATCTAAAATAGCTGTTAAGCAAATTTAAAAGAGCGAAGACCAACGCATTCTCTACTAACTGCACTTAACAAACTGCTGACATTGCAGGATAACTTAGCCATGAATTCTAGATATATACAATCACCACACAATTTGAAAGACCAAGAACTGAGCTCTCAGCACATGACAAGCAAACAATCCACATCTGTAGCAAAAAGACTGAGATCTCCACTCTAAGCCACAGCTCTAATAAATGTATGAGTTGTGAGAGAGTTACAGTAACTCTGCTGATACTGCACAGGGCATAGTATATTCCTACCACGTGGAGAAAAAATGACCAAGTCCTTGTATCATAAATGATCTCATCACCAACCCTTTGCACAGCTCAAGACTTCAGAAATATCTTTAGCCTCTCTTTGTATGAGAATACCCACCAGCAGGGTCCTTAAATCCTTTGGATGGATTAAAGAATTCTGTTAAACTGGTGTTCCCAACTGCTAATGCTATTTGTGCAATACTTTCTTTCACACTCATAAACCATGTTTTCAAATCCTTTTCCTGCAATGGGGGAGTTCTACTGAGGCATATTTAACTGCTTAGTGCTCTCCAGACACTTCCTGAGTCTGCTTCAGTTCCACCAGTCAGTTACAAATGTCTATCAGAATGTATCTATCTTCTCCACTAGGAACAGAGAGTAAATGAAATACAGGCCCTACAGAAATTGTAGTGGTTGTGCTATACTAACAATGAAGAGAGGACAGTGTCCTGGGTTCCCTGCCTTGTATGTCCTCACTCAGGAGTAGGAGATTGAGTAGCACATTTCTGTCAGATCTTCATATACAAGCATGTGCACCTACTCAAACTATGTATTGTTACCAATAGATTAATGGGTAAGAATTTTCCTTTTTTTCAGTTTATTTCACCAAAAGTATTGATGAAATAACACCATCAAGAATATGTAACAAGACCAGAGAGTCTGCATTGGGACTAAAATTTTGGAAATTAAGGAAACAATCTTTTTTCAAAATCTGTTATATCACCATTCAAAATACTGAATTTCAAACTAGTTATCTAAAAGCAGCAAGTTGTTCAGGTTTTCAGTATTCTGTTTCTTGAACTAAGAAATAATAATATCTGGTTATGTTTAAAATTCCATTAAATGATTTATTTGGACAAACATAGGAGGGAAAATCTATTAGGCACTGTTAAAAAGTCCAAGAATGAGTCATCTGTTACAGATTGTATAGAGCCTCTTAAGACCTGGGACACAACCAGCTGGCTCTCTTCTGTGAGAAAACAGCATATAGATGTTAGCAATGAGACAAGCAGTTCAAATCCCAGACAATCCATGTAAATAGGCTAAGAAGAGGCAAAAAGCAAACTTTTCTCAAGACAGAATCTTCTGGACACAGAGAGTGTCAAAAGCATCTTTCTAAGATGGAGAAACTCATCCAGTGCACAACAAACGAACTGAGAGACATTTAAGCTTGATTAGTCAGCACACCATTTGGCTAGAAGGGAGGGAGAGAGGGGTGTTGCTATCTCCCTGTTACGGGTTAGGTCAGCCTGCTCTGTATGGTGCTTCTGACTGAGAGAAAGTTCAATGGGATGTCTGTGGCATTTTTGCCTGGACTGTGAAACAGCACTGTACAGCAACTTTACATTTTCAAATCATCTTTCACATTTCTGTCCAAATAGTTTTATAGGTATATTTGGTCTGTATGGCCAGATTTTGGTAGTGGGGGAGCTAGAGGGGTGGCTTCTGCCAGAAGCTGCTAGAAGCTTCTTCCATGTCCAGCAGAGCCATTGCCAGCCAGCTCAAAGACAGACCCACCATGGGCCAATTAGAAATGATAGTATCTCTCTGATAACATAATTAAGAAGGAAAAAAGTAATTGCAGATATAATTGTGGCCAGAGAAAAGCAGAGAGAGAATAAGTGAGAGGAGCAACTCTGCAGACACCAAGGTCAGTGCAGAAGGAGGGACAGGAGGTGAAATTCCCCTGCAGCCCATGGTGCAGACCTTGGTGAAGCAGCTGCAGCCCATGGAGGATCACAGGGATGCAGAGATCCACCTAAAGCCTGTGGAGACCCACAGCTGAGCAGGGGGTGCCTGAGAGGAGGCTGGGACCCCGTGGGAGGCCTGTGCTGGAGCAGGCTCCTGGCAGGGACCTGCAGACCTGGGGAGAGAGGAGCCCACACCAGAGCAGATTTCCTGGGAGGAATTGTGATCCACTGGGGACCCAGGCTGGGGCAGCCTGTCCGTGAAGGACTGCACCCCATAGAAGAGTGACCCACATTGCAGCAGTTTGTGGAGGACTTACCCATAGGATGGACTCACATTGGAGAAGTTCATGGAGAACTGTCTCCCGTGGGAGACACCCCACACTGGAGCAGGGGAAGGAGTCCCCTTCCTGAGCAGTGGGAGAAACAGCATGTGATGAGCTGACCATAACCCCATTCCCTGCCTCCATGTGCTGCTGGGGGGAAGGAGGTAGAGCTGGGAAAGAGGGAGGAGTGGGAATAAAGTGTTTTTAAGGTCTTCTTTTATTTCTCATTATCCTCCTCTGATTTTGTTAGTAAAAAATTTAATTTATAAGTCTAATTCAAGTTTGTTTTACCCATGGCAGTATTTGATGACTGATCTCTTCCTATCCCTATCTGAGCCCACAAACCATTTTTTATATATTCTTTCCCCTGTCCAGCTATGGAGGTGGGTGAACAAGAGGCTTTGGTGGATGCCTGGCATCTAGACAGTGTGAATCCATGACAGCAGACTTACCGTTCAGAAAATATTCTAAAATATAATGAATCCACCCACTGAATATTTGGAAACAGGTTTACACTTCTATATTGAGAGTCAAATTAATTAAAAGCAGACAGCAGTGCTAATATTAAACTCCAAAACTCCACCCATGAGAACAAAACAATATGTACCTTTTAATAATATTGCTCATTTTGGACTTCTAAATGAAGCACATTGCAGGGCTTTTTTTCTTCTTGTTTACTTCCGTCTGGCAGTGGATCAGTGTTTTGCACTGTCTTCCTAATCACTGTTTCCAAACTTTCAGAAGTTGGTATTTCAGAGTCACTAAAGCAGCATATGTAGGAAAACAAAATACAAACAAAACCAAAAAACCAACCAAATAAAAAAAACCCAAACAGCAACAACAACAAAAACCAAAACAAAAACAACAACCCCCCTTTCTAAAAATACCAAAACCAAAATCAATCTAAATATTAAACACTCCAGAGTTAATGCATAAGCACAAAGAAATAAACTTTACAAATACAATAAAGCAAAAATCTATATCTGAAATTATTTTATCAAGTTCTACTGTCAATGTAATCTCACTTTACAATGCAGAGGCCTGAGACTTCAGCTGCTTCTTAAGAGCCAACTTTTGTGACAATTCACAGAAGTGAAATAAATGAAACAATGCTTGATTGTACTTCTAGAATGTGAATGGCTCATAAACTACTAAATTTCTACTTTCCTTCATTTTCACATTTTATAATATAACAAGTAAATGCACAATCCTTAACAACATTTTGTTTCACTTGAACTTTATTTATATTGTTGACTGAGACAAACTCAGAAATCACACTTCAGTGAAAGCTCTATTCAGTACCCCTTTAGAATGCTCTTAAATTCTGTTAACTTGTTAATCCTTTCACTGAGATTCCTGCCATGCAGAGAAACTGGACCTGAAACTTTAAATCTTCTTACAATTTTTCCTTAGAATTACACTCAATGTGCTCGTAATTTCCAGTTTCTCACTGCCTTACCCCATATTATCATTTGCTTTCTTATATTCAGGGAAGTCTACTTTGAAGTCTTGGATATATCCTCTTCTACAACATCAGGCGCTATATATCATCATTTGTGTGAGCGGATTTGTGAAGGAATCCCTAAACAGAAGGCTAGTTTGATTTGTTACTTTTTAAACCAAGGTATTTAAAACAGCATAACTGAGTTCAAATTAAGTTACATCATCATAAAAAATCCATGGTTTAGAGATGCAGTTTACTTAACCAGAGAAAAGGCCTCAAACTGATGAGAAGAGTTAACACATAAACATGTTTATACTTTTTAAAACCTGTCCTGACACATTGGTATGTCTCACTGATTGATGAGAACAAAATCAATCCATTGGTTTAAAAGGGCTGTTGTACAGCCACAGAGACATTTCTAACTACATACACATTTCCCTCACCTGCTTTAAGGAATGTTCTACTTAGAAATTTGAATGCTTGCATCTAAAACCTCAGAGCCAGCTACTAGAAATAAAGAATGGTATTAATAAGCAGAAGAGGAAACTCAATTAAGATACTTCCCTAAGTTGTTGAAACTTCAACACCTTGAAACTTCAACAATATTCACTGTGCTACGACAAGAATTCTCTAACCCAACATTTGTACAATTATTAAAAGCAGTATTTACGGCTAGCCACAAGTGAAGCTATGTAAATACTTTTCATTTCAAACTATAAGTGGAATGACAATGTGTTTGCTCAATGTTTTTCTTAAAGAGAACAACATAGCAAATTAAATACTCACTAATTACAACATGTATCCATGTTTCCATATGTGCAAACATGTAAGTTTCTTTTTAAAATCAGATCTGCAATATTTTATTATACATAAAAAACCCCCAAGCTTTACATTTATGACAACAACTGACTAATTACATGGTTCTTAATTTGTTTTCTCCCTCTAGATACTGTGTTCAGGACCCCCCTATTTTGCATGGGGAGAAGTAGTAGAAAGGCTTCATTTGCCACTATTGATTTGCTCCATATGACGCATAGAGCCAGTATAAAGCCTATGAAGACAATTCTATTTTCTTTACTCTTTTCCCATATTTCCTGTATCTTGGAATATATAGGACATACAGGCTTGATAAATTTCTTTGCTTGTTTCTTAGAACAATGTCCTGAAAGACAAGGTGTGATAACCATTTACCTAGTGGCTAACTGCTGCCTGCTCAAGTATATGGGGACATAATAAGGAGAAGCAAAAATTCTCATTGTTTATATGACGTTTGCCAGTGGAATTTTCTGAGAGCCTTTTGATTCATGACTGGGATTGTATGTGGTAACCATCACCTTTAAAGATTTTTAACCATCATTCAATTAAAGTTAGTACAATGACTGCATAAAACATACAGGAAATAATTAGTGTGGATGGTTCTTAATTTAAAGGATGTTAAACAGCTTGTAGACATCTGCTAGCAAGCTGAAATGGGTCATTCAAAATTTATCTAACTAAATTAAGGGGAAAAAATGTTTCTCCTCCCGGGTCGGCATGTCACAAGATAACTAAACCGACTTACCAGGCTTGCCTGGGAATCCTTAGCTGTCAGTGGTGAATATGCAAAAGGCCAGCAAATTAAATCAACCTGCCAAACTGTCAATTTCAAGCCTCATGACTGCATGAAAATAGCATCACTGGAAGAAATCAAGCATTGCCTTCTTTTGGGTTTCCTGGCACCTATTCAAATACTCATGCAGTTGTGGCTAATTTCGCATGCAAATTTCAGTCAATAAGCTCCGAACAAGACCTCCCAAGATATTTCAAAGGATCTGACAGTATTTTTTTTGAATACCAAATCAACAGTAGTTGAAATTCAATCTCCATTTGCTAGTGCTTTACATATGCACAGTGTCCCCTCTACAGGGCTACGTTAATGAGAGCCGTACCTGCTTTCACTCACATCCTCCCAGCCGTCCTTACTGAAGTTCTCAAACACATTACTCATAACCTTGATGGACTGTTTGAGAAAAGCTCCATGATGTCCCAAAGAGCTCTTTTTCTTGGCTGGTTTTAATTTAACCTTGGTGCCTGTTATCTTGCAATTACATTACCCAGAGATTGCCACTGCTTTGGCTTTATCCAGCAAACACTTCTGCTCCTGCACTTGACTCAGCAAATCTTCACTTTCATTTCTCAACCTGTTAGCTTCTGTCACTTGCCTCTTCAAAGAGGCAGCTTCTTTTTCCTTCTCATCAATCACGAATTGAAGTTCTGCTTTTTCTTTTTTTACCTCACAAATCCTCTTAAGTAGTGTTTCCAGCACTCTTTTTCTTGTGTCTGCATCTTCCTTTTGTACTTTTAAAGATTCTTTCAAATGCACTTTCTCATTCAGTAAGTCTTTATTTACTTCTGTTTCTTTCATTCCCCTTCAATAGCTTTGAATCTTTTTTCTAGTTGTTGTACCTAAAAAAGGCAATTTTAGCATTTACAATATTTCAGCCTGTCTTGAAAAACTCTAAACTATGTTTTCAGATATATTTATTATATGACAATAATGTCACATGAAGAGCAAGGACAAAAGTTATCTGTAGTCCTTAATTTTAAAATAACTTTACGTAGTGCAGATTAAAACATTTTAGCTGCAATAATACAGCTGTTGAACAAAGGGCAGATGGTAAAAGAACTTAAAATTCCAGGCAAAATGACACAGAAGTTTAAGTATACCATGCTAATGAATCTTCCTTATGCATCTTGAGCTCATTACTGATTTTGTTATACATACTAATTGACTTTTAAAAAACATTTTCAGAAAGATTACTACTCTGAAATGTAGACAATTTTGCACTATCTATCTGAAGCAACAAGTTCTTTCAAGTGTCGTAAATACAGAAATAAAATATTAATTGGATCTTTCAAAAAACCCCGAACAAATCCTAACAAGAGATATCAGAAACTCAGCACCTAAAAATACGGAAGCTAGTGTGTGTTTTCTATTCACAGAGAGAAAAAAATCTGTCCTGTTTAAATAAAGAGACTAATTTGCCAAGTTCCTCACAAAAATTTTGTGGAAAACATCATTATACCTATATTTTGCTTCTGAAGTCCTTTGAGGTTTTTGGATATTGAAGTCCATTAAAAATAATCTGACTCTCTGTGATGTTCCTGAATATCCACATAAAGGACAATTCCAGAAATAGGGGGTGATTTTAATTTTAGCAGATACTAATGTGATTATTTAGTCTATGAGACATCCCCAGAAACCTGAAAAGGGCATCAGAGCAAGTTTTCTGCTCAGTAATGACTTACTCCAATACTTGGAGAAATATTTTTTGGATGGTTTTGTACAAGCTCAATCCCCACTCTTTCACTAAGGAATATGTTAGGGGTTCTAGGTTTCTCTGTACATTGTTAGGAAAGGCTGTTTTTCCAGGAGCTATAGGAGCGTGTGCATGGGTAACTTGAACTCCCAATCTTGTAAAATACTGGCCAGTTCCCACACTCTGCAGCAATACAAAATGTCAAAACTATCTTTGACACTGAAAATATTGAAACCATATTATTTCTGTAAGTTTTTACTTTTAGGTTTTTACAACAACATATTGCCCACACTTAAATTATTTTGAAATTTATTAAATGTTGTACAAAGTGGGTACTAAAGATATGATTCAGCTAAATAACAGCTCTTGATGTACAGGGCAAATTAGAACAAGAGCTGCTCAAACTTCATACGTATTTGTGAATTGGATACTGAACTCATGAGTTTGATAGGAAATCTTTAATATGAAGAGACAACACATTATGGCTATATAAAGTTAATGGGTGAAACTAGAAATAAAAGGGATTTTTTTTTCAAATGCTTTAGTGAAACAAAGGGTTATAAGTAAAATCATTGTTTGCACATTCCACCCCTATGTCAATGTGTTAGACCGATACCTTTCTTCAATCATCTTCCTAAACTGAGATTCTGATACTGTTTTCTCAGTTCTTTAAAGGAACCTTTTGCACTCAGTAGCATTTAAAGTCATGTATGACAACTGGAATGAAATAAACAATAAATAGCTTCGACACCTATCCCTAAGGTAACATCATAACTCTGTATATCCATAGAGATAAAAATTATGTAGTACCTGGCAAACAAAATTATAGTTCTGAAATATAGATGATAAGCAAGCATAAACTGTGACATTTCAGATGGTAGCATTCATATTATTTCAATTACTCACTCTACCTTAAGATAAATGAATGTGAGCACTTCCTATTCTGTGTGTTATTATTTTAACATGATGTTTGTCATTCAGTAATAACGAGATGACAGCCTTCATTGCCTGACCATATGGCAAGTGTTACAAGTATATGCAATCACATCATCTGCTGTAAATTACCATACTTCCTACAAGTTAATTCACAGATAAAAAATAAATAGACATACCTGAACTGACATTCAATGTTATAGATTTGTGTTTATTCAATTTAAGCATGCTTTTAAAGATTTATAAGTAACTAAACAAATAGTTTTGTGAAATGACAAACAAAAGGCATGATACTGTTTGAAGGATGATTTTTCTTTGCAAGCAAACAAAACATATGGTAAAATACAAGTGAGCCCTCTTAAGTGAACACCTGTTAACATACTAAATTACTTGTGTATATTACAAATATCAATACAAATACCAACTAGTTAAGAACATCCCATCACTGTATGAGGCAAAACCTGTAGAATGTTAAGCAATAAAGATAAAATACTTACCATTATTTGTTAAGCTAGAAAACACTACATACATATAGTACTATCCTGTAAAAAGTAATAGACCCACAAACGTAGAAAATATTTGCACATTGTGCTAAAATTTAAATACAACAAACAATGAATTTATCATTATTATGCATCAATTCCATTCTGTAGAGGAGCTCTATGGAGATTAACACCTGATATCATCTAAAGTTAAATACCCAGCAAAGGTATTAAGGTTCCCAAAGTTAAGGGGTAAAATTATACTTACAATTTAGATAATCTGTTAGCTTTTAGCATAACACCCCTAAGCACTCTTTTAATTTTTTCTGACACTACCCATGTTTATCTTACATAACATTCACAGCTACTTCCCTAGAATTAATTTCTGAGCAAAATTCCGTAAAGCCACATTTTTAAATTTTGAAGGAAAATGATGGCTTAAATTTGTGAGTACTGACATTTACATATACATATATATATATATATATATATGATTCTTATATTAAAATTCAGATCTGTTTGTTGGGGTTGGTATCTTACCTTCTGTAGCATCTCATGGGAAACTTCTCCTATTTATCTCTTTGGAGTATTACCCTTGACCCCATTATCTTCACTAAGTTTAAAAAGGGGCTCTATCAGAAAATAAATAACACATCTCTATAATATAATAAATAAAATACATTACGACACCTAGTATTTCACTAAAACAATCATAGACATTTTAAGGAAATGCATTCTTTACTTCTGTAATTATTTATAATGTGGTCTATTTTCTTGACAAGCTTTTTGGTCAGTTTCTAAAGTGACCTCTCTTCAAAGTGTTCTGTCACATAATTATTAATCTCTGTAGCATCACAGTATGTTTTTTTCAGAGTACAAGCTTTTCAAAGGTACAATAGATCTGCGGGTTAAAGACACTGTACTTTCATTCCAATTTTTATTCTTTTACAGACTATTCCCTCTATGCCTTAAAAGCAGAATTCATTGCTGTTTTATCTACACAGTCACTATCAGTTTTGTTCTCTAGGTCTTGTCCCCTGCTAGGAGGATCAGAGTGATTGGTGAACAAAGCAAACAGTAACTGAATTAGGATGGATGAAAAGTTTAAACCCTGGTTTTTGTTAAGTTAAAGATCATGTACTTCACTAGATAAATCACACAAATCATTCAACCGAAATACTGTGAAATCATAACAATTAGAAATTGATACAGCTAATAACAGCCGAAACAAATCTAAGCATCACAGCTATACACTTTAGATACTAAAAATCCCAAGTTAAAAATCATACTTATTAATAAAAAAAAAATGTTTAGAAGTACCAATACATATGGTCATTCAGAAATCAAGAGTTTAGCATTCACAAATTGCCCACTGCTCATAGAAACAAGCAATTACACACATTAGAAGGATTTCATCTTAGAATATGAAATATTTCATTACAGAACAAATAAATCCCAATACTCTAAAAGCACCACAATATTTGTATTTCTTTTTTGGTCCTTCTTTCCCCCAAATGAACTTAAAGAATTAATCTTAAGGGATAAATATCTGTGCTACATGGTGGAGGTCTGCTTTAGAAGCAACATTTTAAACTACAATCAGACACTGCAGGTCACTTAAAAACTTTTGATTTATAAACAAAGCAAATGTAGAAGAAAACAGTGTTACTCTCTGTAGATTCACAATCCTCTTGATATAAACAGTGACTAACAAGTTTGTTAGAGTGAATTAGACCTTTCTTTTGTCTTTGGAACATGTCATGGCCAATTAATACTTCTGTATTCATGAAATAAATGGAACACTATTCTAAAGATAATAAAAGCTGAAAAAGGTAAAACCATGCATCTGGGGAATATGTACCTTTACCTTGATATTAATATGTTAGTTCCCATGTTACTTCAGACTACAGTCCCCCAGCACAGTGGTACTGCATACATTTAGAACATTCTTTAAGTAACACACAAAGATAATACAAACATGCTTTTCATCTTTTTCTAAATATTCACTCATTTGAATGCCTGTTGTAGCTTTTATATCAGCATTTACTGTACTCCACTGAAAAGAAAAATTATTTCCCATAGCCAAAGAAACTGATCAAAGCACACAAGGTGTTATGTTTATTATGTGGATGTATTAAAATGCAATTTAAAACTCTATAAATAGACATATTATATGCAGATAGTAAAGAATACCACTGCAAAAGGGATAGAAAAGACTATACATGTTCAGTATTATCAAAGGAGACACAAGCAACATAAACAGAAGCGTAGCCAAAGGTCACTGAAACCTAACCCTTTCTGTTGAGCAGAAAATACATGGCCCATTCAAGCCCCTTTTACCCTCCTCCCTTCTAATTGTTATGCAATTGTTCATAGGAATTGGTTAGCAAGGCAGTGAAACAGCATCACCTGTAACTGTCCATCTAGGATAGCAGAAAGATACATCATATCAGTCTACTCAGCAAGACATGCTCTACCTGTCATACTTCTACATAAAAAAATAACATCTTCTCCCTCAAGGAATAGACCCACAAGTCATAAAGCCAACTATCTTCAGTTATCAAATTACCATGGTCTTACATAAGCACAGTTACATCCCACTGAGAAAACATAGTTAACTGTCAGCCTTAGAATGTAAAACTTAATTCCTAATTAATAGTCATCAAATCTGATGATGAGTTAGTTCAACACCGCTGCCAAAATGGTACTTGAACTGTGAAACTATAGTACGCTATAATATTTGCAGAAAGTCTGCTTACACAAAGAGAAAAACACCCCTTAAAAAAAAAAAAAAGACACAATAGAGCACTGTCATAGTCATTTACAAAGAAACCTATACAAACCATCAAAGGAAGGACATTTTTGTCTGCAGTACACGCCTGGTGAAGGATTTCCCTAACAAAAAAAGGCTCCATGGTGCACAAAGCCACTGTGTTACTGACTCCAGTGGTAGGCACCCATGCTCCTGGGTAGAAAGAAACTTCTGGTGGGAAACACCAGGGTGAAGACCAGAAGGGAATGCCACTGCCATTCATATATACTGAGGACACAGTATATTCAGGAGTCTCAGAATGAAAGAGGTCTTCAAACTGCCTCCATGGAGAAACAGCAGGCCAACAGTTTACTGCTTCTAAAGAAGGCATTTGCTGTTTTTCTGAATAGGATTTGATGGATCCACTCTCCTGCTTCAGGAGGAAATGGCATAACTACCTGCCAACACATTCTTTACATTCATAAACAAATAAGGGCACAAATAGCACGAACATTGATTTTGGATTTGATGACTACCAGTAATAATTGGGCAACAGAATAAGAATAGAAAGAAATTGGGAATGGAAGGAACAGTTTCCTTTTCCCTTGACCCACTTCATCTTTGACCAACAGGATTTGAAAAGCTGTATGGTAGAACAACAAAACCATCCATTACTTCTTCCTGACAAACACAAGTGAAACACAACAAAGACAATTTTAATACAGGAAGGCTCAGTCTCTTTTTACAGATTTTATCCCTTGATTTTAGAATGCCTGATGAAAACAGATATCTGCTAAGGTGAAAGTGAATTCCAACATCATTCATAAACTGAGGAAATTGACATCAGGTTTCCTTTTATAAAATAAAACATACTGAAATTATGAATGACATGTATTTAGACCATATCAAGTCTGGATTCCCAGCAAATTACTGATAACAGACATGAGGTTGTATTTTTATTTAGGAAGAAGGCATTTAACCTCCTTTTTAAGGCAGAGGGCATATGCACTTTCTGAGAACATGAGTAAGGATTTTTAACATTACATTCATTTATGCTCAACAATAAGGAAATTACTTTTTAGACACCTTGTGAGCAACTATTTTCTTACACTTCAATTGGTAAAAATTTGGAAACAGCTAGAATCATCTCTGTCTTCTGTGCTAACAGGAAAGTTTTGTTAATATATATCTTTGGACTTGAATCTTATTAGACATTTCCTTTTCATTTAAATGATAACCAGAACAACACAGACTGGAAAAGGTAGATAAAATTTGCCTAGAACACTTCACTAGTAATTTAAACATTTTTCTCAGTCCCCAGAAAAGAATAGCTAATCATTGTACTAATTACAAAATCAGAAGTATGCATCCACCCACAAATTTTTAAAAGAGCATATGTTTACCTGAAAAGAAAACGAAACAAAAAAGGAAGAAAATACTAATTGTTAAAGGACTAAACATGTCAAGAACTGGCAGTTCTGACTGTTTTTTGGAAAATTCCAGATATTGTTCAGCAGGCCCCTAACTCCTTCTCACCATTTGTTATCTTTCCCCTTCTCTTTCTGCAAAGACTTACTGAATTGGAAAAAACCAAAAAAGTGCTTCTTAAAGTCAGTATTTAAACATTCAGTTCTGTGGCTATGAACACAACACATAAGAAATAGTAAAAAAGGAAAAGGTAACTTTCCGTTTTCAGCAGCTTGATACTCCCACCTAATTTTAAAGACAGAATTTTAAAGTTAGGAAAAAAATCTATATTTTTTCATTCAAGTAGTCAACATTATCACAAAAAATAGAAAACAGCCACCAGGAGAAAACTGCAATAAAGAATGGTAAGGCTTTATTGCTAAGAATGTGTAGAATACTTCTCCAAGTCTCCTACTTACTTCCTGTGCACAATACTGTGCATAAAGAATTCACCACAGATGGAATATCCAGATGGACTGTAATTATGCACTCTTGAATATTTCTCCCAGAATATTCAGGAACAGCTCATAATACACAGAATCAGAGGAGTGATGGAGAGGCAGTGGCAATATATTACCTATCTGACTGACAAAGACTCATCTTCACAGAACCATCAACTACTGTAAAGATTATAAAGATAGAAAAAATACTCATGATCAACTCTTACAATTTCACCATTTTAATTTACTTTCAAATTCAGATACTTTGTGAGACTAGAATTAAAAGAGATGTCTGAATAAGCATGAAATTACTGTATCAGTATATTTCATAAATAGCCAGAATATACATATTAGTTGCAAATGTATTAATGTGTATTTATTCATATAAATTGTCAGATTTAATAGATGTGTAGACAAATAATGAGCAAACATACTGTCACATGTATGGCCATATGATTACAAAATACACATTCATGAAAAAGAAATCAATCTTTGGAGGGAAAATAACCATACATAAATAATTAGTATTCTGACAGACTACTGTACTGGGTTTGAGTGGCCAGGTTTTGGTAGTAGGAGGACCTACAGGGGTGGCTTCTGTGAGAAGCTGCGAGAAGCTTCTTCCGTGTCCAGCAGAGCCAATCCCTGGCAGCTTCAAGATGGACCCACCACTGACCAAGGCTGGGCCAATCAGAGTTGCAATAACATGGTAACATAATTAAGAAGGAAAAAAGTGATTGTAGATGTAACTGTGGCCAGAGAAGAGCAGAGAGAGAATATGTGAGAGAAGCAATTCTGCAGACACGGAGATACCCCACACTGGAGCAGGGGAAGGAGTCCCCTTCCTGAGCTGTGGGAGAAACAACATGTGATGAACTGACCATAACCCCATTCCCTGTGCTGCTGGGGGGAAGGAGGTAGAGCTGAGAAAGAAGGAGGGATGAGAAGAAGGTGGTTTTAATATTCGTTTTTACTCTTCCTTTATATTTTTAGTAATAAATTCGATTAATATCCTGAAGCTGAGTCTGTTTTGTCCATGACAGTATCTCAGCCCATGAACCCTTCATTATATTTTCTCTCCCCTGTCCAGCTATAGAGGAAAGTGATAGAGAGGCTTTGGTACCTGCCGGGCATCCAGCCAGGCTCTACCCACTCAAACTACATACAAAGGTATAAAATACTATACCCTTCCTTTTTTGCTGTAAGTATAGTTCCTGTATTGTGAACTTACAGAATGGTGTATGTTCGTCTGATCCAATTCTTTCTTAAGATTCAGTCTACAAAAGAGGAAAAAATAGATACAATCACACAGATACCACTAAAATAATTACAGAAATTAATCCAAACCCACACCAATATATTACTGGGAATAAAGTTGTCAACACGAAGGAATTAGTTCTAATTTGACAACACTTAGCATTACTTCAAACGTAAGGAGTCCTTCATACAACAGTTTTTTAAAATGTGTAAATCATATGAATGTCCAAAATTCAAACACAACTCTGATTGTAACATACAGTAAGAAGTTTCAGCCCATCCTTTTTAGGCAAGAAAATATTTGAGATTAAAAGAAGACCAGTAGGCGGTAAAATCCTTTTAAGAGGTAGATAAATACTCTGTCTCAGGGGAAACTGCCAGCCAAACTCATGAAGATATGTCTTACGATCTAGCAACTATTCAAGAAACTTATTAACAAAATCATTCCTCCCATTTTCCAGCCCTGATGGACTACCATATTACTACCACAGTTTATTCTGTAATATCAACCAGCTAAGCTCTGCACAATAAATTGAATTACTCTTTTTTCAATTTAATAAAATTACATATAAATAAAGTTGCCAGGATACCAATACTAAAGTTTCAAAGTCAAATTGGGAAATGCTAGAAAGAAAGACATTATTTAAATTGTTTATTTATACTTGTGTTTTCTGACACATTCTCTATCTATATAGTTGTTTACTATTTCAGCAATAAACCCCCACCTGTTTCAGCCAAAGATCATAGAATACACAGAACAGAGTACAGTCATTTAATAGGCAGCTTCTGCTTAAAATATAAATGCATTTCATGCACAAATACACATTATTCTAGCTCTGTTGTGAAAGTTTGACTGCTAGTGTTCTCACTTATTTCAATTGTACTCCAAACAAAAGCACCTACTTCACAGAAAATTTATGTTTTTTCCCTACTTTGCCATCTGAAATAAGGCACAAAAAAAATCTGGCCAAAATATTTGCCAACTTAAGGAAAGGACTTAAAAACAAGTCATTTGGTATACACAGTACATTAAAGCACATTGCAAGTCAAGTGTACCTCTGACTCAGCTGTAAAACATAAATTACAGAGAAAATTATAAACGTGAAAAGTTAAAGTAACTTCCTTTGCATGACACATAAGAAATCCAGCTATTTTTGGGATCACTTATCTGCCTTCACAGGTTGATTTTCTTTGCTGTTCTTTCATCTTCCAAAATTCAGTCAACATCAGTTTCTATTACACAGACTTCAGTGGCTTTTGTCTCCACACTGTCTTAAGTCTTCACAGCATGTTGGCTTTTTGCATTGAATGGCAAAATATTTCATTGAAAAAACATTGCTTATGTAATTAAAGACTGAAATCAACATGACATGGTTCCTACCTGAATCTCTATCTTCTGAAACAGTTAGTTTTCAACTTTAAAATCATAATTTGAATGAACATGTTTATGAACAAATATACTGCCTCTCTAGACACTATTGACAAGCATGCAATATAGTGACTGTACAATAATTTTAAGAGTGAACTTCTTCACATATCTTTTCCTTTCAGTTGATGAAAGACATGCAGAAGTAAACTAATTATATTAAATAAGTTAAGGAGAAGTTCATAGTCAGAATACCTGAAGTGCCTCCAAATAAATTCATTTATCTATGAAATAATCTCCAACTGAAATTATGATTTATCTAAGATGGAAAAAATTTAGTCAAGTCCAAACCAAAAATTTCTATGTACAATACAAGATTCAACTCACCCAAGTCAATGGCTAGGTGAATGTAATAAATGCCCACATGGGTTAGCCAGTGCCAAGTCCAACCATCAGCAGTACTATGCAGATGCTATTCAAGAAAGACTAGAAGCCTAACAGTTTGTGCAGTGTGATTCCAATTTTTTATCCTGGAAGTGGCACACAAGCACTACTCTTTATTTCTTCTGCTTTCCCAGTTGCTAAAAGGACCTTTCATCCAATCACAGAGCAAAAAAAAATTTCTTTATTACATTTATTACATTTCATGTGGAGAACTGTTAAAGGCAATTGAAAAAATACTCATCAGATTACTGTTACCACACAGTTTTGTCACCCTTCTGCAATTCCAGCAGGTTAATGAAGCAGGATTTTCCTTTACAGAAGCCACATTAATGCTTCCCCAATAAAACTGTGTTGATTTGTGCTTAGTGGTAGTCCTCTCTATGGTGCTCTTTTCTGGTTATTTGGTTTTGTTTTTTTTTTACTTTCTCCCTTTCACCCTCTTTTTCCTAAAAACTGACTACCATCTTCAAAGTATGGAAGCAGCCACGTTACTGCAGCTCCCTCTGGAGCCCATTCTGTAGTTGGGAGTTATAGTGGCAACCTGCCAGTGCATTGGCTGTTAACCGTTAGGTTAGAGTAATTTCATACTTAAGTTTCTTCACACCTCTGTGAGTGAAGAATATTAACTTCAATATATTTACAAGCAACTACTCTACTTGACCTCATAATTACTTCAAATAGGTCTAATGCCTTTGATCTATCTGCTGCAAAGCATACACAAGTTGTGGGCATCTTCATCTTCCATTTAGCATGGAAACATACAATCACAGCATGGTTTGGATTGAAAGACATCTTAATGATCATCGAATATGAAATATTGACCAAGGGAAAGATTGTTCTTTTAGGCTTTGTAAACCCAGTGTATCATTTTACACTGTTATCATTAAGCAAACCTATTAACTTCCTTATTGTCTTCTTTTTCACTATATTTAAGCAAAATTTTACTGTAATAGCTTAAGCTTTGAAAACCACTCTTCAAGAGCCTTTTTAGGCTTCTCAACTTCCCACTTGCATTTCTCCTGTCTCTGTTTACTGGTCCTACCTGTTTCTCAGCAATGCAAGCTTAAGTTTTAAATGCTGACCTTTTCCATGTAAGTGCCATAAAAACTTTCGCAGTCTCTAGAGAGAACTTAGGACTCTTTGGGGACAGGGGGTGGTTTGGAACTATTTTACTTTAACTTTTTTTCAAATTGTAGCACATATTTCAGTTGGGTGTCAGCTACAGTATTTTCTTAACAGTATCCAACAAATGTTTCTTTTCTGCTTGCTCTAGTGTTCAGTTGAAGATTTTTTGACTAGTTGCTTCATTTTCATTTTATTGGTTTCCTTCCTGGAAAGTGAGTATCCCTAGGACAATTTATTTGTTCCACTCTCTTCTCATATTATTTAAATTAAAACAAACAAACAAAAAAGTTACATAAACCCAATAAAGGCCTTCCTTCTTTCCCTACCAAAGTCACAAAGCAAATCATCCTGGAAATAATGTCCAGCCACCTAATAGAGAAGGTGACTGAAAGCAATTAGCAGACATTTACTGTGGAAAAATCTTGCTTTACCAACCTCACTACAGCTGTAAGTGATGACTGGCTGTAAGAATAAAGGGAGAGCAGGTGTACACCCTGAATTTGGCAAGGTATTTGAGATGGTCTCTCATCTCTTTATCGCCAAAGGTTTGAGATCTGAATTGAAAATTAGATACCTTGAAATTGAAACCTTGCAGGGTGTTGAAAAGCCAGAATTCTATAAATAAGCTTTTATCCATTAATAAATTGATAGAAAAAATAGAAATAAAACTTAACTAAACTTGAATGGATTTTAAAAGTAATACAAAAACTGTTCAGAGTTGTACTCTGTAAATTTACACAAACATAAATAATGGCAGGCAAAGGAGATCCATTACAAGGAATACATATCAGCAATGCAGAACAAAACAAAATAAGTAACCACTGAGTTCAACTTTTATAAAGTTTCTTTAAGTCTAAACTCAAATCTACAAAGGTAATGCTAACACAGTAAGCCATTTCTAAAAGCTTGCAATGTTGAAATTGCAATTATCACTTGGCCTGTATCTAGATGCAGTTTTTTCCTAGGTATATTTTGATCACTATGCGTTGTTTTTTAAATTGAAAAGATACAAAACATTTTAAAATCATGTCAAGCAACTCTTTTCTGATTGTACCATGAGAGTCTTTACAGTCCTGATTAGTTTATATTTAAGGCATAGAGAGTCCTAAAGAAGACTGTATAACTGGAAAACATATCCTAAAAATTTGCAGTAACAACATACCAAATTTGCCAATAATAAAGGTTATGTAATTATGAGTGACATGACTACAATTTCTAATCTTAGGACTACACTAATCCTATGTTTGTCTACTAGATGAATTGAAAATGATTTTTGAAAAAACTATTTAGTTCCCCCAAAGACTTTTCAGCTTTTAAAAAGATAGGAAAAAAAACTAAAACAACTTGTTTTGCAATGTAGTTGAAAGAGTAATAAAAACTAGCAGACTGAAAACATCCAGAATTTATTACTTCTTCCAGAAGAAATGTCTTGCTCTTATTTATACTCACATGTTATACTTTCTAGCAGTGTTGCCAAGTTTAAATGATAGCCCATCAGATGGGGGAAAAGTGACTTAAAGCCATACAAAGCCTAGAAACTAGTGTGCTGCTTTTCAGTTTTATGCACACCTGAAACTGCTTAATGGCCTTGAGTCTTCTGCAAAAAGAGGTCATCCTGCTTTTAAGTATATCACGTAGATTTTAGCGTATTTCTTCAGTAAGTCTTTGTCAACAATAAGCAATGTCTTATCTGCTTCCAAAACAAGATGACCTTCTGACAATGTAATCTACTCCAAAGTAGTTTTAAAGATAGCTTTGCTGACAAGAAACAGGGCAGCAGCAATCCTAGGTACTCTAGACTAGGTTGTCAGAGAATCATTTCCAGCCCCAAGGAAAATACACTGAGTCCTTGATTTGAGAGGAATCAGCATTCTAAATTAGCAGGAATCTACTGGCCTTTCCTAGAAAACTATCAGGATCTTCTAATATGGCAGGTCAGAATTCTAATTGTGATTTTACATCCTAAGAACAACCTCAAAGTCCTTTGTTTACTACAATTAACTTCATGAAAAGAGTAACTTTTTCTTACTTGTAACACATATAGAAAATGCACCATCAAGAGCAGGAAAGCATGCAGCATCCTCTTTTATGTACAAATCCTTCAATTTTGTCCTCCAACTATGATTGCCACAGTCTCACCTGGCAGTATTAAAACGAAGATATTCAGAAATCAAGAAAGATAAAATCTATGCAGATAATAGTTTATGGTGGTATTACATGCATTTTTGAAGGTACTGATCTTGCTCCACAATTATAGAATCTGCTGTTTTCAGTATGATACAATAGTCTGGGCTCCATTTTTCACAATATAATATTTTGATTACTCCTCCTTTTTTTATGTTTTTTTTAATAATCGCCCATTTCGAATATAGGAAGAGGTAGCATATTTAAAACTGTGCTATAGAATCAGTTATGCTAAAATAATTACTTGAAATTTCTTTTAGATTATAGCTAGGCATCAGCAATAAATTCTTTGTAACAGTTGCTTACTTATCAAGTTATTAGAATAGGAGAAATGCTCCCACCATCTGCATATAAGCAGGGCTTCTGCAAAATATACCCTCTTGCTAGAACAAAATATCCTAGTACTCATCATTTTTAATTGTCAGCAGTTCTAAAGATACCATCAAGAGCCCTCACACAGCTCCAAATCTAAGGTAGATGTACACATGTGCACTTGAGCCTCAATGCATTAAAGAAAAGGTAATTTAGAAAGACAGCCTGAACTATAGCATAAACTTTCTCTCTGCACTTATGAGTTTAAAGGGCTCCTGCCCTCCAGAGTTGCTGACCCTGGGTTAACCCATTGCCAGAAGACTCTAGTTAGTCCTCTAGCAAACAATTGCCTCCTGAGTAATACACATCCCATAAGTCAGCCATTGCTCATCAGCAGCTTTCAGCATTCACAGGTAAGACAAGCAGGAGACTTCTACACTCCCCTGCATACAGATAAAAGGAATTAAGAGAGGAGGCTCATGGCAGTCTAAAATAAACATCCAAACAAACACTAAGACATTTTTCCCATTTGTCCCAGGGAATTTTATCTGGAAAATAAAACCATGCAGAGAATCTAATTTCTAATAGAGCTGAATACATAAGATGGAATAACCCACTGAGGAAACCGACTCCTTCCCAAGGATTACATGTTGTAAGACTGCAGCAGGATGACTCTTTTGAGAAATAAGCACAACAAACCACAATCTCCTAATGCATATTGTTGCTGGTATGGACAGATATAAGAGGACTAGTCCAGGAGCTGCTGCAGTCAGGGAAGCCTTCCTGAGTCCATGAGGTTAACTATTGCCTTTTCAACCATTTTCCTCTAGAGCCATGGAAGACTGTTAAAAGACAGGAAAGCCAAATGAAGAAAAAAAATCAGACAGAAAGTGCTAACCAAGCTTTGCATGCTCTTTATCACAGTCCTTAAAAAGGGACAGCAGCATTGCTTACTACAGTAACCAAAAAATAAGTTCTAAAGACACTGGGTCAACATAGTGTCAAAGAATTTTTTTCTTATCCAAAGCTTAAGTTAAATAGCCTAATAATCCTTGCAAGGAAAATAGGACAGCAGCAGCAGCTGTTTTCTTCCCCTCAGAAAAGAAAGGTGCTTGAGAAGACAGGCAGTACATCAACAGAGAAATATCTAGGTAAGCAAAGCTGAACTGCACTTTCTCTTCTTTAGTCTTCTAATTTTTAGAAGGGTAAAAATTCTGCTCCATAAACACACATGCACATTACACATACTTCTGTAAAAAACCCATATAGAAAATATAGGAAGAGGCTATCAAAAATGGTCTTATATGTCATAATGCAAAATTTTAATTTTCTACTACTCTGAAATTACTTCAGGTCAGGAGAACCAAGACAGGCAGAAACTTTATCCAACTTTTACAGGTGAAATACTACTCTGACAGAAATTTGTCAAAGCAAATTACTCTTGCTACAGCATTATGATTCAAGTACATTTGCCTGCAGTAAGGGCAAAATATGCTTTTTTCATGGGTCTGTATATTTATGACAGCCTTGGAAAATGAGAGGAAACCTGGGAGTAGGTGTTTGATATAGACTGTGAGAGAGCAAAGAGCATTATATATGTCTGAGGATAACACTGCCAAGGTAAGACTAAAGCAAAAAGTACTAGCATTACTCCCACTCTATGATCATTCACACTATCCAGAATGATTTACTGGAATTCCTTTACAGGAAAAATATTGTAAACTTAAAGTTTACACTAAGAAATGTACAGTCTTAATTAACCAAGGAAATGAAGTATTTGACTACATAGATTCTTTAAGCTATCTATCTTGTGCATCCACTTCCCAGAATTGTGTCTTCATCATTCTTGTTTCCCAATTCAGTCACTTGTAGGATGGATGAAAATTGCAGGAAGAGGTATCTGTTGTTGCGAGTAAAGTCTCCCAGATTTACAACCCACATTCAGGAGCAAAAAAAGGATAAAAGCAACTCCCCCCTGAACACTCGAATGTCTGTTCACATAACAAAATAGTGAATAGTGTCATAGTTGTCAAGAGTGCTTTTTGAGATATATTTCAAGTTAACCATCAATCCAAAGTCAAAGAAGCGCTACTGACTAAGATGGTTTCAACACGCAGCATAACCCTTCATTTGCAAAAGGATGGTAGAAACCCATGCTTAAAAATTTATCTACCATTTAGTAATCTTTAATTTGTTTCACTGAAGCACAAAATCCAGCTTATTTATCAAGAAGAGTTTAACAAAAATATAAATGTTACACTGTGTGAATTATGTTTATTATTCTAATTTGCAGGTTTCCATTCCTTAAAAATAAGACCATCAAAACAGCCTCATAAACAGTGTTTGTACCTGTTGTTAGCTCAAAACAGATTGAACCTCAAGGGCCAAGAATGGGGTACCACTGCCATCAATACAACTCAGAGAAGAGGGTAAGTCACCCATCATATGAATATCAAGAGAATTTTGTTGTTGTATCAGTCCTCTTAACCTTTATGAACCTCATATGACAATACACTAAAGTCTCTTGCCTACAGCCTGCTGTTAGTGTGGAGCTGGTTTCCAATAATGCAAAGTAAGGATAAAAATAAATTTCTTATTTTATTTCTTCCACTGAAGTATTTGAGTTTTAGGAAAATTTTGATGATTCCATATTTATAGTCACATGATTGTGTTTGGAAAAAAGCAAATACAACAATAATTCTTAGAAAATGCATTCTGAATTCCTTAGAAATTAGAAAAAGATCCAAACGCATTAAGATAGGCTAAACTTTTGCATGTATAAGCATATTCTGCCTCATTCTACAAAAGAGGACTAAGTAGTTAATCACAAAAATCATGCTGGGTCATAATAACGGTCCACATTTGACTTTCTAGAATTACAAAACAGTACACTTTAGGAAAGAGTTCAAGAGATAAAGCAAGAATACATAAACAATATTTAATAACTTTCATTGTATTCATTTATATTATAAAATACAAAATAATATTTAAAATTATAAAATAATTTACTATTTATATTATTTAGCACTCTCTGAAATAAATGTTTCTACATTTTTTCAAAATTCAGCTGTTGAAGTTCCATATGGTATTATGAAAGCTGAGATACATGGAATCATGAAAATTTATGATGTCCCTTCCAAAATCAGTACTATGCAAAGGCAAGTGGAAAATTAGCATTGTATGTTCAATTAATCCTGCCAGAATGTACCAAGCACTGCTACCTTTACTGGAAATCCCAGAACTTCACAGAAGGTACTGTAGAGAAACTTATTTTCATTACTCATTCCTTATTCTCTTAAAATAGCAATCTGACATGTCAGCAGCAATCAGTGTGCTTTGGTATTACTGACTGTAGGTTCACAGGCTTCTTCTATGAACATTCTGTACAGTTTAATATGACACACTTAGTAGTTCTTTGTTTTTATAAGTGCATGCATATCTGTAAGACTGATAAATCAGACATTTCCATCTAAATGCTGAAGACCTTTTGTCTAGACCAGACAGAGGGATAAGAAAAAGACAGTTCTTCTGCAGGTAGTATGGTTACCACCTGTACCACAATTCGTTTCTAAACCAAATAATCTACTCTGAAAACAGAAATCACTCTGATCCAACAGCAAGGCAAGCAACAGCTCTGTGCAAGCAACAATGCAAAGGGAAGCTAACACAGAGTCCTTAACTTCCTCCACCATGTCTCTGCTATTTTTGTTCCAGACAATGCCCAAGTCTTATCATTAATGCAACTTTAATTCTGCATTTATCTGCTTCTATATTATGAAAAAAAAATGTTTAGCAGCATGATTCATGTTTTTAATATGACACAAGTCCATCACATATGAGAAGGCACTGAAGTTCAAGACAAGACATGTCTGATTAAATATGAAGGAACAAAGGAAAAACACAAACACATCTGATATAAAAGACCACACTACGACCTCAAATTTGTCTGTTAGCTAGGAAGCAGGAAATTACAAGATCTGGTGGACACAGGTAAGAAATGTTCTAGAGACAAGCTTAACAATTAAAAAGCATCAGTCTCCTTATCCTTGATGGAATACTCTCAGTGAAAAACAGTCAATAGAGTGCTTGGTGAAAATGTAACTGGAAGCTTCCTAGGAGAAAAACTAATTCACTTCAAATAAAGGGCCATTTTGTTCATTATGTAAAAGCCCCTAGATGAGTTCATGTGGCATTTACAGTTCTGACTTTGGTCCTTTAAAATACCTTATAGAAACTATATATTGCACCAAATGCTTCTGATTTCTTACATTTTAATTTATTTGTAGTGCAGTATCTCCTGTTCTCACACTTGAGCCTGACTGTCATTTTCACTGAGCAATACTCAGTCCAGTCAGTAAGCATACGCTTTGTCAAAACCCTCAGAAGAGCCACAAGATTAGCTGCAGAACTTAGGTTAGAATTGCTTTAAGTAGAATGAAAGCTGGTATTTCAGATTTTTATCTATTCCAACCGAAACAAACATATGCACATCATCATTTTAACTATATATGCCTTTGAACTACAAAATTACTAACTGTAGAAAAAAGTAACCAAGAGTCCTGACCTATTACATTCAAGTAATTATTAGTAAGATGTCTGTTTTGTCTCAGCACTCCTAAAACTGATAACCAGAAAGATTACTTTACAGAGAAAACACACAGGTCAGAAGGGCTATATGCTGCAGGTCTGCAGATGACACTTTTTAACAGTGATGTAGTGTTAATGCACTTTGTTACAAATTAATCTGCTACATGCCATACCTATTGAGGGAAATACAGAAAAAATTGCTGGGGTATTTGGATGTTTCACAAAACAACAGAGGTTTAAAAATAAAAGTCTTTGATGACCAGGCATCTCCTATTGCCTCAAAGGGTCAAGATTATCAAAATCGTATTTTTCAGCAGGTTCTCTAGTTAAAGAACCAGGGTGGTAACACACATTCAAGAAGTAAGGGAACTAATATAACCTATGTTTGTGGTTTTTACTGGTAGCATTCCAACACACTTAATTCAGCTTTTCTCCATCATACCCATTCTGACAGCTAGAAAGACAAGAGGAAATCACATGGTGCTCCTGGTACTAAGACAGGCTCCTGTCAACTACTTGGGTCACATACCACTACACCAGGTACACAGCAGTTGCTTTCACTCCAAAGGAATAAGGAAAGCAGAAACCATGAGGTCTTATTTTCCTAAAAAAGGAAAGCTTATCAGAAACATTTATTAAATAGCTGCTACAGCAGAGAAAGGATATGACTGACCTTGTAGTGGCTCCATATGCTTTGAAGACCCAGAGCACACCTCCTATAATGGATGACATGAGAACTACAAAACACTCATACAGACAACAAATTTCCAGCTAGCTATGAAAATGATAATTTGTGTCATCGTGTCTAATGCTGAAGAATGTTCGTTGTCAAATAATTGAGTGTTGCTGGTATGTATTACAAGGTTGCCTAAAAATAATACAGAATGAAAGATGTAAAATTGTAAAGATTCCACAACAGTTTATATCCAGTCATCTATAAGTTTCTAAAGTTTGTACATTAAGGCCAAAAGGACAGGGTATCCCCATGCTCCAGCTAACTAACTTTTGATACAGAAATGCTGAAATTATTTAAATTAGCCAGCTTGCAATCAGGCAGCGGAACAATTGGATGCGCAGTGAAGCAGTTCTGTGGAGTGTGACCTGTGAGTCCTTCAGGTCAGCAAGCTGTCCATGAGCCAGTAGTGCATCCTGGTGGCGCATTAGGAAGAGCATTTCCAGCAGGTTGAGGAAGGTGGTCCTGCCTCTCTACTCAGCCTTGGTGAGGCACATCTGGATTGCTGTGTCCATTCCGGGCTTCCTCACTAGAAGGGAGTCGTGGAGCCCCTGGAGTGGGTCCAGTGAAGGGCTAAAACCATGATTAATGTATGTGCATATTAAAGACATTTTACACCATTGCTCTATCCCTCAGAATATGAGAGAGAAAATAACTCTTACAGATTAAATGCATAAACAGGCAACAACAAAAATCCTATTTTCTAAACACTCACTCTTTGGTTTAGTCAGAGAGAGAAATTTTACCTATTTAGGTAAAATTAATATTAAAATTAATTGGTAAAATAAAACTAGTCTAGTTGGAACTACTTAAACCAAAATAAAATCCCTACACAGACACTCTTCTTTAAGCAATAGTGCATTGGTTTTGGTTTATGTATGTTCTACATCAACTTAAGAAAACAATCAGTCGGCTCTATCCAACTAAGTGCAAAAGCTATGGGCTAATCTGATTTACTTATATTGCCTGTAACATTACACATATAAGTAACTGATACAACTCCATAGATCATGTCCTTTATCCACAGAATTTAAAAAACAATAGAAGCAATATAAAGAAGCTCTATCCACTTATCTAAAATTACAATAAATTTACTATTGACTTTCTTAAGAAAATGAGCTGAAATCCTGAAATGATGACTTCCTTCAATAAATTAAAGACTGCCATTATTAGAGAAAGACAGATATAAACCCCACAATTATGCATTCATTTCTTCCTTACTTCAACAGTAAGTGACATTGCCCATAAGGAACAAACAGCACCTAAATCCACACAAAGAGTTCACCTTAATGAACACAATGCTGTATTGGCTTCTTACTAAATCCTTACTATGCAGACTTTTATGAATCCATTTTGTCTTATAAATCCTGTATCCTGAAGAGCTCAACTGTCTGCTCATGACACCTCACCACAGTCTAGTCAAGGTCAATGATCTGCAACATACAAGAAATAAGGGTGCTCTCATAAACATGACTGCACAGGAACTCTAGAAAAGCAGTCCAACTGTACCAACCTTCAGGGTGTGCACAATATATAAGCATGGCTTTGTGTGAAAAAAGAGGCTTATGTAATTGCTCTTGAGTTACCATTGCCTGCGGTGAATGTGTTCACTAGTGAGGGAAAGGGAATTACATGTACATCTCGCCAGGTATGCAATTACGTATATGGCAAGAAAGTGTTCTTTCCTACATAAAAGTAAAAAATGAAAACCCACAAAATAATGGGTGATAATGTGATAATGTGTGTTATAGCTTCAAAACAGCAAAAAAAAAAGTGACAATGAAGTGACAAGAACAAGCACACAATTTTAACTGGCAGATATAAGAATACCCCACGTAACACAGCTACTGGCAACACTGCCTATAGTACACCGAAGGAAATTATGGTCAACACAAGGACTTACACAGAACAAAACAATTTGCTGCTATTGAAATTCTGTGATAGCAGCCTTCATGGTACTGCCACAAAATGGGCTTATATTGTGATCCATTGGGAAAACACTTTTTTTTAATGTGGACAAAAAACAAAGTCTGAATAAAACTTTATATGATGTCTTGATTCTTAAATTAAAACAAAAAATCATAGTCACTTACAGAAAGTGTTAAATCACAGCAAAGGGCTAATTATACCATACTAACTTCCTTTTGTCTAGTATAAAAGGACATTTTTTTTACTTTGCCTGGCTGAGTGTAATAGCCTATGAATTATGAGATCAAAGCAGCAAACTGTATGTTTTCTAAAGTAAGAGTTTCCTTCACCAAGTTTTACACTTACTACAGCTGAAAGAGCTGTGTGAAGGGATCAGCACTAAACCCAAAGGACAGGCTGTGCACAGCAAGAAAGAGAGCAACTCCCTCGTGCTTTTTGCAGGTCACTACCAAGGACCATGTTAGCAGATCCACACCAGACCCTTAACAGGCAGCTCTGCTGCTACCAGTAATTAGCTTGGACAGCTCTGGCTCCAGGAGTAGCAGCAAGGCTACACCATAATGAGCTCAGCTGGGATTAGCAGGACAGGGCAGGGAACCAAGAGAGCTGAGGCATTCTGCATTGCGTATGTATCACAGAGATCAAACAAGGATGGCTGGCTAGGTTATCCCCTCACCACCTCATTCCAAAAATGAAGCACGGCAGTGTGTAAAATACAGGCTAATGAAGAGCGACACCTCCAACAGATGAGAGCCACATTAATTAACACAATCCCTAGATCATGGAATACAGTTTCTGTTAGTGCTAGCAAACTTGTAACTTGTCACTGATTTAAGGGGGAGAGAGAAGGAAGAAAAAAAAAAGCGCTGATGTTTTCCTTTTCTGCTTTTGGTAGATGCTTTTATAATGGAATTTTGCAAGGAATTCCTCTGGTATGGCCTGTAAAGCACTTCAGAAAAAAAACCAGTATGTTTCTTTATTTAAACACCATTTAAGAAACAAACTCACTTCTCAATCAGCAGCTTTTTGTTCTCCCTTTTGAAAAAAGCCAGTTCATTCCACATCACATCACAATCGTCTTGACAAAGCTGACAGGAGCTTGTGTGTTGGTATCTGCTTTTAGTATTTTCAAAGCTGTTTATGAGTTTTAAAAGGTTGTTTGTTTTCAAATATCTAAATGCTTTGGGAGAACCAGAATAAAAGCACCCCTGCTTTCAGAAAATACAGATTTTTCAAGTACAGCATCCATTGAATCTGAATTTTGTATGAAATATACATTCTGAGGCATGAAATCTTAACTGTGGTAATAAAGAGAAGGTCAATTACATAGTTTCAGATAGATATTGAGCTAGTATGACACCATGCCTCCTAGGTGATGTGGCAGAATAGTGTCACCCACATTCTGACAACATTACTTTAAATACTGCTATGGGAAAGAAGAAGTTAAAATCATCACGTAATCTCTTGAAAATTAAGGTAGAGTCATCAGCTCCTCTAACACCCCAGCAAGCCAATCTGGAAGTTGCTACTAATGCCCACTCTAAATCACACTGTTGTTATACAGTTTAATAAAGGAATTAACTATCTATGGACAAGATTATGTATTAAGAAAAAGCATATTGACTTTAGAAGCACAGAAAAATAAAATTATTTAACAGTTCTTCAGTCATTAAAGTATTTTTAAGTATTTTAATAATGCCAAAGATAAAAAATGTATTAAAAAATGCTTTATGGAATCAATTTAAAACTCTGCAATCCAAATTCCTACTGGGCATAGAAATAAACTCTCAGACAATGTGGTAGCCTCCTAAGGCCCCCATCATCTTTGCAGTCACGTACATCAGTGCAAGTTGTATGTACACTGACAGGTGGATTAGGTCCCATCAGCTGCCATCTCAATAACAGATACTAATCTATGAAGAATATGGAGAATGGGGTCCTCCATCACTTACAAAGGATCAGAAATGCCACATAAGAACCTGATACTGACTTCTTAATGCACAATTTACATTACAGCAGCACTATACAGCTTTTTGTGATACCAAAATAACAGGTCTTATTGTTACAGACTGCTTTTATTGGTGTCTTGTCTACTTTCTCTTGTTTAACTGTATTAAAAATGAAAACCAAACCTCCTTTAGTGTGACTTCATACAAATCTAATCTGGTAAGAAAGATTATTGAAACCCTGCTATTTTCAGCTCATCTTAAATAGAGATGAAAAAATTAGATGACTAAGTGAAGACTGAGCATTATATTCTCCCCAATACCTACTTATCCCAAACACATTCATTATAACACAAGCTCATCTCATTTACTTTAAACAGAAGTCACCTTTGTCTCTCTTTCCCTTTTCTTTTTAATTTTTTTTAAACCATCAGAACCAAAACACCCAGTGCTTCACTGTATATCAAGTTTAAGATTTTAATGTCTTTATCTAGTTCAATTTTTTTTAGCTTGTTAGCCTTGCACTGTCAATGGATATGAAAGCCTGTCTAGGTATAGACACAGAATTAAATAATTTCATTGAATTTAGTAACTATCATCCATAAGTCACTTCCAGATTGCACTAAATTTAAAGCACTGAACTAAAAGAAAAAAAAAATCCATAATTTTCCTAAAAAAACCAAAACCATTTCATTATAATTTGCCTAAAGATATTTGCCATTATGCTTAAGTATTTTAAAAAATGCTCCTGTGCTTCCACGGATGCCTGTAGCAATTTTGTACTTCACCATTGTTTCCATCCACACCTTTTTTTTCCTTTTTTAAAGACAAATCGCTCCTACATAAATGCTAGTATTTCAAAGCAATGCAAATCTACTAAGACAGGCAATATCATTACTTATATATAAGGAACAGTTTATCATTCACAGTAGGATGCTTTATGTCACCCCAGACTCTGAACAGCTACCAGTTTTGCAGCATTTTCTGTGACTCTCATTTTTCTCTCACTTTCTCAGAGATAAAGTTTGTGTCAAGATTAGTCAGTATTGTTCTAACTGCAAAAATAATTATTTTTAGTAAAACATACAAGTGTTTACTGAGCTGTTAGGCGCATGCTAAAGCCTTGTTAAAGCCACAAGGAAATTACTTCTTTGAAACAGGTCCTGAAAAACAGCGGTGCTTGATAACTGAACTGATAAGAAATGCTTTCATTCCTCCAACTGCATCTGTTTACCAAAGTATCTGTATGCTAAGGACCGAAAAAAAGAAGAATTTCTGCATAAAATTTTCACTGTTCTGTATAGAGCCTAAGGGAGAATGATATACAGAATGTTCATTATGCAAATTTTATGTGGTAAAGTCTTTCCTCTTTCCATTAATAAAGATATATTACTGTATTTTTTGTAAAAATTATCAGAAATAATTTCTTTTTAAATAATTTAACAGATAAAAACACCTTGCTTTCATGCACATATTATTTTACTTTTCCCCTATAAGGAAGGAGATTTTAGCCTCAGTTAATATACGAATCACTAAATGTTAGAGAGGGTATTATTTCTATATTTTAATGAATAAAACTATTTTTAAAAACTATTTGAAACATAATGAACAACTGCTGTGTTACAGAAAATTAAAAACATACAGTCAACAAAATAAATGAGTGAGGAATTAGACAAACATAAGTAAGCAGTCCTAGCTGACCTTTGTCCAGTACTCAGGCTCTCAAGGAGAGCCTAAATGAAATGAGTCAAGGTGTCAGCTCAATATATTTCCTCTTGGTTTCAACTACAATTTTTCTCACATAGGGGTAAGCTATGTATTATGCTGTAACAAAAGATAGTCTTGATCACCACCCAGTAGCTTCTTCCTTCAAATCACATTCTCTTTTGAATACCCTTGTAATACTTCTGTTCAGATTTCTTGGGTAAGGAAAATGTTTTTAATGAGCTGTGTAACTTACCTGCTATTGCCCTCTTCCCACTGCTTTAATTGCTCTTTTAGCGCTCTGTAGTTGGTCTGAAACATCTGCAGCCTTTCTCCGTGGTTTCCATAGGCTGCTCTTAGCTCATAAGATTCTGGAGACTGTATGAAACCAGAAAAACAAAATCAGAGTTGGACAAAATATAAGAGAGTGTTACACAGATCAAATGAAAGGAAAGTTCTCTTTTATCAACTACTGTGAGACTCAGAATTTGAAATAGAAAGATCAGGACTCACAGTCCTTGAGGTCAAACTTTTCTTATTACTACTTTGGAAGAGTCTGCTGATTTGGCAATTCACTTAAATACTATTTTCATGCTGCTGAAAATTTTAAAAATTTACTACCAAAACGGCAGCTTTTATCTGGTGAATGCATAAGCCTAATACATTTAAAAACACATAGACTGAAAAAGGACTGTTGGCACTGTTTTTCATTCAAACTACTTTCTTTCCTTTTTTTTCCAATGGAAAACTGTTCTATGTATTTTCAAGGGAAATACCGGCCACATGAAAAAAAAATTACATTTAAATGGCTTCAGGATTTCCACACGTAGTAAGCTGTTTCTGTAAATATATATATATACACCTGCAACACCCAGACTTTGTCCTCTAGTAATGCAGCAAACAAGAAATAAAAACATTTTTTACAATATCTTTTATATAATCAAAACCATACAAAAAAAGTACAGAACAAAAATTAAAATACACCATGATTATTATTACAGGATAACATCATGTAAGCTTAGACCCAGACTTTTCTAAATGACAATACAGTCCTCTGGAAAAAAAAATAACATTAAGAAGAAGCATTTAACACTATAAAGCAAGTCAAACTTCTCTACACTAGTAAAGAATTCACCAGCAAAGAATTCATTATGCTGTAGCAAAATTTGCAATCAGAGCTTCATTTTCAGTTCAATGGGAGCTCTGCTTGTACAGCAACTACTGAACTAAATAAATCAGAATACCTTATTGGCAAGTATTTACACCGCTTATATGCAAGGAGGACTTTTCAGCATTAGTCAATAAATTAGACAAACCAATAGTCAGAGCTGCAAACAATAAAAATTGCATCTCATTATGAAAACATGGCAAGGGTTTCTAGAGTACTCATAACTACGAAATACCTATACTAAGCTCGGCTTATCAAATGTAGCCCAGCTTTCAGGACCCACAAAGTTGAAAGACACCAGCTTAAGTTTCAAATGGTACTATATACATAATTCCAGAAGTTTTCTGGAAGTGACTTAGGAAACAAAAAAAGATTTAGGAACACAATCAAGTCCAAAGTGACCCTACTACCAAATACTTTCCCAAAGTCGTGGTGATAGGTTTTTTTTTTCCTGAAACAACCTCTAAACCAAATACATTTCTAAATTTTGAATTGTTAAAAAGTACTTTTGACTGGGTTGAAGTGAACTCATGTAAATACCACAATGATATTAAAAACAACCACATAAAGCACATAAATCTTAGACTAAGAACATAGAGATCATTACCAAGCTTTGCAAGAGGAAATTTTCACAAGAATACAATTACAGATGTTGTGTTTTCAAGAGAAGTTCATGAAACAACTGTTCTGAGATTGTTTGATATTGTTAGCAAAAACTGGTCAAGTCGGGCAGGGCACTAGAAAATAATGTCTTCAATATAAATCCTGAGAAGCTTATTAGTATCAATGCCCTTTCAGAGATGAAACCAACTGTAGAATTTGGCCTTTCCTATTAATGAATCTGCATTTTTCATTATTGCTTACCTGTTCTATTATCCATTCTGTTACAGTTATTGCTTTCCCTTATCACTTGCTCTGCTCTTGCAGAAATAGAAATTAGACAATTAACTGCCCTAATCACTCTCTCTATTGAATTAGGCACTTCAGGATTTAAAATATTCACTGAAATTTCCATAATCTGTTAGATTAATCTCTGTCTGAATTATGTTATATTTCATAACTAAACTGTCTTGTACACAGTTTTGTATACATTCATGGACATGGGACAGAACAACCATCTCTCGCAGTGCTGGACCTCCAGATTATTCTCCAGGTGTACCCTGTCATCCTTTATTCCCATGCAATAATGAATAACACGAAGTTCAACCTGCAGGAGGAAAAACCCCACTACCTATGCCTTTTTTTCTTTTGGCAGGCTGCTCAGACAAGTCAAAATATTCTAATCCCTAATGCAAATTTTTATTGAAATTGACCTTCTATTACCGTAAAAACTACACTGATTCAATTATTTGACTATGCTTAGGCTTTCAAGAACTGAGGCCCCTAATAGTTACAAAAACAGTTTTTTTCACAAACAGTTATGTGGATAAAATGCAATATTCATCTATTTTCAGCATCCGAACACTATACATGGAATAGGACTACATATGAAATCTGAGGTAAATGTGAGTGTGGTCTTGCTAATACAAACAAGTATTAAGATGGCCCTGAAGACTGGTGTGCAAATGCTAATTTGATTTACCTCCAAAAACTTTAGAGCCTAAAAAGGATGAGAAAACTCAAAGAGAAGAGCTCCTCTTGGTTTTGAGACTTTTCCCGTTAAAGCCAAGATTATCTCCTCTAGGCTACACCAGTGACCACAGCTCTTGAAGCAATACAGTAGAAGATCAACATACTCTTAGTTTGTATCAAATACCTACTTCTCAACAACCAAACTCTTACCCACTTCTTAAAGACCCACAGTAGACTGAAGTTTTGTACCAATCTAAGTAGCAGATTGATAATTTGTTATTTAAAAACAAAAAAATTACTCTTATTCATTTTGACATTCTCTTCTGTAACCAAGGGTGCAATCAGGCATGCTCTGTTACTTTTTAATATCCCAGAAACAAAGCCAATTCTGTGTAAAAACTCTGAATCTTAAATGATCACCCCATTTATACTAGCAACGAAGATACTAAGAGCCAGCTTTTCTTGCTGAGAAATGAGTCAGCTGAGACAACGGGAAAAACCTGTGAATGGGACCTTCACCTTTTCTGCTCCTTTGCAATACTGATTGAGGCATTCCTGAAAACCCCAAAAATAGAGCTGTTCTTTTTTTTTTATTTTTACCAATTTTTTGAAAGTACTAATGTATAAAGTCACCATTTCATGTTCCAGACATGCATTAGTGTGTGTATTGACAGAGCAACCATTTCTCTGAGCAAGAAAATTTCAAGTAATCATATAGATAATACTTCGTTTGAAGAGGCAATAATGCAAGGACCAGTTTTGAAAATGTGGGTCAAATCCATTTTTTGTTGCTAGAAACAATGCCTGAGAGAAGGCTAGCATTAAGAAATCACAGACTAGCAACTTAAATGTTCTGACATTAACTTTATGTAGCTTAGTTCACTGTCATGCTGGCAGTAGCCTCATTGAAATATGAATGTAGTGCCACAACAGTGTTTTGTATGATGACCTGGGCCTCTACAGCTTCTTTTCAAACCATTAAAGCATTCTGCAAAAGAAGCCAAATAGATTGTTAAGAGAAAATGCAAGAAGTTAATGTGTTCCCTTTCAAGGGGAGATTTAGCCCTTAAAGACATCATGGATGTCTGTGATAGAGATCCCACACCTGTAACATCAAGAACCTGCACAGATTTTTAAATTATACTTTAAGATTAAATAGAAGATAAGTAAAGGCAGTATGGTGAATGGTACAAATCATGATATGAGGTAATGCACAGACAGCTGTTTCTCTTCTGCATCTGCTTTCCTTCACTCCTCTTTCCAGAAGAAATGTGTAGCTCTCTATCATTTAAGGCAATAGCCATAGACACTGAACTGTGTTTTGCTTCCAAGAGCAAAACAGCTGTAGCCTACAGTTCCAGAATAATCTGTAGCATCAGTGTCAGGCAGGCCAACTAAGAGTAATGAACAGAAAGCCTCCCAAAGGCCAATTCTCAGATTTATCTGGTGGGACATGTCTTAGAATTTTCAACAGAGGGAAAAAACAAAACAAAGTTAATTTTCTGTCTCCCAGGAAAAAGACAGCCTGGAAGACTGAAATTGAAGTCTAAATAACCTCTCCTGGTCATATACTCTACATGTTAAGAAAATGCTTTAAATTCTCCCAAGTACATAGATGGATCAACTGTGACACTTCGCTGAAATATACTTCCAACTTATAGTTTTTCTAAAATTAACTCATCACTATGGTTGGTAGAGCTTCCAATTTTTTTCACTCACATAACTTTTATTATAGGATGTTTAATACAACGAATTCTCCTTTAGGCTACACATACTTGAAAATATCTTTCAAATTACATAACTGAACAACAATAAGCAACACAAAAAAGAGAAGAACGTGAGGGAGGAAAATGAGGAGAGAAAAGAAGAGGATGAATTTTTAAGTGTTTAAGAAAATATGACTCAGGGTTTGCATTTTGCATTCAGAGGTGCAATTTCAAACCAATAGTTTGTTCAAAAGGTACTGTATCTCTGTAGCAAAATGCCAAACCAAAAAAAACACAGCTACAAAAATCTGTGAAACTGGAACAAAATGAGCAATTGTAAAACAAGCTCAATTAAGATTTTCTATGAAGGGGTGGAGCGAGGGGGATTGTCATTGTTTTTTTAAACAGCATCTTTCAGACCAGCAACTAACGGACCCACAACTTATACAATTTCCAAGGGTCTTTTTTAAGTTACTGACTTCAGCATTTTAAAGTGTGGGTACAGAAAAGTCTTTGTACTTTCAGTGCTTCTACTTTCTGATTTACTTCATATGAACACAAAAATTTCTCAGAATATATATACCCAAACACAAACTTTGAAAATGCATTTAACAAGTATGTGTTATTGATGACAGCTCAATTAAGCTTCCACAGGACTGCAAGATTACTCACACTGTAAAGCAAAAAGGTAAACTAATGGAGAGTGCTCTCTGATCCGAAGAGACTTACAGTCCATAAAAATATGTGTATTTTTAATTTTTAAAATGTCTGCTTGTTTTGGTATATCTTTATCTATGCAAGCTTATAGCTAGCAGGCTTTTAATTTATTTTTATTTAATGTTCACCTTTAGCTGTAGTGTCTTCTCTAAGTTTTCAATCTTCCTTTCAGCTATTTTAAGCTTCTTTAGTTCCTCTGACTCTCTAAAAGAGCTCTTTGGGGACAGAGACCTTGAACGTTTCACAGGTGGTTTCTGGAGAATAAAACAAGGACATGGTTGAACTAGTTGGAACACCGGATTATGAAAGACATGCAGAATTAAAGAAGAAGTAATTTTGAATACTAATAATGAATTATAAAAAAAAAATCTGCATGGAATACCAGAGAAATAACAAGCAGAATTACCACAGCGCTACCACTAAAGGTTTCTCTGTGACTCGTTAATGAGAATATTCATTTACATTTACATTGTTTCTTTCAGAATAATGATGTCCCATTAGGGAAGACTAAAGGGTTATAGACTCAGAAATGCAAGAAACCTCATTACAAAGGAGGGGATAGAGGCTGGTCTAATTGCTCTATAAGGGTCCAAGGTTACACTTGATAGGACAACCAGAAACAAGAGGGAAAGGATTTTTTTCCCTTTGAAATAGTTTAACACACTGTGAAGTTGAAGGAACAATATGCTTGAGGAATATAAATACAACAGACAGTAGATCTTATACCATAATGACCATATGGTCATTAACTATAATGTGACTAACTAGAGACAAGAATATGTGTTTATATTATGTACAGCTTCATACAGCAATCTGGAGAAAGAGTATGTGAAAGTAACACTTAAACTGGGCAGCATTCTTGTTCACTCTATGTCATATGTCCTTATGGCAGAGAAAGAAAGGCCTCATAAAATTAGACTTTCAGATTTTTGGAATAACTTGGGTTAAGAACAGTGAAATACCAACACACACTTAATGCCAATCAGATAAAATATTGTTGTGCCAACACATAAAGTCAAACAGAAACTTAGGTAAATTGTGATTATTCCTGTTGCATTATGCCACTTTCTCTGCGAAAACACTGATAGACAATAAAAGAAATTAGGGATATATTCTTCTTCAATACTGTAGATATCAATATTTTCACTAGTCCATTAAATTAATTTAATCTTGAAGAGTATCTTAATTAGCAACTGACATTTTTTTCTTTGACCACTACCTTCCAGCATGAAATATTTATAAGACATCATATACCACATTTTCATTTTAAATAGTATGGGTTTCCAAAAAAAAGAAAAAAAAATCTGTCACAAAATATCAGAGAACAGTAGCATCTCGTATTTATATTTATATTTATATTTATATTTATATTTATATTTATATTTATATTTATATTTATATTTATGAATGTAAATATTTCCAATGTGGTTTTGTCATTTGATTTCACGATTCTTTTGCTTACAACACATACCTGAAACAGACATAAGAAAGTCCAACAAACAACCAAGCAAAATTTATTAGAAAAAGTGTTACACCCTCACAAAAAAAAACCTCAACCAAAACCAAAACTAATCCAAACAAACAAAAAAAACCCAACAACCCAAAAAACAAAACAGGCCAAAACCAAAAAAAAACCCAAGAATAAACCAAACCAAAACAACCCCCCCGCCTCAAAAAAAAAAACAAAACAACAAAACCAAACCAGAACTAACATCTGGAAAGGATTTTAGTACATTTAAAATCCAAATACTAAAAAATATAATAATCTTCAGAGTCCCCGATTTTGTAAATAAAATGAAGAGCTTTAAAAAAAAAGCAACCAAAACCCAACCCTTCTATCCTCTACATTCCTTAATCATTATATACAGTCATATTATACATGACTGTACTATGCATTATTTTTCAATAATTGCTTTCTAGGTAAACTTTATGCTGGTATAGAGAAAATCTGAGAAAATATACACAGTTTCTCTGAAATCAGATATAGAAGGTCAAAGCACTCTGCTTGCTGCCAAAGTGAAGGACAACAAAGGAAAAGGAGGAGATCAACCAGCACCAGGCTCTTAAGAATTAATAGGTAGAGAAAACCTGAGAAGGAGCAGAGAAAAGAGAAAAAAAATACCAAAAAAGATAAAATTCACTGTCTTGCTAGTCTAGTCACAGCTGATCAGATACAAGTATATAAGAATTTTTTATACATATATATATGTATAGATAGATATATATATTATACACACTCAGAGTTTATATATAGCTACCTTGGAATGTGCTAGAGCTAAGGTACATAAAAAACATTGAGAAAACTTGTAACTACTTATGGATATGGAAATGATTCCCTGTGACAATGAATGGGATTGGTGATATGTATTCTATAACTTTCACCTTTTTAGTGATCAGACTAAAGGTCTGTGGAGAAAGGACACTGGATCTGGGCTTTACAGTTGCACATAGGTAGTTTGAACTCAATCTCTGCTAAGGAGGTAAAGAGTTCTATCAAGACGAAGAAGACTGTGTAGTAAAATACACTATAATTGGATTGCCTTGGGCTGCTGCAAAACTCAGTTTGAAAGATGGCATCTGTAAAAATCTTCTCACAAGTGCAAACTTTACTGCTCTTGCTGCCATCAAATATAAACATTAAATGTTTTATTCAGTCCTCATATTCTACAGAAAAATTTTGTCATACCTCTATTAAATATATACAAAAATGTATATAATGTTTCAAAATGTAATGTTTCAAAAATTTTCTACATGTTTAGGAGTAAAAAACCCCTCCACTTTTGTCAGTGAAGACTGTTTCTCCAAGTCAGGAAAGGAATCCAGATCAGAATATTTTTCATTGAATGTTCCTTAAACATTTTTACTGAAGACTAAACCAAATAGCAGAAAACCAGAAATGAACAGAGTTTCTATTATATAATAGATATGAAATTTAATGACAGAAGATTTAGCATAAAGAAATAGCAGTGGATGGGACACACATTAACTGATAATGGAGGCACACAAGCAGAAAAAGAAAATACGCCTATTTCTAGACAACCTTCTATTACCTGTCTGCACAATGAAAGACATCATGGGACAAAACTGCAAATAGCCATGTTCTTGAATTCAACAGGTTTCATGTTGAATTAAGTGCCAAAACAAGCCAAATAAAACAAACAAACAATGAAAACCATAAAATAACCAACAAAAAATAAAAAACAAAAAGAACTCCACCAACAAAAAAACCCCAAAACCCTTCCCTACTTTCAAACCAAAGTAGGGAAGTCAGAACTCCTCCTGAAAAGTCTTAGGAACACTTTTTCTTTACTGGCTTTATATCAATGATTGCCAAGATACAGCTCGGAGGACAGTGGGCAGAAATCGTAATGTTTTTATCAATTGAAGAAACAGAAACATTGTTGAGGCTGAACCCAAGACTGACCAGATAGATGTGGGGGTTTTTAGAAAGAAAAATGCTAAATTCTTGATTCACTATGTTTCAACAGGAACTTCTATCACTGCAAGTTAACACATGTCTTTCAGTATCTTGATACTATAGACCTAGAAGAATGACCTATAAGTCTTCAAACACAACAGCACACAACTACACCACTTTTCACATAGACAGGACTATGATTGTTTCAACTGCCTCTAAATACACACTTAATATCATGAAACAGGACATCACAACCACATTTAACAAAGCTTTTAAATGCCTCTCAAAGAATAAGTTGTTTCTATTCCTCAGTACAGCTGTAGCCAAGAGATGTGGATATCTGCAATTCACAAAGAAACCAACACAAGGCTATAGATGTATCTATGCTGTTGCATATGTAAACACAGCCAGAAGCATGCAGTCGTGTGGCCATACATCTCAATTTACCGCCAAGTTTCTGTTTGTACCAGGCTCTTCTTTTCAACACCTTTCCAACTATTCCTTCTTTCAAAGCCTTTGAAACCTTTTTAGAGCAGTAAGTCATCAGAGCAGTGTCATTCTGATCAGAAGTGATTCCATGCTTAGTTGTTCTTTGTATCCTGGGAATGTATATATAGGGGAATGAAGGACAGCACAATAGTCTTTGTAAAGTCAAAAGAATCATCTTTTTAAAACAAACATTGAATATCCCACATACTCTTTCTGTGAAATCATGCGCTAATGACTTCTGATTTTGTCATAAAAGGCTGAAAAACAAGGGAATGAGAAGATAGTAAAAGGAAAAAGGGTAAAGTACTAGCACAGCAATACTACCTTCTCCATTTTAGAAAATCCACAGTATTTCCACAATTTCACTTACTGTGTTGCCTTACATACAAAGGAGTTAAACAATTGAGTTCCCAAAAGTTTTAATAGAGACTTGTGCGCTCTTGTGAAAAAGTGGACATATCAAACAGCCTTGACTATTTAAAGAGCATAACTCAGACCTACATATCAAAACAGGAAGAGATTTTCTACAATAGATTTTAAAATTCGTATTTAGTTTTACTCAAGGAAGGCAGTGTAATTGCTTCATTTTGACACAGCTCATGACAAACACAGCAGTCTCATTTACTTTCCCCTGAGGAAACAGAAAAAGACATTGTCAGGGGGCTAACCTTGGCAAAGGGTCAAACACCCACTCAACTGTTCTCCCAGTTTCCTTCCCCACTAGGACAGGAGAAAACAGGATGATAAAGCTGGTGGGTTTACCACTCAGCATCATGGACTGACTCGACTTGAAGAAAATTTATTTAAGCTACTGCCTCTTAGAATATATTTAGGTTGTAAGAAATAAAGAAAAAAAAATCAATGAACACTGCCTTCCCTACCCAAAAGAAGCTCCCAGCTTCCCAGGCAAAACTTCATTCCATAGCTCCTGACTCTTTTACCACCTGCTGAACCATGCAGGCAGAAGGTTTACAATCAATGCTTAACAGCTCCCATTGGGCCATTCTTTCCTCCTCACACTTTTCTCCTACTCCGGCACAGGGCCTCACAGGCTGAAGTCCTCCAGGATAAACCTATTCCAGAGCAGGTCTTCAATGGACCATAGCTCATGTAAGGGAGGAACCTGCTCCAGTACCTACTCCCCTCCAGAAGCTGTGATTTCTATGAGCAAACATCCACTTGCTCTGGGCTCCTCCACAAGCTATATTATTGACATCTCCTCCACAGTGATCCTCTCCCTGGGCTGTAGAGAAATACCTGTTTCCAGCACAAGAAGCAAACCCTCCCTCTCCTCCTTCCTGACCGTTTGTCAGGCTGTTTCTTACCTTTTGTTCTTCAGTCTGTACTGCCTGTGTAGCATTTTGTTTTTTCTTAAGCACATTTTCACAGAAATGCCCACCACATGCTCCTGAAAAAATGTTCTAAAGCGTGTCTTTTCCCAAAACTAACATACAGTACAGATCATTAAGAAAGAACAAGCTATACATTTTTTAAAGAAAATGTGATGAGATACCATATTCGGATAAACTAGAAGATTTCAGAGGAAGTGGACATGATGGTCCACACTAGTGAATTATTTATACCATTCAAAATCACATTCACCTTTGCAACCTTGTTAACAGTTTCCCATACTCTATACAATCACAATAAAAAATAGATGAGGAAGAGTCTGAACACAATGAAAAGCATCATGATTTCAGCTAATTTAATAGATCCATTTAATAATGGAATTATTTACAAGAGTCACTCATTTACTATAGCTCATAGGTGTTGTTATTGTTATTTAATGCCTAAATCAAACAGTGAGACTCCACAAAAGAGGCAATTCAGCACCATACAAAGCTGAAAGTATAAGCTTCAAAGGATATTGTTGTCATTCTTCCTAGAAAAAAATACTATATTCCACTCCAGAAGTCAAGAATTTGGGAAAAAATATTTTTCATTTAAAAAATCATAAAAATAACCATTTATATTTGTCTCACTTTCCTTACAGTGAAAGATGGTCATTCTAATAAACACAACAAAATATCTGATAAATATTCATTTTAGCAAACCTACAAAGAATTTATCCTGCAAATAGTTCATTTAATTAAGAATCCCTTATTCAGTATTTAATAAGGTAAAACCTTCTACTCCCAACAGCTATTTTAACAAGTCTTTGGCAGATAACACAGGAACTATTCAAACAAGCTTCCAGAATTATAAGCAGCGTCAACAGATATTAAAATTATTATCTGGGCCCTTGAGCAAAAACGTTTGGCTTCACCAGCCTGACTTACACACAAATACACCAGACAATAAAACTACCCTACCTCGTGCTTTCTTCCAGTCCTTATATTGTTGCTTTCCAGAGTATCTGCAGTGTACAAATTATGCTCTGCTAGGTTAGGATCCCCTTCCTTCAATTTTTTCTGTAAAAGCTCCATTTCAGATTCTTGCACTGTAATATAGTCCTCTAGCTCACTTAAAGAAGGCTGTTAAAATACCTAGAAAATGACAGTAGAGGTATACTACATTGTTAACAAAAAAAATCAGATGCGTAACACACCATTTACTTAAAACTGCCTAGAGAAATATATTAGCAATATTACAGAAACATGTAAAAGCTGCAAATAATTCTGCTCTCATAAATTACCCATGAATGCATAATCAAAACCAGATCTCAAAATATTAAGGAAACATTTTTAGACCACCACACCTTTTCTAAATCTAAATGTATGTTCTTAACAATGGCTGTTTTATACAGACATTTCTTCTGCATTTATTAGACAGTAATTATTAGACAGTAATTTGTATGTCACATGCTATTAAATTTCTTGACAGAGTATTGCACCTTCTGGACTTGTTTCTAGTGAAATTTCAAGTTTTAAGTATCACTGGCCAAACAAAAAAACCTTAACTGCATATTCTGGAACTAAACATATTGTTAGTTAAGAACTGCCTCAGAAAAGTACTTTTTTACTGTAAATCTAAAACTTGTATCCATAACATCCTTAAAGAGCACAAGTGTTGTGGTCAAACTGAAAACTTAAAGGAAAAAATAGACTCTAGCTCACAGTGTTGCTCAAGGTTGGTACTTTATTTGTTAAACTGTTGAATTCCAGGACCTTTCCTAGCTATCAATCCACGTGCAGCAATTCCTTGGCACAATGCAAGGCTCCTGCACAGTGATCAACTTACCTAGCTACCAAACCTTTTCAGAGAGGACACATTTCAGTGGTAGCAGCTCCTGTAAGTTATAACCCTGATATTCAGTAGCAGACTCATGTATGCATGACCAAGAGTGGTCAAGCTAGCATGGCTTGACAACTGACTCCTGGTCAGTTGAGTTTTCATTACCAGGTGTGATCACACCCCACCCTGTAACAACCACTGGGCAAAACTTTCTTTCTTAGTGTAACTAGCAGCAATATGCCTGTTGAGTCACCTTACGGCAATCATAAAATGAAATGCCGCCTCCTCCTCAGTGCCATAAGGCTGGGGACAGATATTCATCTTTTAACAGCTGTGCCAGAGAAAGATGATATAATTCCCACATGGCCAATGCATCCAGGTAGCTGGAGGTTAACACCTCAGTGCCATTGCTGGAGAAGGAATGACAGCCTCCCTAACTGATTGCATAACTAAAAGGGGTGGGTAGTTTAAAAGCCAATGGAAATGGCTTGAGCTGACCTTGGACTGCATTGATGAGGGGAAACTCATAAAACTCTATTGCCAGTGGTGTTCTGACAGCAATGATGAGCAGCTGGCAAGCAGTGAGTTCTTCAATCAACAAACTTGATCCAGAAGACACGCTCTTAAGACTAACTAGAAGTTTTATTTTATCTCTTATTAACAAGATCCTGACAACATCATTTGCTTTCAACTGTGCATATTCTTAAGACAAATACTCATTTCAATAGAGAAGATATTATTTGGTACAATCATCACGTGGCACTTTGTTCTCAAACACTGGTGCTCCCTACATAAAAAAAGTCAGGAATACTGACAAAAATTACAAAAAGCGGTGTAAAAAAAAGGTTAAGTAAATGAATCTCCAAATTCATGCCAATCAAGAAGTGAAGTGGTCCAAAGTTGATTAAAATCAATCAAGCACCTTAGTAAGCTTAGTAATTGTCAGAAACAGACAAATAGGCACAGACATTTTATTTATGCAGAGTATGCTTTTCATAAAGCCTAAGATAAACTCATTATTTCAACAAATAAATTACAAATTAAAGATATTGACCACTTTTTTTAGAAAAACCTCAACTCTTCATATAGAAAGTATAAGACATTTGTCAGACAGTAAAAGTTGCCTGTGATTTTGCTGACTGCTCCTTAAATAAATTCTGTTCCTCATTTTGCATAGTTTAGGCCATACGTAGTTGCAAACAGATGCCATTACTACCTATGATCAGTAAAATGCCTGTTTATAACCACTAGCTCATGAACACACAGGGAAAAAGAAAGAAAAACAAGAAAATGAGAAGTATGAGAAGTACCTATGATCAGTAAAATGCCTGTTTATAACCACTAGCTCATGAACACACAGGGAAAAAGAAAGAAAAACAAGAAAATGAGAAGTAGACAAGCCATGCAATCAAAAGAATGCTTTAAAGAAAACTGGACTTCATGTTTGTTTGAACAAAACCTGAGCATTATATAAAAATGCAAAAAATCCAACAAAACCAAGAAGACAGAAATAGTGTCAGTAGATAAGGGAAATGTAGTTGCACTCAGGTTCTGGAATTTATTTTATTACTTGAATTTTACTCTTTTTACAAAAGAGAAATACACCTACCAACTTGACACACACATCTTACTGATTTCTCAGATGCATGTAAAAAAAGAGCTCCATGTGAAACACAAGCTTTAAAACTGTATTAGTAACTCAAAAAAGAGTCAACAACTTCAATCTGTTACAACAATTTAAATTCACATTCCTGTTACTTTAAAAAGTCTACACCTGTTAAGTGCTCATAGAATTATTTAACTTTAAAAGGACCTTTATATCCTTGAGTCCAGCTTCTGCTGCTGACTTTTAAGCCGTAAGAATTACAGAATGTCACTAATTATTAACTTCTTATTGTATCACTACTTTTTATTTTCTTGTGTAAAAAAATAAATACTGAGTACTTTAAAACATAACTCCATTTAAGTTGACTCCATCAGTCACAGATTACATCAAAACCTGCTCCGCTTTGTCATGCAGGTTCTGCTGTTGACTTTAGTATGACCAATTTATGAAAAGTATTATTCTTTATTTGCTTTGAGGTTATTTTTCTACTCTTCTTCCAAAAGAGATCCCTAGAAATTGCCATGCTGTGATACTTATTTAAAATAAAATACCATAAGGTATTTTTATGGTAAATTTATCTTATTTTCTAATAAAACCCTTACAGTCTCTGTCCACATGGCTATGCAGACATATTTCTTGGAAAACTAAATCAAACAAATCAAGTCATAGATCTTAACTAACACCTCCAAAATGCCTATGCTTTCACCTTAAAATATTCAGTAGATTGTTGTTAACAAAACACACTTACCTATAGAATTTGGGTCTATGATATCCTCAAAACCTCCTCATTTTTAAGTATACTTGTGGAATTTTTTCAGCTTCAGAAATTCTAAGAACCAAGATGTAATTGATTAAGTAAATTTAAAAACAAAAGTTTTGCTTATCAGTGGACTCCAACTCAAAAGGAGTTTGGTATAATTTTCTGTTAAACTTTACATATCTTTGAAAAACTGAGAAATATTCTTTTAATTTTCCTAGCCTAAAGACTTTTTTTATTCAAATATAAGAGAAGGTTGAACATTAATATTTTAGAAAAGAAAGAAGACCTTCCCAAGACAGAAAGCTGGGTGAAACTTCTCTCGCTGGTGTTTTGGTTTAGGTTCATGTCAATTTATTACTTCCAGAATTCTGTGGTCCAAGTATCTTCGGATAAGAGAAAAAAAATTCTTAAAAATTATTAAACCCAAATTATTTAGTGAAAAGATTTGGTTACTATGAGAACAACCAACTTCTTCTATATAAACACATGACTATCAGCAAACTAGAATTTGAAGACCGATGCATGCAGAAAGAGTGACATTTTTACAAGGGCAAGCAGTGACAGGACAAGGGACAATGCCTTCAAACTTGGGGAGTTTGAAAGAGGGGAGACTTAAATCAGACATTATGATGAAATTCTTTACTGTATGGGTGCTGATGCACCGGAACAGGTTGCCCAGAGGACCTGTGGATGCCCCACCCCCAGCAGTGTTCAAGGCCAGGTTGGATGGGGCTTGGAGCAACCTGCTCTAGTGGGAGGTGTCCCTGCCCATGGTCACAGTGGGGTGAAACTAGGTGATCTTTAGGTTCCTTCCAAGACAGGCCATTCTATGATTCTATGAAATGCAACTCCATCAGATTCTCAAAAAGAGATATGACCTTTTCTTGGATTTTCACTTTTTACATCTAAACTCTTATTGGTAATCTAAGAACTAAGGAAGTATTACAAATACTAAGTCCAAAAAGGCAAATAATTTGGGCTATAATGGAACAACAACTTTAAAATCCTAACACTATCCGAAGAAAAAAGCAGAATAGTACTTTCAAGGCTACATAAATCAGTCAACATCCAAGGTTGGTATGAAGGATGGAGTCCAGTTTCATAGGGAGTCCAGTTTCATAGTAAAGACCAGAAATCTGCAATCCAGAAAATTGCAGCCTGAGAGGCAGCGCTAGGTTCTTCAACAGTTTCTGCCTTAAAATTATCATTTTTCATATTACAAACTGAAAAAGTGACTCACAGAGTAACTCAACAGAGAAGTCCATGTAGTTCACTTATAAGCCTATTCTGAATCCTATATATATAAAAAGCTTTCTCTTAAGTTTAAGTATCTTAGATTCGAGTCCTACTGTATTACAAGGATCAGCTTAATAGAGCAATGGCGTCCTCTTTCACACAGCAAAATCAGTTTACACCACGTGCTATTTTACGAAAGATTATGTGTCTACTCTGATACTGAAACTTCCCCTAGAGGCAAAATATATAGTCCAAATAAATGTCAGAACTTGTATTTATGTTTTAAACGACAAATATGAGCCAAAAAATATTTATTTCTATCAAGTAGATATCTCAGTACTCTTACATGTCTTTTCACAGTGAGACTCCAGTGATGGTTTTCTGGATGCATTAATCAAGCTGAAGCACAAGCACCATTTGGCAAGAAACCTGTAGTATATGGGAAACCATCCACTGTACTTACAGAAGGGAATCCAATACCATTGTTGTTACCTATTAAAAGTAGTACAAACAACATGGAAAAAGTACAGCTATGCTCCACTATATTTCTATATTTCTGCATGACTTTTCTACACTGGCAAAAGAGAGCAGGTATCAAAGGAATGGATAACTAAGAGCTTCAGGACTAATTACACAGCCTAATGTGTAACATCCTGGTACCTGCTTGTGCTCAGCTTTCTCAGCACTAAGCTATGCTAAAACCAATTGCACTGTACCAACACTGTGGGCTAGGAGAGGACAAAAAGAGCC